>NC_081827.1:162758239-163063060 GCF_030867095.1 Alligator mississippiensis
CTGTATGCAGTGGGGGTTCCTGGAGCCTGCATAGCATGCGGCCCCCATGGCACGTGGCTGGGGGCCTGTGACCCGTGTGGCAAGCAGCCCCCAACCACACTGAAGCTGGACAGCCCTGATCTAATTATTACTAAAGGCCTTGATCGTGTTCTGGTTCACAAGAGAGCCATGCAGCCTCCTTCCTGCAGGCAGGCTCAAACATCCACTTGATAATTCAATTACAAGCCTTTCTATGAGGTGCAGAATCACATATTAGCCAGTTGTCAGTTTGCAACACCAATAAATGAATATGTTTCCCTTCAGCTGGACAAAGCCCTTGTTTAAAAAAAAAAAAAAGGAAGCTTGATAAGTCCAAATCTGACTAATGAAGTCTTTGATTTTCTGGCAGCTCATCCAAAATGTGTCATTCCCTTAACGCTTCTCGCCATTAGCAGATAACAGTCTCTTGTGAGCATGTTTTGGTCTTTCATGAGGGGTGACTTCTGTTTGCAAAAAGAGGATGTTCTTATTCATCTCTCTCAAGCTTGGCCTCCAGTTAAATAGTTTCAGAAAGGTTGGAACTTTATGAGGAATGAGGGGTGACATGGATTTGCAAGGACCAGGGTAAAGTTTGGTAACCTAGGTGAGAGGGAGGAGTTCTTGTGAACAGGTGTCATGCCCTCTAGCTCTGCACTTTGTAGGCACCTGTGTGGGACCAGGACTGACTCTGCCTTCTACCCTATCTCCTGGCATTTGCCTAGTTTCTCTTTTTCTGTGTTATGGTTGCAGATTCATTAGCTTAGAAACGGCAAAAGGCAGCTTGTAAACATTGCTTGTTGCATAAATTGAACAGAACTGTTAGAATTTGGAGGATTGGGTGCCATCAGTATCATGTACCAGGAGTTCACACTGCTCACAGCCTGTGGGTCAGGCATATGCAGGAATTCACTACCTGGTTGACAATCCCCCATGAAATGTGGCCCCAGAACTATATATCACAGTAGCACCAAAGCCCCAGCCGAGATTGGGATCCCACCAGGCTGATCCCTATACAGATACAATTGGTCTCTTTCCCAATTGCTATTTATCTAAATAGGGAGTGAGCAACATACAGCCCATGGGCTGAATCCAGCCCATAGCTGCTCCCCGTGGCATCCCCACATGGGGCCAAGCCCTGCCTAGTCATGCCAGGGCAGCCTGCACTGGGCTCCTGCTGGTACCCACAGCCCAGCCCTGGCCAGCACATGCAGCTTTGCAGGGCTGTTCCCAGTGAGGCTGCAGCTGGGTGCTGCTCTGCTCCCCCGGCCTCCAGTGGCAGCTCTGCTCCTGATTTTGTCCCTGCCATGCTGACCTGGCCCACAAGAGCTCATCAAAACTCCCCGTGTGGCCCTCTGGCCCAAATAATTGCCCACCCCTGATCTATGGATAAGGAAGAGAGAGAAGGTAGAAGACAAGAGCTTTGGGTGCAAAGAGAGGAAGAAACTTGTCCAAGGTTACAAAGTATGTTAATGGCAGAACAGGGAATAGAAGTCACGTCCCCAGATGCCCAATCTACTGGAACAAGCAACCTCTCCTTCCTCTGTGGCTGTACCATGTGGTGGGATGGGGTCAAAGCCTTTCCTCATAAGGGTTGAAATCCTCTTTTGCACCAGTTTGCCACTTGTGCATCACTTTGGAGCTCAAATAGAACTGAAGGAGTATTAAGCCTGGCACTGATGCTCTTCACATAGGCATAGGTCTCCCCTAATTTGCACAGGAGCTGTTAAAAGCCTTTATCCCAATTCGCTACTGCAGGGCTAATGAAATGCAAGCTAGTGGTGGTGTTCAGCTTCTGAAGCCCTTTACCTAGCTGATCCTGTGACCTGCCAGTGGCTACATCCCTTTCCTTGTGGTCACTTGGAAATTGCCAGGATGGCAGAACAACCCACTGCTTTTTTTTTTTTATACTGCATTGCTTTCCCCGGAGGAGGGTCCCTGGGTCCTTTTGTAGTCTGCTATGTAGATACGGCTTCAGCTCTTACTCTGTGATCATCTGCAGCTACAGGTCCCCTGAATCAAGCCACCCTTGCTCCCATTATTGAGATCCTAAGTCTATCGACTATTGACTTCATGAGTCCAGCAATACTTGGGGCTTTTTAAAACCCCAGCTCCTGATGTTTTTTCACTATAGCTTCCATTTAAAGAGAAAGAATAAGTTTCTAGTTCTTGTGGGGGGGGACAGGGAGAAAAGTGTGGAAGCACAACCCCTGAGGACTCAGAAATCAGAGGGCGAATAAAGAGCCGCTGACCTATTATTCTTAGGATTTTAAAGCTGATTGAGTGGTTTGGCAGGTGAAAAGTGGGCTGACTTGCAATTTTTTTAACATCTGGGGTTGGCAACATAGGCGCAGTGTTGGGAATTAGAAGGTAACTCCAACACCCTGCTTTGACATCTCTGCCAACCTCCATAAACTTTATGACATCCTTTGGGATTTCTTCTTCCATCATTCACACATGTGTGGGACATTTCATGCCACTGAGTGGTTCTGCTTGCCAGCTGATAACTCAGGGCATGTAGCGAGCAGCAGAGCAGGATGGCAGTCAGGGTTTATGATGTATTAAACCCAAAAGGCTTTTGATATCCCGCCAAGCTGATGGTGGGGTTCTGGTTTGCAGCACCTGTTTCTCCTTGATGCTGTGTCTTGTTAAGGTCTGGTGTTTTCTCCTGAAGGACCCCATTGCCATTTGCTGAGGATGCTCTTGTGGGGACACCCAGCCATCTTGCAGGATGCTAGGATGCGTGGCAGCCTGCCTTGCATCTGCTCTGCGGCTGTGGAAAGGCAGTAATTGCTTTCAGGTCTTGGGCTATTGTTCTTTGGGTGCTGTGGGAAGGAGGGAACTCCAGGGTAAAGCTGACTCAGGTATCTTGCATTCTTTTCATTACTCGGTAATTGCAGGCTGGATTAATGGGCCAAGATCTCAGCTCACAGCAGCTAATTAAAGCACTTATCGCAGGCAGGAGAGTAAAATAAGCAAGAAGCTGGATATGTTGGGAAGGGTGGCAAGGCACTAAGATCACTGCACCGCACCTCAGAGGAAATTATGGGCCAGTGGTGGCACTTTCCTGTTGTTTGTAGCTGTCCTTTTCCTCACTTTGCTGCAGTTTCACCCCAGTCGGCTTTCCCCAAGCTCTAAGTGCCATCTCCTTGAGGTTTCTGTGCTCCTAATAGGGGCTTCTTTCATAGGGAAGTGTGAAAATGACATGAATCCAACCAGGTATCCAGGTTGTAGCCATATTGGTCTAGAGGAAAAAGCAATCAGGGCTCATGGTAAAGGTGATATCTTTTACTAGACCAAGAAGATTTTTGAAAAAAAAAATTCCTTAATTGCAAGCTTTCAGACACAAACACCCTTCATCACGCATTAGAGAAAAGATTGTAAAAGTTCTGCTGGGTAGATATGAAAGTTGATATTGGATGAATACAACCATGTGCTTAAGGTAGGGGCCAGCAAACTTTTCAAGCCATGGACCGGAACAGCCTGGCTCCAGTCTAACATAGGCTGAGTGGCTTTAGTGGCATTTCACAGCAAGGAGGGTTTGCTGTTCCTGCACTGGGGCAGGCCACTGGGAGTTGTACTGGTACCACTTTTCCCATTTCTCCCAGCCCCTTGCTCCCTGGCTGGGGCATGACTGCCTCTTCAAGCTGGAGGGCAGCTGCACCAGGGCTGGGCAGCCGGGAACTGCGCCCATGCTGCTACCACTGCTTCTCCCCAGACCCTTGCTCCCAGGCTGCAGCACAGGTGCAAGTGGGAAACTGTGCTGGTGCCAGACAGTTGGATGTTGCATCTACACTGCTGCTGCTTCTCTCTGCCCCCTGCATCCCCAGAAGCAGCAGAGGCTTAGCTGAAAGCTGCCTGACTCTGGCTCAGTTCTCCACCTTACAGCAAGAAAGCAGGGGGCAGGGAGAAGCTGTGGCAATGAGGGCACAGCCTTCAGATGCCTGCCCCAGCATAGCTCCTCGCTGCCCAGCCACAGCCTGGATAAGGGCAGCAGCAAAGCCCTGTGGCTCCCAAGGCTGCCCTGTGGCTCCCAGATCCAGTGGCTCAGAGGATCAGATCCAGCCCATGCATCATATGTTCCTGACTGCTGCTTTAAGGAGCTAACAAACAATGACTGATGCTTTAATAAAAAGCTAATCCATTGTAGATTCCAAGAGGTGCGTCAGTTGTTTACTACCACAGCTGACAGCCGTCTCTGGCACCTTGTACTGAGGTACCTGTCATCAGCATGCACAGTGCTCTTGGCTATAACATGCTTCTACCATGTTATGCCCTCTGTTGGGGCAGGGGTTGACTTGTGCTCAGCCCAAGGGTTCCTTGCAATTTTAATGGGAATTTCATGCATGAATCCTGGCTGCTGCTTTCAGATTCTCAGTCCTGATCTCATTGCAGTGCTGCAGAAGGCAGGTCGATGGGACATTTTCTAGCAAGACTAGAAATCTTGTTGCCTGTGAGGTGCAGTTTTTATTTTTGCATCATGCCTGACCCACATCAGAGCTCAGATTCTCCTGCCTTCTTGAGAGTAAAAAGTCCTCTGCACCCTAAGCCTTCCTTGCACTCTCCCTTGGTATTGTGAGGAAGGCTCCTCCTGCCTGCTGGTGCAAGGGAGTGTGAGCCAGTTAAGTGGAGTTCCTTGGTGGTAAGTACCAGCCAGGGGCTTCTGAGTGGAGGGGGAGGTGTGGGAGAACAGCCCTCCGTGGGTTTGCTCATAATCAGGGCTGCTCATCTGAATCTGCTGACCTTCCCCATCACCTTTCTTTTCCTGATGGTTGTTTAAAAATGTCATTGCCAGCAACCTTTTCCAGCCTCCTGATGCATGAGTCCAAGAGGGGCACATGCCTGGGAATGACAAATCAGAGCTAGGAACCAGCTGACATGAAGCCTGGTTCCTTGCTGCACTGTTCATTGAATATGGTGCTCTGGGAACCCAGGCTGACTCTAGTTGGTTTAACTTTGTAATGTACCTGAAGTGCCAGAGAAGATGCTGGACTGCCTCAGACAAGGGAGGAAGGGAGTCTGTCCTCCTTTTTGAGACATAGGTACTTCCAAGTCCTTCCTGCTGGCAGGGATCAGGGTGAGAAGGGAGGAGGTACTTGGTACAACCCACTTTGTTGTATCAGTGAGCCTGCTGCAATCCTGTGGCATGAGTGGGACATGGCTTGTGGTTTTAGCACAGTAGGTCCCAGGTCTGACCTTGCCAGCAGGTCCAGCAAAGCCAGTTGTGCTTGTGTTACCTTCGCCTGGCCTGTGGATGTGTTGAAGATCCTATGTCAGCCCTGTGCCAAATCTGTTTGATCACATTTAGGGAAGAACTCCAGTAGTACAGTATTGGTACAATTCTAATTTATTCTCCATGCCCAGTAATCCTCTCCCTCCCCCCGCATCAGACTTTTCCTCAGCTGCACCACCAGCCATCAGCCGCAAATGCCAGAACCTACCAGAGCTAAAATATACCATACATACATTTTTAAATAAGGGCATCAAACTGATTTGTGCCTCTGGATTGGATCTGGACCACAGGGCTCCTTGTGGGCTGGATCTGGACCTGGCAGTGGTGCTATGATGATCTGTGTCCAAGAGTCAAAGGTGTTAACTCAATTGGTTTTTGACCCCTGCCCTGAAACACACCCCACCGAGGCTTCTTTCCCTGGGTTTCAGTAGTGGGCCTTGCCCCCAGATTTCTGACCCCTCCAGGAGCCCTGTGGGGCTGATCCAGCCCATGCACTGTATGTTCGACATTTCTGGTTTAAAACAAGGGCATGAAAATCTCTGGAATCCGGTTACACATGAAATGCTCTTCTCCTCTGCCAGATTTTAGGCCAGACCTTTGCCCAGTGTAAAATGAGTACCAGTATATGGACAAATGAACAAATGGCAGACAGTTTAAAAGAGGTGGGATTTACCGTGGAGCAGCTAACACATGGGAGTCTGTATGCTCCCCTTGCCCCTGCACTAGGTGAAAGCCAGTCTGTGGCAATTGTCCCCCAGTAGGTCACCAGGGCTATTACTACAGTTTATCTGTAACTTAGCACAGGATAAGAGCAAGCACAGGGAGAGTTGCTGTGTGTCAGCTGAAGTAACTCCCTGCTCATTTTAACTTGCTTTGTTCATTCCCATAGGCCCATACCCTGATGCAGCCCCCCTGACTTCAGCAGAGCTGCATCAGTTGTGGACCTGGCTAGGCCTGTGCAAAGCGACAAGTAGCCAATTCGGATTCAGAGATTCAGCCATAGACTATAATAGGGAATTACTAAAATAGCTATAACTTCGTAATTTTTTGCCGATTCAGATGCAAACAGCAGGGATGGTAGCCCCTTCGTAGGGCATGAAGCCTGCCAAGTTCCAAAAAGATAGGTGCAGGGGGTTCTGTGAAAGTGCCCCTCAAACTGTTGAAAGCAAAACTCGTATCACTTGTGCGTGTTGTGGGGTGTAGTTTGTAACTGTGTTGGTCTAAGGACATAGGCAGACAAGGTTCTTTGGGTCAATCTGATATCTTTTATTAGACCAACTCAGATACTTGGAGAAATATATCTTAACAAGCTTTCGGGTTTAAAAACCCCTAGTCAGGCTAAGCATCTGCAGTTGGTGTGTGTGCTCTTCCTGGATGGAATGAATAGTAAAGAAGCCAGAGGCTGGGCTGATACGCAATAAAGCCAGTCAGTGAAAATGTAAATTGAGGCATCAGGGGGTGAGAGACAGGCTGGGAGGGGTGGGGAGAGGGATGTAGCAGTTAAAAGTGGAGCGGTACCTGGGGAGTCAGATGTCAGGTAAGTTATAGTGTGTCATAAATCCAATGCCTATATTGAGTCCATGAGTTTTTGTATCTAGGAGGCTGATGAAGCGAAGGTCATAGGCTCATCTGTGAAAGGTGTTTTGTAAATGCAAACAAGCATCAAACCTCGCTAACTTAATCACCAGAAGCAAACTTCCTATAACCCAAAACACACCAAATGGATCCAGACCATGCCATGACATGAAATGCAAAACTTGCCAACATATTTCTAGTACCCCCACAATTACTACACCCCACAACAGAACCATCACCATTCTTGGATCTTACAGCTGCACCTCCAGAAACATTATGAACCCTGAACAAAGGAGAAAGGCTGGCCACCTGAACCCTGAACAAAGGAGAAGGGCTGGCCATCCAGAGCAAACATCTTCCCAATGCTCTGGGTGACCTTGCTCGCCTTGGGAATGCACCCCACTTTGTCTCTGCCTTTCCTCCACTGGTCCAGGGTGGCCTGCCTCTGCTTTTTGGGAACGGGGGGCTTTGGAGCGAGAGGGGGACTTCTTTTTGGGCATGCTCCCACTGGTGCCAGGCTCAGAAGGAACAAGGGGAAGGGGGTGCTGCTTCTTGAGATGTAGCAGCATTGCCCTGGTGGTGAAGTGTTTCACCTCCTTGCCGCAGCTGATCTGCTTTCGTCAGTGCTGGCAGGTAGCATACCTGAGATCATCTGCCACCTCAAAATGATCTCACACTACACTACCTACCTGCTTCTGGGTTGAGGGTGGGGATCCTGCCTTATCCCCCTCCTCACCAGGCAGAGGCGCAACAATAGGAAGAGCTGAGCCACCTGCCCCTACAACCTCCTCCAAAGTGCCTTCCAGAAGAGACCTGCCTCTAGGGGAACTTGGAGGGGTGTGGAGCACAAAATCGGATTCTCCCTCCTTCCCCAGAATTTCCTTACCTATGTCACTCAGCTCCGCTGCTTCCAGATCCAGCTCCTCCTCTGGCACTGGAAGGCTTATGCTGAGAACTGAAATTGGGGTGAAGACTATCATGCAGGTGCTGGTGGTTATTACTGGTGTTAGTGGAGGTGGTACAGGTGCAAACACCACTTTCACCTCCTTGCTCCCACTAGCAGCAGAAGACTTATCGCGACCAGGAAAGAAGGTGCATCTATTTTTGCCAGGGGGAACTTGCAGCTCTCCCTCTGCCCCCTCTCCCTCTCCTGCCAGAAGATCTAGCACCTGCCTTTCCAGCACGCTTCATAATGTTTGGTGTGCTGCAAAATGTGTGTGTGTGTCTGTAATATATGTTGTGCTTTCCTGCACAGTGATGATACACTGTCAGGGAAAACACAGAAGAGAGGACTAGCTAGCTACCAAGAGACTAGATACCAAGTCAGAGCCTTTCAGATGCTGCTGGTCCAGGAGAGAGACAGCTCACAAAAGGCACAGATCACTTCTCACACAGGCTTATATGTTGTTTCTACATCCCTCCCCCAAAGCACTATGATTGGAAGGAAACTCAGGAAAATCACAGTCACTGGCCAGTTATAGATGTCAACATCAGAGCAGTCTTTCCCCTCCTTTTCCCCCTCCCACTTCTCAGTTTCTGTTTCCTGCATACCTGCCTTCCGAATCTCCGAATCTTTTCCAAATCTTTTCTAAGTTGATTTGGAGGCTTCCAATTTGATTTGGACCTTTTAATGGGTGTCGTGATTCAATTCTGATTCAGAGATTCCGACACCAAATCAGGCCGAATCTCCTCCGAATCGAATCAGCTGCTGAAGTTTCGCACAGCCCTATTATTTACTCTGTAAGCTTCCATGCAAAGGGGCCTGATCCTGGCTGTGCAGGCCATTGTTCAGAAGGTTTGTGGATTGAGCAAGATGCAAAGCTTATTGTAGGGAAAGGCCAAATACAACCTATAAATCCCCATAAGAAGGAGCCCTGGCCAGGGCACTCCCAGTACCCATAGCTGGTTTTTGACTGGAAAAGTGATAGGCCCTGATTGAGCTCATACGAATGACTTTTATGGATACAACTGCCTTTGCTTCCTGAATTCAGCCTGCATTGAACAAGATTGGGGGAACCAGTGACCCTAATGAGAAGACCAAAAGCATTTTGATGCCAGTGACATTGGTCTGTTTGTTGTCATGAGTGAAATCAGTCTTTTGGGACAGGACCAGTGCAAGTCACTTATCTTCAGAATGGGGTTCATCAATCTTTCAGAGCAGTGGGCCAAGTGCTTGTGACTCAGCTGCTACCGTGGGTTGCCAATTATAACCCATCCCCCCAACATAAATCCCCTACTGCTCTGATCCCCTACCAGCTCTGTGCCCGCTTTTGCTTACCAGGTGCTTCTAAAAGCCATGGTGAATGCCAATAGAGAACAGCAAATTCAGCAGCAAAGGCACAGGGCAGGAGGCCTTAGTGCAGCCCCTTTAAATCATCACTTTAACACAACAGCTTTAAAATCACCTCTTTAATGTGGGCCATTTAAATTGCTGCTTTAAAACAGCTTCTTTAATGTGGCCCCTTTAAATCAGTGTCTTCCCCACCACCCCAACTGAATCAGACCTTTGTGAGCTGGATCCTGCCTCTGGGCTGTAGGTTGCTGACCTCTGCTTTAGAACAAGTCTTGAGTGGGATGTGACTGCTTCTTGTACCTTGAGTACCAGGGGTAAACTTCACCTTACGTTACTTAAAAAGCAATGAGCAAACTGTCATGCACTTCTTTAAAGTATGAACATTAGAAGATTAAAGACAACAGGTCATATAAAATAACTAAAAGTTAGATGAAGGCTGAAAGTCCTTCTGAACCAGCATAGTGGCATACAGCTTATCTGCAGCTACATCAAAGCTAACACTTTACAGTTACTGCTAGATTTTTCTCACGCTCTCCCTCTGGCTCCTGTGATGGATTATTTCTGCAAAGACCATAATCACTTACGTTCTGCAGAACAGAGCGCTGGAAAGAATAACTTGGCTAACAGACACAATAATCAGCACCACTGCAATTTATTAACTCTGTGCCTGAAAGATCCGCAGCCAAACTAAACTTGTTCATGGGGAATTTTCTTGTGAGGTAAATCATAGATCTCTGCTGTTGAATATTGAATTTCAGTGCAGGTAGATGCGACAGGGACAAGAAATGCTTTCATGCCTAGGTCACTGGTTCATATTCAAGTTGGGTGGTAGCGACCTGGGTGGGATTTTCTAAAGCCCCCAAATAACCCGCAATTGCAAGTAATTTTGGTGCCTTAGAAAATCCCATCTATTGTTAGACTGCTTTGGAACAGTCCCAGAGGATAGGCACGTACCCATATCTGTCACATGTGCACTATGTGAAATGCTGGAGACATTAACTAATGTTAAGCACTAATACAAGATCTGAACTAGACACAAATCTAATCTTGTCAGTCAAACCTGTATACAGCTAGCCTTGGCCACATGGCTGCACCCTAGCTCATGGGCTCATCTGATCTTACCCACTGTCTCCCCATGTCTCCCCCAAGTCTCCTATAACAGACTTGGGATAACTGTGGTTCTTCTTGCCAAATTTCCCACCAACATTACATCCAGTTTGCACATGGCTCCAGCCTCCAAACTCTGGGTCTCCCACCTGCACCATTCAGGCACTCACCCTGGATGACCATAAAGGTCCCTTCCAGCCTTAAAATCATGGACTAACAGGCATGTCTGTTGGCAGTGTCAGCCAAACAGCTGAAGTCCAAGTGGGCCACACAGACCAAGCCTCCTTTCTGCTCCTAGATGGCCTGTGGTTTGGACAGGATCTGTTGATATTAGTCACAATGGTGGCTTTTGTGCAGGTAGAGACAGAACTCTAGCCTCCAGAGCTGTCAGTCTGACCCCTCAAAGGAAGAGAAAATGTGTGAAGAAGCAACTGGATTAGAGCAGTCCCCAGTCGCTGCTGTAATTAAGTGTCTGCCACTGGTTCTGTTAGGAGGCTTATTTCCAAGGGTTTAACTTACTCAGCCACACATTGGTAAGCTGAGCAGGATATAGGACATGTCAGCATGTTGCAGGGAAATGGTCTAACATCTCATTTGTTTTGTTTTTCCATGTGATGCAATAAGTAGCAAAAGTGTGAGAGAGAGCCTATGTGTGCTGAAATTTCTAGTTGCTCATTCTTTTCCCATGAAGGTGTTGGTACAGAGGCAAGTAGGTGGAAGGCTGGTATCATTCATTCATGCTGTGGCTTGGCCTCATTATGGCTTGCGCTTATTACACATGCCTAATGCACATCAAACTTGTCCTGTGAACAGTTCATTTTAGGGACTTGCTTGTCCTTATCACCAGGCATCCTGGTTTTCTCTGATAAAAAAAAATCCACAATTTTTGGATTAAAAAAAGTATCCCAAAATCCACATTTTTCCATTATTAAAATTAAATGCCACTAATATATCTAGTGGTGTTTCATTTTAATTGCAGAAAAGTGTGGATTTGGAGTTACTTTTTTAAATCTGAAAATTGGGGATTCTTTTTTATCAGAGAAAATCAGGATCCCTGCTTATCACTGTAATATCCACACTTTCATCTTTGGCCTATATAGTCTCCCAGTACCCCTCTATAGCAGGGCAGTGACCTTACTTCCTATTGTATGGAAGGGTAGCTAAGGGCCAGGTCCACAAACACCTTAGGTGTGCATCTCCCACCAAAATCAATGTGAGTAAGGTGCCTAAATACTTTTTCAAATGCTGCCCTAAGAGGAAACTAGGCAGACCAGAAAATTCAAGTAGGGTCTGTCATAGCTCAGGCTAGCAGCTGAATCCCTTGAACTAGACCATAGATTTTGAGGATCTCTGGGATGAGACAGATCACAGTGTACAGACCACAGTTGCTGTTTATCCTGCAACAGGCATTGGAGTGTTTTCCTTTGTTATCTTTGCCAGTGGTCAGAGCTTCCCTTGCATCTGTCCTCCTTCAGGAACTCACCATACCCAGGATATGTTCCCCAAAATCTAAAGGACTTTTCTGCAGCTTGTTCCCAAAATCTAAATGACTTTTCTGCATGGTGTTGACATTGGTCCCACTCCAGCCATGTTTTGTGCTCCTGAGCTGCCAAAGGAAGGACGTCTCACCAAATGCTAGTTCGGTTTACGCAGCAGGAAGCTCACACTCCATCCTTTCACTTCCTATACTTGCTGGTGATGGCAAGGGTACTGTGTGTGTTTTGACTGGAAGATGCTTTCTCAGATCCCAGCATGAGATATCTTGGATGTGATGGGGCAATTATAGAAATTATGCTGATACAGAAGCAATGCATTGTTGACTGTTCGAAAGGAGAAAGGTTGTGTGCACCAGCCTGGATTTCCTGATCCTGTAGGCTGATAGCTCTGCTTCCTCTCTGCTGAGCCCTCTGTTCTGATTGGTATCTTTTCCAGTCAAGCATTAAATGGAGACTAAAAAATTCTGAGTCCGATTCTCCAGTGCCCTGCGTTTTCTGGTGACACTTATTTCACTGCAGTGTGTACACATATAACACTTGTGTGAGGCACTTGCTTTGCACTGGTATGTAGAGCAGCGGAGCAGCAACCCATTTAGTTGGGTGAGTGCATCTAATGGACCTAAGTGGGAGTGTGGATCAGCCAGTCAGAGCAAGCTTCCCATGCCCTTGCCTGAAGTTGAGAGGACTTGCATCCCTAGTGTTTCAGAAGACTTGGGATTTACTCTCTTGCTATTTACCTCTACCAAAAGGAAATGTCCCAGAAAAGTCATGGGATATCAACAGCAGCTGTCCATGCTCCCGTTCCCAAAGCGGGCACCCTTAGGCCCTGTCAGCTTGTATCTCCCTGAAATGCAGCAAGAAAGAGCACTCACTTTCAGCAGGAGTCTCCTCAGCTTTCCACTCAGATGCAAGATGACAATCAAGTAGCTCCCGTCTCCTCCAGCTGAAAATATTAGAGGTAACAAGTAATGAACTTCCATGTGAGCCACTGGAACAAGATCCCCTTTCAGAGTCTTCCCTCTGATTCAAGAGGGACCTTCCACTGCCCACCACTGAAGACTCTTTCCTAGTAGCGGGCAGTGGGGATGGTGTTTCCTGACCAATCAGTAACAAAAAACTTCTTACTGTTCTTTTCAGTGCTGATAGCTAGGTTGGATAGGCAGGCTCAATGCCAGGACCAGATCCCCAGGTGATGTGTTTCTACATAACAGCTAATCAGAGCAAATCAACATAGCTATCCCAGCTTGCTTGACACGGGGCTGTAGCTAGAGATATCAGAAAACCCTCTGGAGCTCTTGGAACCTTAGGAAACTCTTCCTAGCCCAGCTCAGCCCAGGTCTGTTTCAGATTCTGCAGATTGGCCTTAAAAGAGCTCTGCCTTGGGCCTGAAATCCCAGGCACCCTAGCAGGATTGCCTCAGCATTTCATCTCTCCCAGGAAAAGGAACTGGGCTTTGTGCGCTGATGTACCAGATGAGATCTTCAAATGAAGCTGCTCCCTTACTCCATCAAAGATCCCAGAGTGGTAGTTTGTTGTAGCCTCCTTAGGGAGAGTTCATCCCCTCCCACAAAGAAATTGCTCCCTGCTAAGTGTCTTCCTGCATCTAAGCTTCCCTTTAATGCAGTTTCATCACGTGCTGTGTGGAAATGCCGCATTGAACTTATTTACCCTTTCCAAAGAGAAAGAGGGAGGCTTTCTCCAATTAGCTACCAAAAGTGTCTGTCAGTGCTCATTTTCAGAGCAGCCAAATTTGAGATGAGCGAAGAAATCTGTGTGACAGCTTTAGTGTCACTGTTACTCTGAAGCAATGGTTATGGGGCCACTGGGAGCTCTGTATAAAATAAATCCCAATGGGGCTATAGCTACCCTGCAGTGGATGACTCTACCACATGTGTGCCAGGAGTGGGATAGGAACTCATGCTTGCCCTCAAGTACCAGCTGTAGAAGAACAGTATAATAGTCTCTTACATTGCAAAGCAAGTCACCATGGCCCAGATTTTGAACACAGCTCAGCCCATTGAGTGCATTCTGGGTGCCAAACTCTCTTGGAAATCCAGCTGCTTTTGCATATGCTTAAAGGGGAGCTGATCTTTCAAGAAAATCTACCCCCATTTGAATCTGTGGACAGAGTCCCAAATGACTGCTACTTGGCACCCAGGGTTTTTAAGGATATGTACTAACTTGATGATATACCCAAATTTTGGAGGCAAGAATCCAGAGCACATTAGACTGGATTGCTTGAAATATCTTTCCTGATGGTGCATTTCAGCTCTGGCCAAGGTATGCAACTTGGAGTGGAAAGTACTGGCCTCTGGAGACCTGAGTTCAATTCCAGGCTTTGCTGCTGACCTTGGGCAAGACATTTACCTTCTGTGCTTTAGTTCCCCATCTATTGAATGAGCATAATAATACTTCTTCAGACGAGAGCACCTCCACTCTGTGATCACACACAGTTCCTTTCCTCAATACCACCTGTTCCACCTTTTTGTACTGTTATACCCTGAAGGAAATCATCCAATACTTGGTTGAGATCAGGCCTGAGGGCTTCCATCACATACCCTGGGAGGGAATTTTGCACAATGTGGCTGGCTGTGCTGAGGCACCTTGGCCTTCATGAAATGACTGAGGGCAGGTGGACTTGTTCAGCTCCTGCAGGATGGATCTTCTAGTCCCAAGATCATTTGTCCCTTGCTGGCAAGATCAGGATTGAAAGGGGTATGGAGAGTAGGATATTGTAGAGGTGATTTTTTTTGCCATGGAGTGAGGTGCTTCTTCAGGGGTCTCTGGAGATATGGAAGTGGATAAACAGCTGTGGGACAGTGCTGTGATTAAATAGTTCAGATAGGGCTTGACCTGAAGACTTTGAAATTCTTCTTAGCTTTTGAAGCGTAGCAGCTTCTTTCATAAGCTATTGCTTATGAAAGCTTTTGTATCTCTGCTGTAGTTTGCCTATAAGGTGCAAATCTACCCTGCCTTCTACCTTTGAAATTATCAGGACTCTTTTTATTCATTTGAATGAGCTATGGATAGACCCCTTGGTTTACAGAGGGCTCATCTGTGCCATGATCAAGATCAAGGCATTGGCATTATTGAATTGGCTTTTAAACTAGTAGGGAAAAAATGTTGTGACATGTCATGTGGATGCTTTGCCTTTGGGTTAAGAGTGGCTTATTTTGGCTCAGCATAAACTTGTTCCTCCTTAAGCCAAGCAGAAGTGAGCCATCCGTAAACTGGCACTGGAGCACCCAAGCAGCATTTTTTGCATTGGTTTGAGTCTACACCTTAGGTTAGACCAGTACATGTTGAAAGTCCAGAGAATCACTTTGAATGCTCCCTGCCAAAGCAGTGCCCCAGCTGCAGGGCTCTCCTGCAGGCAGATCTCAGAGAATTGACCTTCAACAGCTCTGGGCTCTCCCATGATGTCCAATACCATTCTTGCACAACTCTGGCACCCAGAAGTCCAAAGCTCAGTTGCAAGGACTGTCTCCTCCAGACTTCTCCCAACGTTCTCTGTGATTTGGTCTGTGTTTGTGTTAATTACTGACATAACCAAGGCCAGCTGCATTTTTTAATTCACTTTATTCTCAGAGTCAGTTAATTGTCCTTTAATAAACCGGAGAGGGTTTGTGGTACTTTGTTGGCAGTGTAATCCAGCGTATTGATTTAAACAGTATGCAGAGGTGCAGGATTACAGTCTAATTGGTAAATGAAGCTTTGAAGTTACACTCAATTTGCGATTCCAACAGCGTCCTTAAAAGCTGTAATACATACTGAACATACCCTCGCTACTGTGCTGTGAAAGATCAGTGCTGCTAGGCAGCTGAAGTTCTGTTCTATCCCACCTATTGGCAACCCCTGGAAGATTGGGGTTCAGATCTAATTGGATCTCTTGCCCCAAACCAAGTCTGATTCTGGCTTTAAAGAAACCTGGCTAGCCCTGGATTTGTCTTTTTCTATTGAAAATGGTAAGTAGTGATAAGTCTGAGCTGGAAGGCTGGGATTGAATCTGAACTTCAAAGTGTGTTGAGGTGTAATATTTGTAGTGTAATATTAGAAGTGTGTAATATTTGTAGTGTGTGTACTTGAGGCCTACACTAGCCCTTGTTAAAGTGAACAGAAAAAATTCCCATCAGTTTGCAGGGGGGTTGGATCTGGTCGTGTTTATCAGGGAAATCTCATCCATGCTTTGCAAACATTAATGAGGCTGCATATTGAAATTATCATTCTCAGCTCCACATGTCTCTACATTGCAGCCTCTGCTCTTTGGATCAGATTTACTGTCCAGGTGGCATCAGGTGGCAATGCACAAATACAGCAAAAAAACCTCCTGGCACAGACCAAACATTTGGGGGTCACTGGTACCCTGGACTCAGAGCCGGGGGTGGGAGGAGGGCGGAAAGGGCTCTGGTGCTTTGTTCAGAGCCCTGTGGCCCCTGTCTGTGCCCAACCCAGCCCCACCATGTGATGGGCTGGAGCTGGGCTGCCATCATATCCAAATGAGTTTTGTCCTGCTGTTGAATGGGGAGAAAGGCAGAAACCCAAAGTAACAGCTCCTCAAGTCCCTTGCTGACATTTGGGAAACCATCTCATCCTGAGATGCCAACACCCCAAGCTCAACTGAGCAAAGACAAAGGCATGCAGGCGTCCGGTGACACTTTGGAGGGGAAAATGAGCTTCTCTGGCTTCCTTTGATTCCTGTAATAATTTATTGCTTCCCTGCTTTGGGGACTTTTTGAGGAAATTTTGGCAAGGGAAGCAAAGGGTACAGCTGGCCTGTGAGACACGCTTGCAGCGTTCATTTGCCTGGCATGGCTGAGTGGGCCTGTGATTATAATGTTAGCTGACAGGATTAGTTATAGATCTCAAGGAAAAAAGAACAGTTGGGAACCTAAAGGAATAGTTGTTGAAGCAGGATGAGGCAGCCAGGTCTCTGAGGGCTTGCAAGTGCTGGGGGGTGGTCTCACTAGACCCATTTTGGCTGCCAACTTATCCTTTTCTAGGTCCCTCCCAAAAGCTTACCCGCCTTTTCTTCCCTCCACCCCCTTCCTGCTTACAGATCAGCCGCATTACAGCACTGGTTCAGTCAGTGAAGTGCTGTGGCTTCTCCCCTGCTCAGGTCCTGTTGTTAACCTTTCATCCTTCCTCTGTTCCCCACACCAGTGAACTGTACCATCCTCCTGTCTCTCCTACAGGTGGAAGCAGAGGCGTAGGAGGGCAGCTCTGAACCCGGGGCAGCCTTGACACACGGTGGGGGGGTGACAGTGCTGGCTGCCATTGTGCCAATTGTGGTGGCACATGATCAGCTCCTGCTGTGGCAGAGCTACTTTTGCGTGCTCCCCTGCTTTCCCCCAGCAACAAGGATGGTGTCCAGGGCTACTACCCTGGTTGCCGCTTCCCCCCTCTCCTCCCCCTTCAGGTATGCTCCTGGGTAGAAGTTCTCTGGTCCAGGGAAAGCCTGTTCAGAGAGGAAAGATGGTGTTGTGGCCAGGGTGCTAAGCAGGGATTTAGGAGACCTGAGCTGGGGCCTTGTTACAAGTTGCACTTTGAGCTGCTCAGATGTTGGTAGGTGTTAGAGCAATCTTGAGTTTGGAGCGGTCACACTCTAAGGCAGGGGTGGGCAAAATATGGGCCATAGGACGTGTCTGGCCACCAGATGACTGGATCCAGCCTGTGGCTGCCCCTACAGTGCTCCGCATGGGGCCAAGCCCTGTGGAAGCTGCTCCTTATCTTGCCCCTGCTGTACCATGCTGCATCTTGCCATGCTGCTCTGGGCGGGCGGGCAGCTTCAGCCAGGTGGCTTGAGACCCAGCATGCAGGGCTCCAGGATCAGCTCCTGGCCACCTTCCCAGGAGCTGGATCCAGAGACGCACCTACACCCCTCCCCACCCGACCCCGGAACAGCATGGCATGGCAGAGGCAAGATCAGGAGCAGGAGCCACCACTGGAGGCAGGGGGAGCAGAACAGCACCTGGCTGAGCTTGGCTGCAGGTGCTAGTGGGATTGCCCCATGCAAGTAGACATGGCTTGGCCCCCTGCGAAGCAGTACCAGCCACATCTCCCAGGCGGCCTCTGCCACATGTGCCTCTCACCCCTGCTCCTTCTCTTCACCCATAGCAAGCTCCTGAGACCTAGCACCCAGGCAGTCCCCCCTTTTACATGCACATACATGTACATGCCCCCCCAGCCCTCCACCTCACACCCCCAGAGCTGTCACAGCCCTGTGACCTGTCCCCGCGATCCCAGCCTCACCCGCCCCTCCCAATCCTGAACACTGCTCCCTGTCTGCCCACCCACTCTCGCACAGTCCCATAGAGAGTTTTGGTGAGTTGTTGCAAAGGGGGGAGGTGGGGAAGGGGGTGCTGACCTGACCCACGATAACTCATCAAAACTCCCCGTGTGGTCCTCGGGGCCCAAACAATTGCCCATCCCTCCCCTAAAGCTAAAAACCTTCTTTGATTGTACCTAACGTGCACAACTGTGACTTGCCACTAGAGGGCTGGTGACCCAGGACAGACTTCTATCTCTGCTCTAGGTGGGGATGTGTAAGAGATGGGTTGGGGGGGAGGATAAAACTGGGAAGCAGAGAGTTAATGTGCAGGGGTGGGTAATGAAATGGGAAGTGGAAATGAAATGTGGGTGGGGGAAGGGTGATGAGATGAGGGAATCAGCCACTGCAGGATAAAATAAAAAGAAGGAAAAATTTAAAAAGAGTTTAAAAAGAGATGAAGAGGAAGTAAATTAAAGAAGGTCTTATGTTTTAATAAATTGGGATTGGGGTGTAAGGGGTCCTGGTCATGCTTCTCAGAGTAGTTGGGAAGTGGGAGTGATGGGGGAAGGTGCTTTTGGGGGAGCTACTGTCCCCGTCCCAGGAAGGAAGCCCCAGCTCATGGGAACCTGATCCAGACCCCTGCCTTGCTCCTTCCCACCCCTTTAGACCCAACTCCTGGACCCACCCATGCCCTGAGACCTGGCTAGCTGGCTTGTACTCTGCAGGCTGTTTGCAAAGGGTTGCACCCCAGGAATGGGAAGATTACATCCCTAGGGGTAGGGGGGGAGTTGGCTTGGTGCCAGAACTACCCCCTGGGCAGTACAGTTCCAGGGGTGGAAAATTTGCAAGGGGGAAGGGGAGCACTGCATCTTGGGATGCTGGAGGATTGCAATTTAGGCCGCTCATCTGTGGGGAGTGGCCACACATTAATGGAACATGAGTTAGGTAACATGGGTCAGAGATAAATCTGTCCTAGAGTGGCATAACTTTAAACTGCCTAATGTGTGCTTAAAACTAGCTTCAGGTGTTAATTTGTGGACAATCCCAGGGGTTAAAGAGCTCCAGGAGCCACCTACATGTGTAACAAAGCCCTTGGATTCTGTTCTCTGACATAGGTGTCCTCTGTGACCTTGGGTAGGTCACTTAGTCTAATTCTGTCTCAGTTCATCTGTTTAAAAACAGAAAAAAATGAGGGGTGTATACTAGCATTTCCCTACTTCTCAAAGATGGGTATAAGGATGAAACAAATTAAAATTGCAACATAATCTGATACCATGGTCCAGGGATCATTTGAGAACTTAAGAAAGATGGATTTATTGTCTGTCATCTCCACAGAGCCCATCACGATCCTTGAGTGACATTCCTACCGGTTATTTTAACACAAATGAGAAGGTCCAATGATAGCACACTTTTTAAGTGCAATGGATGTGAGTGCCTTTTTTTCCCTATTCTTACTTCAAGTCCCATCTGCTGGAAGATGGACAAAACAAGTGATATAATCCCCTACTCGAGCCCAGAGAGGCAGGGATGGTATTGAGAATATAACCCTGGAGTCCTGAGGGCTGCCCACACACTCTAGCCAGAACCGTCTCTTCTTTCAGGGAATGTCCTCTGATTTAATTCTCCTGTTGCTGTGTGAGTTCTTGATTGTACTTGCCTGGGAGCCCCTGTGACGTGGGAATGTAAAAGCTGCCCAGTCTTCATTCCAAAGACAAATGCAGGCTTAGGAGAAGAGACGTAGCACACAGGAGAAGCAGCCCAAGAGCCAGATTCTCAGACACACCTAGGCACTTATTAAATGCTGCAGATGGAAGCATAAGGAGATTTACAGAAGCACTGAAGCCTGTTTTGGAGCTGAACTCCAGTTGACTCTAAATGGGAGGGACATGCCTAACTCACTGACACTCTGATATAGCACATTTGACTTTGAGGAAGTAAATACAAACCGGTCTGAGAGCGCACCATATATTTTAAGGGATTTTCAACATACAGGCATGACAGATACTGCACCTGGTGGTATGCTTGATCGATATTGTTATGGAAACCAGGTGGAGGAGGAGTAGTTGCAGATCATATTTTTATTTTAAGCTGCTGTAGACTCTGAAGAACAAACGTACGGTGTTCTGCTGCTTGGTTAGTTTTGGCTGCTCCATTGGACTGCAAGCAAAGACATCTAAAAATAACTTTTCAGACTGGATTTGAAGAGCCTGGAATCTCCATAGGGGAAATGATGCTCTTTCACATTTTAGAATTGTCTGGCTGGGGTCACATGTGTCATTGGCAGAAACATGGTGATGTAAATTATTTTTCTTTTTTTGTATTATTTTGGATTCCATCCTTTCCTGATTGGTCTGTATAGCCCATTCAGGCTCCCCTCAGGCTTGGGGTTTCAGTATGCTGGGTGCTGTCTAAATATATATAGCAAAAGAAAGCCCCTGATCACAGAGCTAACAATCTAAATGAGACCAAGAGTTGTGGGAGGGAGTAAGTGACCTAAGCTCAGTGAACACACATGCACGCACAAAGTCTCTCAGTGTCAGGAAAGGAGTGCGGGGATTTCTGAACAACATTTCAACAATTTTTAAGTGTCCTCGGCGGGGCTCAGCCCCATTTGCTTCTTGTGATATACAAAGCTAAGTATTTGCAAAAGGAAAGAGGGAAATTGTCCATAAACTGCTCTAGGAAAAGCAATCTGGAATAGAAAACCTCTTTTGGTAAGGTGCTTCCCTTTGCCAAAGGCCAGTGCAAGCCCAGTTCTTTACTCAGCTCTCATGTTCACGTGCCTTGTGCTGGGCCTGGTCTCAGGGACCAATTACACCCTTTGTAAATCCCCAGCAAATGGCCCATTAGTTTTCAAACCCTAATAAAAGTCCAGCCATTTAGTTTCTGATGAATTCATAACAGCAGCACAATTTGTCTCTAGTTTTATTAAGCTGAAGGGACTTTCAAATAAAAAAAAATACATTGATTAGCTATTGACTTTTGCTGGAAGGCTTTCTCTGTGCAGTGGCTTCCACATGAGGTCAGGGCCTCTTTCTCTCTGTATATTGATTTCAGCTCAGTCATTTCAGAGGCTCTTTATGATACAGTTTAATTCAAAAATAATCTCCGCGGTTTTTAAACTCTCAGCTGGAGAAGAATCAGTGAAGTTACCAGTGGCTGCTCCCTGCAAGCACAGTTCAGGCCTTCTGTAAAAGGCATATTTTGAATAGAAGAGAACAG
The DNA here is from genome assembly GCF_030867095.1 of Alligator mississippiensis. Lineage (NCBI taxonomy): Eukaryota > Metazoa > Chordata > Crocodylia > Alligatoridae > Alligator > Alligator mississippiensis. The sequence continues at coordinate 162,779,449 of NC_081827.1, forward strand.
GTCAAATTAGGTTCTAGCAGGACCATCAGAAAGCTAATGCGGTGTTGGGAACAGAGGAACCTGCCTTTCCCCAAAATTCATGAACAGTAGGGAAGCTCCACCGGTGTCCCAATTTGGTACCAGCCTACATGTGAGCATGTGTGTGCGTGCACCCAATTCAGTTTTAGTCCTCAGTAGCTGACCTAGTTCTACGCAGATGACTTAAACCCCTGACAGAATGGTTCCACTCTGGCTTCATTTGGCCATATCAGGTGATTTTGATATCAGCTGTCAGCACTGCAGCCAGGTGAAGTGATCATCATCAACCATACCAGAATTGAACAAAGAGAGGGCAGCACATAGGGCTGGGGTGCTACAACTCTGGTTTCAATCCCTAGCACTGCCACATGGACAAGTCAGTTTACTGCTCTGTTCCCCATGTAGGAAAGGGAATGAAAGTGGCCTGCCTTGCTGTCATGTGCTCCGGTATTTCTCTATAAATGGCTAGCTGCATGGAGGCCAATGCTGGGGGGGGTGGAATCTCTACTTTTGGTTATAATAAAGTAAGTTTCTACCCTGCTATTTTGAGAGAGAAGGTTAAAACCCACCCCTGAAGGAGACCTGAAGACTCAAAAAAACAGACAACAGACAAACTTGGTTGCTTCAGTTTTAAAAAATAACCTAATTTTGAAGCCATTGTCACGTTTTAAAATTGTGTTTGGCTGATTTGCCTGCTAGGGCTATATGCTTTCCCTGCCCAGGCCAATCTCTCACTGTATTTATGAACAGTCCCTAATGCAGTAGAATTGATCTCAGCTGAGGGGTCCAAGTGCCATCACTAGAAAAAAGAAAAAGGCATTTGTTTCCTTTAAATGAATGGAACAATAGCAAGTGGGAGCCACTTAGGGACGGTCTCTTGATGGAAAATAACATGCCACAACTCCGACAAAGATCGAGCAACTCTTTTGGTGATGAGGCTTGAAAAAAAAGTCAAAAGAGCAGCACCCATCATAGAAAATGTTGAGCAACTGTAAATAATGAGACAGAGAGAAATACAGCCCAGCACATGTAGGAAGGACATAGATCATTTTAAAGGCTAACAATTGTCAGGGCCATGGCTTTGTGCATGTAAATATAGAAGAATTATAGTTCAGATAACTAAGTCTTCTGCCACATACAGTCTTTCTGCAGAACATCCTAAAATATAGGAAGTACAGGGTGGTGTTAATGACTGATGAAAGAGTAGGGGTTAATCTGTTAACACTGATAGGTATTTTAAAGGGAAAGGTAAACTCAGATCTTCTGGTGTGCTATCTGTCAGCTCTAAAGGGTGAAGGGACAGCTGTGTAATGGAAGACGTGGCCCTCCTATCTTGGTAGGTCCTGGATAATGCCAGTGTCCTGGATAAGCTTCTGTTCTGGGCTACGTTAAACTGACTTCTGGGAGAATTGACCTTGCCCCTTGCTACCACAGTGATTCCTTTGCCAGCAAAACTGGCTGGGACACAGGGTAACAGCTCCTTGGATAGTGGTCCTTTATTTATATGACAGTAGCAACTGATAACACTGTATTCACACGGTGCTAAATGCTGCACCTGCACATCATGAGAGATGGTCCATAACTCAAAGAACTTTCAAGTTAAAAAGATCAGGCAGACAAAGAGCAGGAAGGGGGAACAGATGTGGAAGGTGGAAGTGGCTTCCCCAAGATCAGTAGCAGAGTTGTGAATAGAGCCCATCACTGCTGGGTCCCAATCCAGTGCCCCACCCTTGAGCTGTGCTGCTGTAAATTGGCTTGACCTACTCCCTATGAATAGGCTGCATCTTTTGGAGAGTGAGAACATGGCAATAGTTAAAAATAGATAAATAAATGAAGAAGGGAGGGGCAAGTCTAGGTAAGAAGGCTGAGTGAGTTGGGTAAGCGTGAGCAGAGATTTGTGGGTAGTGTAAAGCTGTCGCTGTGATTTAGGGCTGGCTACTGAAACTGCTTTATGCGCCCAGACAGTCAGTCATAAGCAATATAAAATTCCCTATGAAGAGGTGATCTTTGCTAGTCATGCTCTGTGTCATTTTTCTCAGGGTGATCTCTCCTTTCATAACACGATGCTATCGCAGCACATTTATGCACAAGAGAGAGGGCTGGATTCCTCTGATTTAAGAGATCGCATCAGCAGAATGAGACTGGCTTGCTGTTGCCTCTTAGAAGAGCAGAGTGGAGAGCATGGGGTTGGCTGAAGGCTGCATCAGGGATGCTGGCTCCCCTAACATCTGAATGTCACCGGTTTGACTGTATTTATGCTCACAGCTGCCCTGTGAGGTCAGGTGTCCTGGTTATTCCAATTCTACTGCACCAAGAGGCTAGAGGGCTTTTCTAACGTCACAAATGGAGCCTGTGGCCAAGCTTGGGATTGATTTTGGGTCTCCCAAGTTCTGGGCCATTCTTCCTTACCTGGCCCGTTTTAGTCACTGTGCCTGGTGGTATATTTTCTTCTCCATATACTAATGGGGACAGGAAATGTCTTCTTCTGCACATGTCCAGACTGGGCACTGTAGGGGCTGCTCCTATGCAATACCAATAGCAACTAGAGTTCCAGTGAGGCATGGCAAAACTGAGCCCTGACAGCCTCTGCGTGGAAGGCAAGTACTACCCACTTTTTACAGGCCAGAAAAAGGGGTCGCTGTTGCTTGACCTGGCCCCAGAGACCCTCCCTCCTCCCCGCCACCCACCATAGCAGGGAAGTCCTCAGGGTGTGCTCAGGCCACGTTGCCCTTTGTGAATTGCCCTCTGCACTTAAGATAAAACAATCCCATGCACCGGTACAAGCTGGGGGCTGACTGGCTAAGCAGTAACTGTACAGAAAAGGACCTGGGGGTTACAATGAACAATAAACTGAATATAAGCCAACAGTGCCTTTGTTGCAAAGAAGGCTAACATCATACTGAGCTGAGTTAGTAGAATAGTTGCCAGAAGATTGAGGGAAGTAATTATTCCCTATTTTTCAGCACTGGTGAAGCCACATCTAGAGTACTGTGCCCAGTTATGGGTCCCCACTACAGAAGGGAGGTGGACAAATTGGAGAGAGTGCAGTGGAGGGCAGTGAAAATGGTTCAGGGGCTGGAGCACATGACTTATGAGGTGGAGGCTGAGGGAGCTGGGCTTATTTAGTCTAGAGAAGAGGAGACTGAGGGGGGAATTAATAGTCACCTTCAGGTACCTGAATGGGGTTTCAAAAGAAGAGGGAGTTAAACTGTTCTCAGTGGTGGCAGATGACAGAACAAGGAGCAACAGTCTCAAGTTGCAGCAAGGGAAGTTTAGGTTGGATATTAGGAAAGACATTCTCAAGTTGTGACCTTCATCCTTAGAGGTTTTCAAAACCCAGCTAGACAAAGCTTTGGCTGGGATGATCTAGTTGGAGCTGGTCCTGCTTTGATCAGGGGGTTGGACTAGATGGTTTCCTGAGGTCCCCTCCAACCCTAACTTTCTGTGGTTTATAGGAGATGCCACAAGAGCTGGCAGGTTGCGTTCTCCAGTGCATTGCAAAACAATCTCCAGGCCTATCACCACTTTCTCACAGAAGACTGTATGGACATAGACAGCTGCATTGGTGGAGGCTTCTGTCAGTGCCATGATGTCTTTTAGTTGGAAAGTACAGGCTTGTACAGGCTCACAGCTGATGCTGTGGGCTGGTTTAGCCCTCATCCACCCCCAGATTTGCATAAGTTCCATTCAGTTTAACAGATGCAGACATTTTTGTGCAGCCTCCTATGTTGGTTTGAGTGGTTTATTTTGATTTAAGTATGTACGCAAGGACATGTCTTACATATGCACGTGTGTGCACACATGCACACGCACTGACACACACTCCAGTTTGGCTTAAGGTGTGAATTTAAACTGGCCCAAAAGAAAGGGTAGACACTTGTCCGGAAACCAGTCTAGTTGAAATTGCCTGAGAACAACTTTTAAGCTACACCAAGGCTGTCCAACAGGCTTCATACAGCCTGAGCAGGGTTAAGTTGCAACCTCCAGTTTCCTGCCCAGCCACAGCCAGCTGTAGCAATGATGAGACAGATGCCTGTGTCCTGTGGGGAGAGAGGGACATCCACACTGTGGAGCCTGGGATTCCCATGGCTTGGCCTGGAGGAGCCCATGAGCATGCAGCCCACGCTGGCTTGGTGTCTGGCTGCTTAGAAATTGGACAGCTCTGAATTACACCAAGCCAGGCCACCTTTAAACTGTTCCCAATGTGTCCACACTGCAGTTTGCTTCAGCTGAAGGATGTGGACATGCAAACAATTAACTGTGAAGTGAAGAAGAGAGGGTTTGCTGTATGCCAGCTGCTTCCTGGCAACTGCTTACGTCCTTGCTCTTACTTTTGTGTTATGGGAAAGCTAAACTGGGATAGCTTAGAGGTGTGGGGAAGGCTGGGTGATTACCTGCTTTGTGCCACTAGGCAGAAGGGAAAAAAATAAAAATAATGCTCCCAGGGATAAGTGGATTCAAACCCCTTTCTTTGGTGCGTGCTTCATTAATGCACAGAAGTCTAAAAGAAGAGCAGACCATCTCAGAAAAGCTCCTGGTAACAGCCTCCATCCAGCCTCACCCAGGCAGCTCAACATTGAGGTACGAGGCAGAGTATATATTCATCTTAAAGACTTAACTAAATCAGAGATGCATAAGCTTTTATAAGCAGCTAGTGCATCATCAGTATAATATAGCTAACTACCTCTCTTGGGTCATCATTCAACCTCGTACCCCTTGATTGGAAAACATGAGTCGCCTTATCCTGAGCTAAAGAGCCAGCACCATTGCCCAGCCTCATCCAGGTGTTTATCCAGCCCAGTCATCACTACAGGGTAACAGAGCAGCACAGGGTGGGCAAGGTGACATAGGTATGAGAACCAACGGCTTCCCTTTTCTGTGCAGGGTCATGCTGCAGGTCAGCCACATGATAGAAAGGGCAGCCTGGAAAATCCTGCCTCCTTTTCATAACATCACTCCTGCCTACCTAGGCAGGATGGCAGCATTGCTGGAGGCACCCAGTTCACTGCAGCACTGAGTAACATCTGTTTAAGAGCCTCATGACTGTGTGGGGTGCCAGGTGTGATGGTGCTTCCAGCTTGGGCTCTGTCCCCAGGGATTTCAGGTTCCCTGAGCATCTACATGTTTGGGTCTCCTCTCTGTAGAGACAAGTCACAGCCGTTGTTTCCATTCCAGGGAGCAATGAAGCAGGGACATGGTTGGTGAGTGCTGTTTTGACCTCTCAATTGCAACTTATTCAACAGTGTGGGAATCCAAAGGGCAGAGGATTTTTCCCCATTGGCCATATGGGCCAGTTGCTGGAAGTGTGTAGGTGGAAGCAGAGGAGCACTTGCTCTATGACTTACATGCTGAAGTAAGGAGTATGATTCATTGCACAGCACAAGAGATAAAAGAGACAGAGTATGCTTCATTGTCTAGGTTTGACTGCTATGCAGCAAGAGTCCAGCATGGACATGACGCTCCCTGCCAATCTGCTAAAGGAATTGAATGAAGCCAGGCACTACTTGCAGACACAGCAGCATCCCAGCCAAAGCTGAACTGTGTCCCTTCATTATCTTCCTGCTTCCCTTTGTCCTCCCCTGAGCTGCCAGGCATTGTCAGGGTGACAGGAGCACCCAATGGGTGTCTGTCATTCATTTGCTTGTAGTGAAAATGTTGCAATCTGGTGGATCCCAGGCTGAAACTATTTACATTGTATTTAGGTGCAGGGGCTCCCCATTGTTGGGATTTTGACTGCCTTCCATAGGAGCTGTGGGGAGGTCCCAAATTTATGTTCTCTTATAGCACAGGGGACAGAAATGCATAGAACCATGACCTAGTTGACTAAGTTGTGTGTCTCATGCAGAATGCAGTGGTGGAGACTCTTATATTTTGCCTGCATTTGCCACGTGGTGTTTGAGACCTTCATGTTTCATATGAAGTTTCACGTAAGAAGGCAGAGATGGTTGTATTAAGTGTGCTTTTGTCATGTGTGGAATCTCCTTCAATGGGGCTTTTCAAGAAGAGACCAGATAGGCACCTGCCTGTGACTTCAGAAACAGCAAATACCATGTACATCTGTGGAGAGACTTAGACGGGGTGACCCTTGACATCTCTTCTAGCCCCAGAATTCTGTGGCAGATACAGTCATGTTTCAGTAGCTTTTTACAAGGCTTCCCTGCCCCCTTTTTTTCTGTAGCTTTAACAACCTCTTTCATTTCTTTATATTTTGTCCTGCAAAGACCTGTCTGTCAGATCCTTTAATCTTTCCATATTGCCTCTTCCTTTCTGTTTGATGAGTTGAAACTCAGTCCAAAAGACTCCTCTATAGTCTTTCTTATCCTTCATTTACTTGCACTAGATTTGTCAGCATTTTGAAGTAACTGTCCCTATTATCTCATTATCCCCTTTTCTCTATTGATTGGTTTTTCTTTTTGACACTCAGCCCCCTATTTTTATTTAAAATGCATTTGCTGACTCCTCTGCTTCAGATGTTTCCTTGCATTATAACCTTCTGTGTGTCAGAAATGCTTTCTGAAAACAAATCTGACATAAGCAATTTGCTGCAGAAATGCTGCTTATTTTGACTTCAGGATGCGGTAATCTGGGGGAGATGATTGCAGATGTTCCATATTTTCTCCTCTTGAAAACCCTAGTGGAATTGTTGTTTGGATCCTGACTTGGATACCAAGCTCCCTGCACAATTTCACCCAGTAGAGGCCACCGGCTGTTTCATTTAGTTTTCCCCTTTCTGTCCCTCAGCGGCAAAACACATGACTTGGGTATTCAGGTCTGGTACACCAGTTTTGTTCTTAGGTCTGAACTTGCACATTGCAATCACAGACCTTGAATACTCATATCCTACATCCGTGATCTTTGCTGGCATGGAAGGTTTCAGGATTTGCTCTTACCTATACTTGTTTTATACAGTTGTACTTCATACGCGGTGACTGTAGTTACACTGCAAGTAATATATCATTAGTATTACAGTCCAGTTGAGCTGTGTACTGAAGGTTGGCCCAGTGACTGTATGGTTTGTATCGCTCTAGTTTCATACCTCACCCAGGTATATAAACTATATTGTATCTACACTGCAGGTACACTCAAGCCAGTAGCTAGGTTTCTGGTGTAATGTATTAGTGGCAATTAGAGGTTATCAAAGCAGAACTGTCTTGTAATTACAGTCACTGCGTTCTTGAGGATAGCCTAACTGCTTTCCTTCCTTTTTTTTGTGCTCAGAATTTTTTTTATTAATTTACGCTCTGTTGTTGACAAATGACACAGAGAGGTTTCACTTTACATTTGGTATTTCTGCAGCCACACCAATGAACTTATGAATAATAGTTTCTTCTATTTTAATTACATAGCACCCTGGGTTTGTGATCTACTTAAGGAACTCACACAAAGACTCTGCTGCCATAGTATCTGAGCTCATAAAACACTGATCCTCACAGCACTTCTATGCAGTCAGAGGGTGCTTTTGGCTCCATTTTACAGTAGGGGAGACTGAGACATAAAAAGACTAAGTGATTTTAACATTGACCACACAGGAAGTGGAATGGGATGGGGAGTGGAATGTGGGTCTCACAAGTCCCAGGCTAATGTCTGGGCCATGGGTCAGTCCTATTTCTAGCTGATTCTGGATACCTCCAATATCATCCAGACCTGAGAAATAACATTTCTTATCCAAACTGGGGAACAGATTCTGATCTGACTTGCATTAGTTTCCACTGAATTTGATAGAGTTTTAGTGGATTACACTCATGTAATCTAGACCAGTGTAGAGTCTGAAATCATTCAGTACAATAACCCTGCATAGGCAAAGTTGTCCATTGTATCTTCACAGTCGAGCCTGGTTCAGCTTAATGCACGAGGAGGGTGATGGCAGTGAGAACACTGGATTCATGTGCTGAAGGAGTAATAAAAACCATGTGACTTGGGAGGTTGTTTCAATGCCTGCAGGAGCCCCCAAAACATTTGCAAGTAATCTTGTAGTCCAGCCACCCTTCTCTTGCAGATGCATGGCTGATGTTCAGCTCGAAGTTGCTGCATTCCCCAGCCAAATAAAGGTTCTTTCATCTGCACTGAGAGTTTGTCTGTCCCACTGCCTGATGGAGAATTCAAACCACCCCCATCTCAAAAGAAGAGAGGTGCTGAGTTTTACCATCCACCTTCCTCCCAGCCCACTGAGGTAGGGAACAGGTGTGTGCACACAGCTACTCATTGATGCTGTATGGGTTCATCGTCATGCCCTTGCTCACATCAGCAAACTATGTAATTTCTATTCCGTGCATTGTAGAGAGGAGGATGAAGCACAGTTACCCCTCTCCCCTTCGTACGCTTGTTGGAGTAGGCACTCCCTGTGCCACACTACCAATTTAACATGGTCATCATCTCAGCCTGTCTATCCAGACCACTCCTGTGATGTGCAAACTGAAGAGACAGATGTACAGTCTAGGAAGCTCCATGGGCCAGCAATACAAGGTTCCCAACAATGGCTGCACTGAGATTAGGCTCCCGCAGCCCACAGCACTCACACCAAGAGCCAGGAAGATGTATTCTGATTGCATACTGGACAGAGAGGTAACAGCAGTGACTGAGCAGGGCTGTCAGAGCCTGGCCACTCAGTCTGTTTTACCTGGCATGAGAGAGTAAGAATGAGAGCCCAGCTGCCTGCACACTCCCGGGCACTTCCAAGTGGTGTGAAGCCACCCCTGCCGCAAAGACTTGGCTTAGTGCTGGGCTGCTTGTATTTTGTGCCTGTTGTTGTTGAGCAGGAGGAGGCCAGGGACAGGATGTAAAAAGCATCCAGGTGCATCTGAGCCAGCTGCTCTGGGATAAACAAGGACCTGGGTGAACAAGGACAGTGATTGAGCCACCAGCTGCATATTCCTGTGCACAGTCTGGACATGGTACCAGCACAGCCTCACCTTTCCACAGAGCCTGCCCAGGTGACGGATCCAAGAGTGTGATAACATCCTTTCTCAACACAGGGGAGGTGCCTGTCTTATTCCTGAAAATTGTAGTCTGGATGAACAGTCTTGCAGTCAAGGGTGGTTGCTATGTTGTGTTGTACCCTGACTCTTGTAGGCTCTTATTGTATTCCCCTCTGTTGGCTGTATTTGTCATATTAATGATGAGCCCAGCTATGATCTAGTCTATATATCATGTTAATAGCATAGCCTCAGTGTTTCCCAAAGGGTGCCAGTGCAAACCGTGGCAAAATTTAAGGCCCAGGGGCTTCAAAAGTTAGTCCTGCTGCCATTCCTCTTCCAAGTGAGAAGAGAAGTCAGGTAGCAGTAAGAGGCTGGGAGCTGCTGAGCTCTTGAGCAGTCTTTTCAGGTGGATGGAGACAGCTAATTAAATTGGCAATAAGTCAGCAGGGGGGGAGGGGGGCAGCATCCATCTTCCTCCTGGGCATAGAAGGACTGTATTATTCAGAAACTCTCTTGAGCATATAGAAAATGGGTATCTTGCTCACTGCAATCCGCCCCATGAGAGGACCTCTCAGTGTGTTGTTTTTATTTATTTCTTGTTTGTACTACAGTAGCAACTTGGGGCTCTGAAGGAGATAACAGAGCTTTGCTGTGCTACAGAGAGTAGCAACCTGTCCTGGCTCTAGAGAAGGCAGGGCAGTGACCGGCTCGAGTCATGCAGCAAGCCAGTGATAGAGCTGGGACTGGAACCTGCTGCTCTTGTCCCATAATCTACCCACTTGGCTTTGCTGCCTCCCTTCCTTCATACTGTTTAGGGGTGGGGGGCATCAGGCTTTTGAGCAAGGGCGAAAGCATCTACAGACATTCTGGTACTTGGTACGACAGCTGCCCCTTCAGACCTGCCTCTGTTCACTCTTACTCCTCATTTGCTTGTCTAGGACAGTGTCTCCCAACCTTTTCCAGCTCAAGACACTCTTACATTAATAAAAATTTTCCACGGCACATCTGTAAAGGTATTCCCCATCCTCACACCTATTGGAGCTCATTGCCATGGCAAAATTCCATGGTACACCTGTTCATTTCTGACAGCACACTTTTGTGCCACAGCACACTGGTTGGGAAACACTGGTCTAGGACCAACCCTTGCATGCCAGCCCTTTGCAAAGGGAACTGTCCCATCATTCTCAAAGTGCCAGCTCCATTTCTGCTTCCTCAAGGCAAGCCATGTAGGGAGGCATTCTTCACCCTTCCTTATTAATTCTGTCTCATCTTCTCCAGCCCTTCCTAGGGATTTCCCTGACATGGGTACCAGCACCACCTCTTCTGCACCTTCCCCTGTCTCTGCATTATCAGTAATTAGATTGTCATCTGTGAGGGGCAGCCACTGTCTTTCCATGCTGTTGGTGCAGCACCCAGCACAGGGACCTGGTTTGTGAGTGCAGTTCCCAGGCACAAACACTAGTAGTTACTTTTATCCCTTGCCTTTTCCTCTTCATTTCTTCTTCCCCCTGCTTTGGCAAGTTCATACAGTATAAATGCATCCTCAGGGATGCCAAACATGGTCATATCAAGCTGTCTAATCCAGGCTCCTGTGTCCAACAGTGGCTGTGCATAGCCACTTTGAAGGAAGGGAGAAGTCCCTATGGTGGACAACTAATGGACAACTTGCCCCTGTAGAGGAAATTTCTTCCTCCCAGGAAACTTATCTGCATTGGCCTATGCATTACTTGGTGCATTCATGGCTTCAGAAACAGGGTGCACTCAGCCTGGGGGCTGCAACCCTTTCCCAAAGCATTTTTCAAAATGTCCCAGCAACTAAGGATTAGGTTCAGTTAAGACACCAAGACAGGGGTGGTTGCAAGCATGGATATGATGGCCATGCTTTATACCAAGGCTCCACATATGAAAAGTGTATAAAGATTTAACAGACAGTGGCTATTCCATTGTTGTAAACTGGCATGGGGTCCTCAAGGCAGTAGCTTATTTGTATTGAGAGAGCACCTCAGAGCCCCAGTCATGGACTGGGACCCAGCTGTCCTGGGCTCTGCAAATACAGTTCCTGCCCCAAGAAGTTTCCGCTATATGAGTAGTAGGTTCTCATGACCGTGGGTTTGTAAGTGCCTATAACCTGTTCTACTTGTGTTTGTGAACACTTACAGCATACCTTGGCTATGGGTATGTGTAACTTGCTCATAACACCTATTACTAATTTACTAACTCTTTATGAACCACACAGAAATAAAGCCTTAAGATAAAGTGTGGCTGGCTGATTTGATAAGATCCTTTCTCATCCTGGTGTACAGAGTATCTGTACAAGGTTTCTTCCTTTCTCCCCATCTTTCATGCACTCAGCATTAGCTATAGTCCCTGCTGCTGGCAAATGCCTCACTGATGTGGGTTCCTGTTGCCACTCAGCTGGGAGATGCTGACAGGTAGAGGTGCTATCTAATAAACCGTGACAGAAGCACATCCATACAGCGTAATTTGGCCGCTGGTCCATACATCTGTGGCAATGCGCATGCCATGGCTGTCAACTGGGCTTGGCTTTGTGCATTAGCTCTTTCACTAAATAGCTTCATAAAACCAAGGAGCAGCCTGCCTCCAGGAGGAAATATGACTGATGTGGCCATAGCACCGGGATTAGCTGCAGCAAGGAATTCTATGGCCAGCTTGCACTGGGGATTATTTTAAAAGGCAGAGCCTCTCTCCACAGGGCAGCTGCTGTGCCGGCCTACTGCTAAAGGGTGATTGACTGCATAATTGTGTTCAGTGGCCATAGGTTAAGGGTGTCACGTGTTTGTCACAGACAAGTCACTCACACTACACAGAACAACCTTAACTGTAACTCCTGGTTTTCATGAAGGAAACTGCAGAGTCCATCCAGGAGGCCGGATGAGTAGGAGTTAATGGTGGATGAACTGTGCATCTGCCACTGCTTCATCCTCTCCACTGCAGAACATTCCTCTCTTGCTCCCAGCCTCTTTCCTGAGATAAGAAGCAATAAGTTTAGCAGGACAGTGCTATTGCTGCCTTTGAGAGAAACCTACCCACAGCCCCACTTCACCCTGCAGGTACAGGAAAGCTGTAGGAGAACTCAAACCCTCCATATACTCATGGGCAGACCTGCAATGGCATGATGCAAGTAAGATACTAAGGCCGGTCCCACCCTGGGACCTGAACCCCCTGACCCAGGTGTCATGCCCTGGTTAATTAAACAGAAAGTAGTTATCAGCCAGATGGTTGCCATGCCAACTCCTTAATGCCAGCAGATACCAGCCAGTGTGTGGGATTAGAAACCCTGGTAACTGACCCTTGAATTCTGTTAAGGGCCAGCGTGATCATCATGACTGCTAATTACACGCATTTTGATTGCAGTAATTTATCTTTGCCGTGGTTATGTGTGCAGCATCCCAGAGCAAAAGTGGCTCCTTCTCTCCCAACACAAGGAGAGGAGAGGAGATTTGTCTTTTTAAATTAAAAGAGGAAGATGCAGGTTCTTGTGTGTATAACTTTTCTGTATGTTGAATTAAAAACAGTGCCCAGCTACTGTAACCAACTAGGTAGAGGCCTGGGGACTATCTCGGGTTTTAGGGCAAAGTGAGAGAAACCTGTTGTAGGAGCAAAGGTAATATGTATGGTCTGTCTTGAATATAAATCTTGCTGATTTTGAGTATCAGGGTACCCTGCACCAGAAGAGGTGGGCCTGCTGCCTCCTTTGGGTCCTGTGTTAACATATCTGCTTACAGGTGCATCTACATGAAATGAGATGTTTACTGTGCAGTTGAGTAATTAACTATGCAGTGAATGTCCCAGCATCCACATATGATCCCCTATTAGGGCACATGAAACTAATAGATTCTGCAGCAGAGTGGTACTTGCAAATATAAGTACTACCCTACTGTGGAGTTTTTTCATATTCAGCAGCACACAGGTAGATGCTGACCCAACTAGCTGAGGCACAAGGGTGCTTCAGTCCAGGGGCTGCCTGCTGGTTAGCCCCGCACTAAAGCACCCTTATGCCTCAGCCAGTGCCTCCGCAGCACATTGAGCCTGGTTGGAGCAGCCCCAGGCTGGCAGGCTGACCCCTGGATACCCTGCCAGCAGGAGCTGCTGCAACCTGACTCAATGTGCTGCAGTCCAGGCACACATGTAAACCGGAGTAATTCCCAGGCGCAATAAACTTCAGGGCAATAATATCTGTAGCTTATAGCTGTGCACTAATGGCATGTGTAGATGCACCCACAGTAGGAAAGAGGATGCAAAGTGCTGGGCAGCTGGCAAAATGGACTCTCCTGGGGGAGGGGAAAAAATGATCAGCATTGAGACCGTATGTTTGTCAGGGACCAGATGGACACAGGCACTTCCCAATAAACACTTCACAGGGCAGGAGCTTCCTGATTGAAAGTTTTGCAGGGGATTCTGCTGCAAATCTGCAACATACTTAGCGGGTTAGATCAGCCTGGGGATTTGGTGCCGGGGGACAGTGAAGAGAAAGGGAATGGGCTTTGTTAGTTCTGCATCAGGAGCATTAGACTTGAAATGGGCTGCTTGGTGTCATACAGTGGGAATAGGTTCAAAGGAAAAGCAATGAGAATGAAGAAAGGCATGAAGAGAGACTGGAAAGACTAAAATTATTTACCACAGAAAAGAGATGGTCAAGAGAGGATACAGGAAAAGTGTACAAAGCAGTGAATGGTCGAGGGAAAGGACTATCTGTCCTCCCTGCTGCATAATTATGTGATTAGACAGCAGAACTCCTTGCCACATGAAATCCCTGAGGTCAAGAGCTGAACAAGTTTCCAAAAGATCCAGTACTTATATGATTTCATAGATTTCATAGACATTAGGGCTGGAAGGGACCTCAGAAGATCTTCGAGTCCAGCCCCCTGCCCAAAGGGCAGGAAGTCAGCTGGGGTCATAGGAAGTCAGCTAGGATCCCAGCAAGATAAGCATCCAGTTTGCTCTTGAATGTGTTCAATGTAGGCGCTTGAACCACCTCCAGTGGCAGGCTGTTCCAGACCTTGGGGGCTCGGACAGTAAAGAAATTCTTTCTTATGTCCAGCCTGAAACGGTCTTGTAGTAGTTTATGACCATTCGACCTAGTTGTCATCCCTTGGGGCGCTCTGGTGAACAAACGTTCCCCCAGATACTGGTGGTCACCCCTGATAAACTTATAGGTGGCCATCAGATCACCCCTGAGCCTGCGCTTTTCCAGGCTAAAAAGCCCCAGGGCTCTCAGCCTGTCATCGTAGGGTCTGCTTCCCTGACCTCTGATCATGCGCATGGCTCTTCTCTGGACTCTCTCAAGCTTCTCCACATCCTTTTTGAATTGTGGAGCCCAAAACTGGACGCAGTACTCCAGTTGCGGCCTCACCAAGGTCGAGTACAAGGGGAGAATGACGTCCCGGGATTTGCTTGAGAAGCATCTATGGATGCAAGCCAGCGTTTTGGTCGCTTTACTAGGTGCAGTATCGCACTGCAGGCTCATGTTCATCTTGTGGTCAATGGTGACCCCCAAGTCTCTTTCTTCCTTAGTGCTAGCCAACATAGCACTGCCGAACCTATAAGGATGCTGCGGGTTTTTCTTCGCAAGGTGGAGAACCTTACATTTATTGGCATTTAACACCATCAGATTCTCATCCGCCCACTTGCTGAGCCTGTCCAGGTCAGCCTGGATCACCCGCCTGTCTTCTGGTGTGGATGCTTTGCCCCAAAGTTTGGTGTCATCGGCGAACTTGGCCAGTCCACTTCTGACTCCAGTGTCCACATCATTAATGAAGATGTTGAACAGTATGGGTCTAAGGACAGAGCCTTGGGGGACCCCACTGGTCACAGGACACCATGATGAGTGACTTCCATCAATTACTACCCTCTGGGTCCGACCACGGAGCCAATTTTCCAGCCAGTGGATCGTGGAGGACCCAAGGCGACAATTGGCCAGTTTCTCCAAGAGGTGATCATGGGAAACCAGATCAAAGGCTTTTTTGAAGTCAAGATATATAACATCAATCTCTTCTCCCTTGTCCAGGTGATAGGTCACCTGGTCGTAGAAGGAAATGAGATTGGTCAAGCAAGACCTACCCGCAACAAACCCATGCTGGCTATCCCTTAAGATGTTGGCGTCGGCCAGTCCATTAAGGATGGCCTCATTAATAAACTTTTCTAAGATCTTCCCCAGGATAGAAGTCAGGCTGATGGGCCTATAGTTAGCCAGATCCACTTTCCTCCCTTTCTTGAAGATAGGCACCACATTGGCCTTCTTCCAGTCTTCGGGCACTACACCAGAGCACCAAGAGTTTTCAAAGATCCGTGCTAGAGGCTGGGCTATGATGCTCGCCAGCTCCTTGAGTACCCTGGGGTGAAGATTGTCAGGGCCGGCTGACTTGAAGGTATCCAGCTTCTCCAGATGTTCCTTCACGAAGTCAGCATTAATGGAGGGCAGGGGATCACCCTCACCCGGACTTCCCTGTCCCGTAGCGGGCATGGGCGTCCCATGGGACTGATGAAAGACCGACGCAAAGTACCTATTTAATAGGTTGGCTTTTTCCTGGGCATCAGTTGTCAGTGGCCCCACCTGGTTCAGCAGGGGTCCAATGTTGCCCTTATACATGGTAGGGGTATTGACCCTTGCACATCAGGGTTTAAGTCAGTATCTAATTATTTAGAGATTACAGAAGGGAAAAATGATTCCGCAGCCGTTACTGCATGCTTCTTACACCTTCTTCTGGAACTGCCCAGTGTCCTAGATGAGGTACTGGACTATAGGGACTTGATGTCCATGTTCATTGATGGGAAAGCTACCTTGCACTTACCTTGTGGTAACATGTGCACACAGGCAGTTACCATGAAGCAGTTGACATACAAGCTCTCACCCTAGTTTACATCATGATAACTTATTTATACATCCACAGCTTTTGTCTCAGTTCTTCCACTAAATGAGAGCTGCTGTTGTTGCTGCTGTTCTGAATTCACTAAGCCAAGAGCCTTCTTTTGGGGTGAGAAATGGAGCATGTAGAACCTGATCCAAAGTCCACTCCAGGCTATGGAATAGCTCTAGTTGGGTTCAGGGGGCTTTGGTTCGGGGTTCATAAAATTCAGAGATTTTACTTTGTGAAACAGTTTAGTTTGTTCAAATATAGGGTTGACATCTTGTTTTCATTGTTTTCAAGTGGAGGAATAACTGCAGATTTTCAGGATGTTCTGTTTTGTCTCCTTTTCCCCTCCCCCCAAACAAACTAGACTTTTTTCAAACATGACACAAGACCTTTTTAAAGATATCGACCCTTTTTAAAACTTTTTTGGGATATTCCCATTACTCCTAATAAGTAAAAATGTTGTCAGTTGTTGTCATTCCTCATTCCATCTGCAAGTGTTTTCTGGTGCCCCTGTGCACACGCGCCACTACACATCTGTGGAAGGATCTTCTTTCTTCATAGATCCGAATAGGCAACAAATGATGAAACAGTGCAAATCATATAGGGCTAGCTTCTAACATTTGCTGCAGTTTACATCAGCTGAGGATCTGGCCTTCTCTATTTTAAAAAGATCTCTGAAGGATAGACTGTCCATTCCTGACTTTCCCCTACAGGTCCACGTTGAGTCAGTGGGAGCTGCCGATGCTCAGCTCTTAAAGGCCAGATTATATGTGCAACTGAAGGAAGAAATCTTCACTGAGATGGAAATTGCTTGTCCAGGACCCTCACCCTGGCAGAATTTTTTGCACTCTTTGCATTGTACACACAGGAGCTCATTCATAGCAGAGGAATGTTTGGATTCTGGTTTGAGGAGGACAATAAACTGAGCTGCCCCTGTCTTTCAGCAACCTGCCACACATCCTGTAACTGGTCGGCTGCACAGCTTGGAAGAGGGAGCCGGGCAGCGTCTATCTGATAAGGAGGAGATGAATGCCCCTATTTAATGTCTCAAGATTCAAGGACATTGCTTTTCTGCTTTATGTTACCGTTCTCTCTTGATAGGTTTAAATCCAAGCAGGGATTACAGCTGTTTTGTTTTTAAATTTCAGTGAAAGAAGTAGAAAATTATGGAAATTCATTGGATAGATAAGAAAGAGCTGCTCATTTTTCTTTTTTGGCAATTCACCTTACTAAAAATTGGGGGAGGAGGAATGTTTTAACTGCTTTCCTTGCAACAGAAAAGGCCCTTAATTGAGTAATTTCTTCTATTGTTTAAAGATGAGAGTTCTCATAAGAATCCAGATTAATGAAGGGGAGGTATTATTCTCCACTCCTGAAATAGCTAAGATTAAAATAATAATAATACGCAAAGGGGAAACCAGGACATTCTTTGAGAACTGGAATAATAGCTAGTATGAAACGACCAGGTCTTCCCTTCATGGAGAAAACTGAAGTTAAACTTCATCTTCCCAGTTGAAAATTATTCCATCTGGTACCTGGTATCATGTGAAAAGTCAGCATTAAGCAAAAAAATATTTTTCCCCTCTAAGAGTATTTCTAGGGATAGTACACAACTACTTCACAACTAAACCCATTGTTAACTTAACTGGCATAGTTCATTCCTTGCATCCGAGAATCCTGTTTTTTACCAACTTGCATCCAAAAATCCAAGAAGGATTTTTTGCTTTTGCTTTGAAAAAAGGAAAGTTTCCCATTTTTCTTTAAGTTTACAGCATCTATCATGTGTTAACCTAGTGCTTATAAATGGGCTTGGTTGCAGCCTTCTCTCAGCTGAAACAAATATTTAATACCTAAAGATCTGAACCAAAGCCCATTGAAATCAATGTAATGTTTTCATAGATTCAATGGATTTTTAATTAAGCCGTATTTATTAAGGGAAACTGCGGGGGGATTTTTAAATGGTAGAATATAATTATTCTATATGGAATTTTTGCCTGAATGGTAACAGTAACACATGTGACCCTTCTAGTTGTAAACCCTCTGCAGGGTTTTTCAATACCTGGATAATGGGGTTGCAGTCCCAATCTGGGGACTGTGGGTGCTTTTATAATAGAAATACTAGCTACTACTAATGATTATAACATATAAATTAATAACCTCAAGTGGTCAAGCAGCACAGAACATTGATTTGCTCAGGGGAGAAGGATTTGACAATGGGAAATTTATTCAACGTTTTAAAAAACAAAACCCTTGGCAATCAAGCTACAGGCCCCAGGAGGTGCCTGGGCTTGAATGGGCTCCTGGTAGAGCTGTGAGGGAACAGAGAGCTTAGCCCTTCAGTGTGGGAAACCCCCAGAGGGGGGAAGAATCCAGCCCTTAAAATATGTTATCTTAATCCTTAGTAAACTCTCCAGCCTGAAAGGTCACCGTCTGGCTTCCTGGCCTTTCAGTGATCAAAGACTGTAGCATTTTGTTCCACGCCTGAGCCATTTTGCTTATGGCTGAGACTCCAATTACAGAGGCAAAGAGTAAAATGATATGTGTCTTCCAGGTATATTAATGATTGTATCTAACATCTTTCACCCCCAAATTATACCCTTGCTGAGGGGAAACAAAGTCCATAACTGAGAGCTGGATGTGGCACGTCCCTCCCTTTCTTTTATTCTTTTGTATATCCTCTTCCATCTAGCACCTACACTTTATTTATTTGCATGCATGTTCTTCACCAGATCTAGAAGCCTAGTGGTCAGCATTTACGATTCCTCCCTGAATGCTAATTGGAAAATAAAGGCCATAGAATCACTGGCGCCACTTTTGCCAATGGCAAAACTCCCATTGACTTTATTGGGTTCAGGATCTCAGCCCAGTTCTGTGGGTTGTGGTATGTAGTATCTTGCCCCATTGCTTTCACAGGGAGCCCTCACACACTTAAGTGTGGTTAGTATAAAGGGGCCAGAATCTAGCCATGTGAGTCAGCGATTGCTCCTGTTTTGTGCTGGTGAGCATGACAAACGATCATAACAGGGTCTAGCAAATGGAGTGAAGTCCATTCTGCTGTGTACGGTGAGTGCCATTAAGAATGCATTGGGTGACATTCCCTGGAAGCCACAGTGTGCTTTCTGCTCTAATGTTGCTTATTGTGTGTGTGACCATTTGGGGCAAAAAAGAAGTGACTAGACTGAGGTGAAAAATACAGTTTCTGCCTGCAACTAGTGCAGCTTCACAGGGAGAACAAGGCCTGGAGAATTTTAAGGTCATTAAGAATTCAGATGCATCCCATCTTGTTTTTGCCAGCGCGGTTACAGTAACCAGATTTCCTTGGGCAACAGTTTCATTGCCTTGCTCTGCTTTGCTGAACTAGCTTCGTCCCCCCCTCCCCTCCCCAGGCTGCCAACTCCTTTCTCCCCATTTAATACTATGTTGTCAGCACTGGTGATGAGATGAAGTCTGGTTCCTGACCTGGCAGTTCTTTGGCTCAGGAGCAGCAGTGCTGCCAGCTGAGACGCATGGAGACACCTGGCATCACTGAGCAAAGGGGCAGCCTTCCATTCCATTGAAAAATTACATGACATTTTAGCAAAATGTTTTCTTTCTTTAGTTCCCTCCCCTGCTGCCTTTTCTGTCACATTTTGCTTGCATGTATTTCAGGCCTCCCTTTAAGAGACACGCTAAGATAAACTGGACAGCCAGTGGGGTTTGTTGCATGTGGGTACCTTTTCTTTTTGCAAATGCTCATCCAGAATTTACTTCTTAGGACAGTGGATGCTGATATTTTTGGCAGACGTGCCATAAATTAGCCCTGCATCCACCTTGAGTGACATTCTGAATCTCCTTCCCCTATCCAGTCTGCTGCTCTGCCTTCTGCTTCCTGCCCTGGTTGCTGCTGTGCTGCCTGTCCCCTCCCTGATCTACTTCCTGCCATACCTAAAGGCTGCCTGTACCACTTGTGCCACATGTTGGCCACCCCATCTTAGGGCCTGTATACAACTTGGAAATTGCTAAGCAGGACTAGAGCTATGAGCTCTGTTCATGACCAGCTAAGAACCCTGCAAATCCCATTATTCTTATTCTGTCATCCCTGTGTACATACATGCCATCCCCTTCTTCTTTGTCTCCTGTCCTTGTTACATCTTATCATTTCATTTGGAAGCTTTTGGAACTGGAGGTGTTGCTTAAACTGTTATGGGTTGAGAGTAACAACTACCCTGCATGTTGCTTTCACAACCTCTGATCTAGGGCTGGTATATATGTGTAAATGTAGTGAGTTATACTTGGAATAGACCCAGGCTCTGCTGAGAAGCCAGCCTCAAAATTCTAGCTATCTGGTACCACTGAGCAGAGGAGTGACAGTGACTTGAGAAACAAAGAAGTAATAATAGCAATAGTCTGAAATTGTTACCTGCAATTAGTCTTCCTTCTGCAGCTGGCCACCAGGGCCCAGCCCCATAAATTCAGCATTATCCCATTATGATCTTTTTTTCTCCACTCCGAGCTATACCTTTGTATTCACTTCAAGCACAGTTGCTAATTTCGGTTAGTCAGAACTCTGGCACAAGCCAGGAAGTGGCTGCAAAACAGCTCAGGAGAGGAGACCAGCTCAATGACCTGACCATGTCCTAAAAGCAAGGCGCTGGATGTGACGGTGTCCTTGGACTCGCAGATGTGATTGGGAGCATGATGTAACCCTGTGCTGAATACTAAAGCTCCACCGCAAATGACAAAACTCTATCAAAGCCTCATGTAAAACGTAAATGAAAATCCACAGCAACAGCAGCCAAGTGCCTTGGTGGGGAGGTTTGTAACTCTCAGGTTGATACCTGACACCAATGGAAAGGTGGGGAAATAATCCCTGGTGCTGCAGGAATCGCTGGGTGAAATTCTATGCCCCGTGATAGGCTGAAGTTAGATTAGATGCTGGTTTTTTACCCTGGGGGTTAAAATTCCTGTGGTTATATAGAGGCTAATTGTGGGTCACTGCCCAAAGTTCCTTTCTTTAGGGCTAGATGGAAGGAGGATCCACAAAGTGGATTCTGTTGGGACATGGGTGGCAGTATGGAAAAAATAGAGAACTGCAGGGGCATCATGTTCCCTTTGGGCCTTTTAACAGTCTCTTAATCTCTTCACTCTTCTTCAGGTTTAATGTTTGCTTATGTGAGTGCCAAACTGCTGCGATGACATGAAACAAATTAATAATCATGTAAATAGCCTTAGGAGAGACCAGTAACAGGCACTCGGGGGACCAGCTGTCAATTTTAGATTAGCAAGCATCCAGGCTAAATGTACTGCTGCAAACTACTGTGAACCAAATATCGGAGGAGAGTGTTTGTACACATGCATATGCAAGCTCAAAGCTTCAGTCACCACCGGTGAGTCAGTGAACATATTTCATTTGTTTTTTATTCAGCTCCCCAGCTCTTCACACTCTTTATCATCTTTTTGTTCTCTAAACACAGCATTGCTCTCTGCAAAAATAATCTGGGAACTCCCGAGTGATGTTGGAGTTCAGACCAAAAGCTAAGTTTTGATATGTCAAAATCCATCTTCAGTGTGTGATAATCAAGGCTAACTTAGCACATGTGCACTAGTGTTGTTGCACTTGTTCCTTAGCTATTAGTTGCCATGAATTCCTGATACAGAGTAATGCTTAGATTTGCCAGCTAAACTTGCTGATGTTTCCCAAGTATCAGCTGGATATCTGGCTGATTTAAAGGAAAAAAAAAGCAGATCTTCGAGAAACCCAAACTGAACTGCATTGAGCAAGATATCTTTAATGACGTTGGCATTTTGCAGAATGCAGTAATGTTAGCATTTGCATTAGAATATAACCTGTTCTGAAACAAAGTTTGTGCATCTCTGGAAGTCACTGGAAAAGGGCATAGGCTTCTTTGGCTTTTGTGTCTTCATTTTTAATGGAAAGAGGGAAATTTCTATCATATTTTCCTAAACACCCAATTTATGAAAGAGTCATTTTAATGCAGTTCTTAGTTCTTCTCTCCTATGTTTCACTGGCAGGCCACAAAGCACTTTAAGAAAAAAGATGGGTACATTATCCCCATTTTACAAATAGACAAAAAAGTGAAAGGATGTCCTTTCTTTCACGGCACATAATTCAGATGGAGGAACCAGGATAAGTTGCTGATGTCAAGAACTGGGCAGAATTCAAAAAGGGACTGGATGTTCCAAAGGAGGCATCAGGAAAATCCGGAGTTATTTTATTGGTAAGGGATGTTAACAATTATGGAAAGAACAGTCACTGTGCATCTTGACTTGAGCTCATTAACTACTAAATGCCAGGATGGAGGTGCCTGTTCGAGTCAAGCAAGGTTTTTAAAGCAGGCAGTCACAATCGGAAATAAGGTACTGGGCCAGATTGATCTCAGATCTATCCAGTTGAGCAATTCCTGTGCTTCTAAACTGAGGCACAGAGAGTGAGTAAATTAGTTGACAAAAAGGTATCCCTGATGGGATAGACCATGCCCTCCTGACTCTTGGAGCTCTCCATTAGACCATGTCACCGGTACATTCACTGATGCATATGCTGTGGAGTCCCACTGAACTCAGTGGCTCCTCTAACAGGATAGAATTGGGTCCCTCACAGCCACGAGGAGTGAGAGATTATGTAGTGTTAAATGCATGAGAACACATCACATTCTGAACAAATCCCCACTGCTCTGGAAGACAATCATTTCTAATTATCTCTGGGTAGGTTAATTGATACCCACTCATGTCTGGCTTTAATTTTCTTTCTTGTTAGAAGCAATCGTGCTCTGTAAAGACATTGGTAATCAGGCAAACTTTACTGCACTAGATCCAGACTCCTGGGAAACATGATGAAAATTCTGCCATCGTGCTTTCTTATAGAACTTTTAAGCATTGGCGTCAGAGACAAATATGTGAGGAAGAAGTTTGTTTGGGATGGAAAAGGGGTGTTGTCTAATGGTTAGAGCATTCTTGGGGTCTGTTCCTAGATCTAAGAGGAGAGGGGTCGACTGAACTAGAGCAGAGGGAACTTGGAGTTGGCACTCCTGGGTTTCCTGCTGATCTAATGTCAGAAACAGGGGCCTGGGAATCAGCATTCTTTAGCTGTGGTCTGTTTCTGCCTTGCTTTAAAGGTTTGAGCATGTCATTTTGTTCTTCTTTGCTTCAGATTACTTATCTCCAAAATACAGCTCCCTGTTTTTATTAACCTGGCACAGATCATGAGTCTCAGTTAATGTCTATGACTTTCTGGGATAGAACTGGCTGAAAAATTCTCATCTGCCTCATTTGGGATGGGAAACAACTTTTCCAGCACAATGAAATTTTCATTTTTCAGGAAAAATATAGCAGCTTTTTGTTGCACAATAGAAACCTTGGTGTTCTTTTGCTGTTTTTGTGTCACCTAAAGCATTGGAAAAGAAAAAATGTTTGTTTCCATCCATTTTTCCCCCAAATTAGATCATTTCTCCACTAGCTTTTTTATCAGAGAGGCCCCAGCTAAGCTTAAAGTGTTATAATTCAGGCAAGCCAAAATGCTTCAGACCAGGAAATGGAAAAGAAGATATTTATCTCTGAGCTGCTAGACCTGGTCACCACCCCTGTTACACCCATGTGAGCTGCTAACCTGGTACATGGTATGTTATATCCTTGGTATCAGTGGAAAGGACACCAAGTAACTTTCTCTGGTTGAAGTGAGCATGCCCTCACCAGGACTTGGAGCTATATATACTGCAGCATGAAGAAGGACCAAAAGCCTAGGAGGTAAGGAGGGGGACCCCAATCATTTCTGTTTGGAGAAAGATGGTGTCTTCTGCAGCAGTTGGTGAGAACAGCTTCCTGGATTGAATCCAGTGGGATTTTGACAGTTGCCTGAATAAGGTCTCTGTGTTTTGTATACCAGCCTGCAGAGAGCAGCATGCATGGGAGTCTGTCTGCCCACCTGCCAGTGTGCTTGGGCTCGGCTGTGTAATCTACCTTAGCATCGTTGCCTGCTAAAATGGTCCCAACCTGAACCAAGGCATTTCTGTTGCACCACCTTATAGGCAGACAGCACAGCTCTCGTCCAACAACTCCTCACTGCTGTTTGCAACTGGCAGGTGTACAGCTATGCAGCTGTAGCATGCAGGTGCCCAAGGGTGTGTTAGCCAGCCACATGCCCTGCAGGCTGGTGGGGTAATACTGCCAGTAGCTCTGTCTCAGAGCTGTCCACAGGCACTAATCATCACCGGTGTCAGGCTCAGCCTAGGGGCCAGGACCCTTCCTCCTAGTTCCCATCCTCTCCTTTGCTCTCTGCGCACATCTGGCTGGCAGATTGTTGGAGTGGGGGGACGGAAGAAGGGCACCTGCTGGAAGGGTGGCTGCCCTTTGTTTTATCTTTGTAGCGATTCTTGGATGCAGCATTTAAACAGAAGGGAGGAAGGAAGTGATGGGGCCTTTGATGACTGCCAGCATCCCATATTTATGTTGCTGGAGCCTGCGAATGTCAGCGTAGGCTCCAGGCTGAGCCCCCCTGCAGATAGCTGGGAACCACTGACCTGAAGCTGAGATTTCTCAGCCTTTCCCACTGTGGGATCCCCCTCCCCAGCCAGCTGCACCTCACTCCCTCCCTTTCAGTGATTGTCAGGAGGCAGGATGGAGCTAGACTGTTCTCACTGGTGGCAGATGACAGAACAAGGAGCAATAGTCTCAAGTTGCAGCAAGGGAAGTTGAGGTTAGGTATTAGGAAAAACTCTCTCACCACAGATTACCCAGCGAGGTTGTGGAATCTCCATCCATAGAGGCTTCTAAGACCCATCTCCACAAAGCCTTGGCTGGGATGATAGAGTTGGGGATGGTCCTGCCTGGAGCAGGGGGCTGGCTTGGATGCCCTCCCAGGGTCCCTTCCAACCCTCTTTCTCTCTGCTTCAGTGATTAACAACCTCCCTGTGGGGAGAACCTCCAACCTGGCACAGGGTCCTGCCTGCATGGCAAATGTGCTTGGGACCTGGTGGCACTCTGCGTCGGAGGGCAGGAAGATGATCTGTGCCCCTTTCTTTAGGGGCACTTGCCATCAATACACCCAGCCTTAACTCCACAAGCTGCACCACCCCAGGGGGTGGGGAGTGGCAGGACCAAACCCTCAAGCCTGGAGCAAGAGCTGGAGGGGACAAAAAGCCCCTGCAGGGCAGATCTGAAGGCCTGCCTGCCTGCCTTTCCTCCCCACAGTCCTTGCTCGTCTTTGCCCCCGCGGCAGGTGCGCCTGGCATCTGCCCCTCCACCCTTCCCTCTCCCGGGCACCAGGGCAGCGCGGGGCGCCAGAAGCTGTCGGGTCAGGTCCTCGGCGTGCGAGCAGGCTGGCGCTCCGAAGTTTCTTGGCTCGGGGAAGCGGAGTGGGGCGGGGAGAGGGGGCACTGCCACCCTCCCGCCCCCTGGCCGGGCTCCGCTCCCAGGACCTCAGCGGGGAGAGGCTGCGGCGTTACTCTCCCCCCCCCCCCCCAACCCCGCCCGCTCTGGGCTCCTGATTGGGCTGAGGGCGGCTTCTACCAGTGTCTCCGGCCCAGCGGGGCGGGGGTTGCGCCGGAGCCGGAGCGCGGGGGAGCGAGGCCGGCTCAGTGCCCGCACCCGTGGCCCGCCAGGCGGCGGCGGCACCATGCTGCTCGGTGAGTGCCCGCGGGCGGGCGGGAGGCGCAACTTTCCCGGGGCAGCTGCCGGGCATCCCGCACCCAGCGCCGGGGAGCTCCCGGGCTCGGGCTGAGAGGCTGCCAGGTGTGCGTGTGTGTTGTGCGGGGCTCTTAGCATCCTCCCCGCCTCCTGCACGGCGGGCGGCACCGGGAGCCGGCGGGCCCGGGTCTCTCCCCGCGGGGCGTGTCTCGGGCTGAGACCGCGGAGTCCAAGGACATTGCAGCTGTTGTGAGCCCGCACATCTGTCAGGGTTGGGTGGGGGGTTTGAACAGCCGCCCCGCTGCACGGTGGTTTGAAAGGGGCGGGGGGTCTCCTCCGCTCCGGCCCCTCCCGGCTTCTCTGGAGCGCGCGGCAGCTCCCCGGGCTGCCCCGACGGGCGGAAAGGGGGCTGGCATGGGGGGTGTGAGGGGAAAGAGAAGCATGGGGGGGGGTGAGGCATGGGGTGTGCGTGTGAGAGAAAGAGAGGCATGGTGGGGTGTGAGAGAGAGATGGGGGGGTGAGGCACAGGGTGTGCATGTGTGAGAGAGAAAGAGAGGTATGGGGGGGAATTGAGAGAGAGATGGGGTGTGCGTGTGTGAGGCACTGTGTGTGTGTGTGAGAGAGAGAGAGAGAAAGAGATGTGTGTGAGAGAGATGGGGGTGTGTGTGTGTGGGGCATAGGGTATGTGTGTGGGGGTCATGGGGTGTGTGTGATGGGGTGTGTACGTGTGCATGTGGGGCGTGGTGTGCATGCATGTGTGTGTGGGGGAGGACATGGGGGCGTCTGTCATGGTGTGTGTGTGAGACATGGGTGTGTTTGTGTGGGGGGGCATGGTGTGTGTGCGTGTGTGTGCATGCACAGATGCACAGAGCTACTGTCATCTCGGGCACTGCTGTCCTCTTCTTGCCTCGTCCAGTTTCTTTCTCCCTCCCCTCTATATAACTTTTCAGCATTCTGGCTCCAAGGGCAAAGCAGTGAGCATAACTTCACTCCAGACAGGTTCTCACTAAAGGGAATTGGGCAGTATTGTAATGTATTTTACCAATGCACAGAAGTCTAATCGGGCTCTTTACAAGGTGAGGAATATTCCTGGGAAACCTGGACGTTTTGGAGAAAAGTCCAGGACTGTGCAGGTTTAGTTAGAAGAACATATGCTATTGGCAAGGTGCATGTGAGTTTTTATTTATTGTTTGTTTTTTACAAGTGTTATATGCAGTCATTTTCTTAGGAGGCAGTTGAAAGTGCACAGTGAAAGCTCCCAGTCCAAATGTTCTGAATTGTAGAAGTATTGTAACAAACAAATTCCATTTCCCTGAGACTTGCAAGGCTAAATTACAAGTTCCTAGAAAATAACGTTCTTAATTAGCCCAGCCCAAGGAACTTGTAAGTTGTAGATGTGTAAGTTGTGTAAAATTCCCCTCCACTGTGTAAGTAATTAGTCCTGTTTTAAGTAAGGATACTGTATCCACTCTGGGGCTTTGTCATCATTGTAATTTTGTAACACTGCCATCCAAGTCAAAGGAACAATGACAGTTTGCTGTAGCAGACGACTGCCCTGCTTAATTTCTTCTGATTTGGATTTGCACTTCGACTATTGCAGCCAGGAAACCTTAAATCATCATCATCATCATTATTATTACTACTGCTGCTGCTGCTACTAATTTGTAGATAGGATATGAAATAATATGGACCCAAAATCAACTGACCTCTGAATTCTCTTACCTCTCACAAAACAGTCTGAAGAGGTCCTCTGCCCCAGGACATTCACAAGTTTGGACCCGTTGCCCCACTCTGCTAATGAGTTATTGTGTTGCAATGCAGGTGGTAAAGCCCATTTCTTAAAATGGACAATGCAACACAAGAGCTCGCTGAGGCCCCTGCTCCGCAAGGTACTCAAGTGTCTCCCACTGACGCCAGAGGGATTGTTTAAAGTTACACACTCGCTGAAGTTGCTCCTGAGCAGCCCATAGATTTCCAGATTTCAGTATACCTTGAAGCAGTTGCACAGCTTTGCCTGTGTTTAGGGTTAGCTGTGACTTGGCAGTTGGAGGATAGGAATTGCCACAGTGCACCAGTTGACCCTGAAGACCCTAAGTGTGCCTGGTTGCTTGGGGAATAGGGGTTGTAATGGTGCAGCTTTACCAACTGGCTGAATGCCTGATGCAGATGAAACCTTTGTTACCTTTCCCGAAAAAAACAGTAGTGAGGGGGGGAAGGAGAGGTCTGTGGCACTGTGCCTGAAGGAGGATGGTGCTGCCTGTAGGTGAGGGGGTTAATTGAATCTGGGGGTGCTAGTGCATTGTAGCAGAAAGCGGCCTTATCATTCACTGGGTCACATCATGCTTGGGTCATGAAGATGCTCTGAGTTTGTTATTGATCCTTTTTTTGGTTTCTTGGGTTGTTTTTTAATCGGCTACTCGCTGCTGCTTTCTATTCTCTCCAGAAATGCAATGTCTCATTAAACAAATAATCTTTCCTCTCCGTCTGCAAAAAGGCCTGTAGACATGATGATTTCTCAAGTGCTTCTTAATGTGTGGATGCAACACATACTTCCAGTATTCCTGCCCATATGGCTTTTGCTTTTATTTCTCATTTATTAACCACCTTAAAATATCTGGGTGCACACTGCTCTTCTGTCACTGACAGGATTTAATGGGGGAACAAATGAATCTGAATGCATCCTCAGCATACCATGGAATACATAATTTCCCATCCCAACCCAATTGCTGGATTTGGCCTTGGGGTTCCTTTGTCAGATGGTAGAACTTTGATTTTTTTTTTTTCCCCTGATGTTCTTTTGGGTGAATTTTTCTGTAAATGCAGCCGTTACTTTTATCAGAAGGGGCTGACTCTTGGAAATGTCCTGGGGAAGAACATCTGTTTGCTAATTTTGGCAGTTAACTGCATCCTGAGAAAAGGTGCTAGGGAGTTCATTGAACCAGAATTCTTCCTTTGGCAGATGTTTTAAGGCCCAAAAGGATTATTAGGATCATCTTATCTAGCCGCTGCATAACCTAGCCTAGAGAATTTCACCCTGCATCAAGCCCCGATCATCACGAGTCTTTATTTTTTCTTTCAAGATGCCCACTTTTGGTCCAAATCTCCAAGTAATGGATAATGATGGATTTCTAACAATTAGTATTTCAAACAAACATGAATGTTATTGAGTTTCTTAACAAACAGTTTTCCTGGTAGCAGACTAAAGAACACTTTCCTATTATCTCTTAACACTCTTTGGTGGGTCATTTTTCTCCTCAGCCTCCTGATTGTCAAACCGACAGGTGTACTGGGGATTAGGTCCTGAATAGGTCTCATTCTTTTTTACTCTTCTGTACTGAATGTTAAGACATAAGGTTAGCTACAGGCTGGTTTGACTGTTTTACTTGGTGGATATATTAGCACAGTCCAGGGACAGGGTGGAAATTACAGAGAAACACTCATACCAGAAAAAAAAATCTAATTAAAAATAATGACCAGTGCACGTTACGGCTAGTCTGCTTGAAAGGGAGACTTAGTGGGGGGTTGTGTACTTTTGCTGCTCTTACTGTTATAATCCTGGACTTCAGTGTTCTATCAGATATTATTGTAGGCCACAAGTTGATGAAACAAAATAAAAAAGAAGTGCTGTGACAGAATTCACGTTGCAAAATTCAGATGCACTTCACCTGGGCCTCAATATCATCTTCTGCTTTCTGGAATGCCCAGCACTGAACCCAGCTTTTTTTTTTTTAAGTTACTTAGTTGTCATCCTTCGAATCCCTCCTTAAAACTCCTCCCTGTACCAATACCACACAACACTTTGACATCAGTGAGACTGGGCTTGCTGTAACTTCTGTCGTTCACGCTGACCAGTATCACCTTGTCCTTTCTGGTACTACACTCTCCTCTCTCAGGGTGGGGAAGGTCTCAATGTGACATGTGTACAAGTCCCAGGACCACAGGGTCCTGGCTACTACCTGCCACCAAAATGTAAATAAATAATATGCCTGAAAGACATTTCTGTTGGCTAGTGCCTATGGTCGCTATGTGCTTCCCAACTCTGTATGTACCCAGTGAAGAGATGGGGGAGACTGCAAAGTGGGAGGGAAGTTTGGAAGCTTACTCTAATTTACCTCTCTCTCTCTCCCTCTCTCCAAGTTGCTGGTTTGTGTGAGGTTTGCTCTTTAAATAATTTACCAGGCATTGCTATTTAGTTATACCAAGGGATTGGAAGGCCTCTACCATGCTTGCTACTGGTGACTGGGACAGTCTATTTTATATTTTATATGTATTACAGTAACTGTTCATAGAGGCCTCAGCCAAGCCTGGATCCTTTGTGCTAGGTGCCATACAAACACAGCCCTAAATCTATAGAATTTTCTGCCCTAAATAGATCAGATGAACAAAGGGCAGGAGAAGGAGAGGCCCAGAGAGTAGAAATGACACACTGAAGGTCAGGCTGCAGGTCAGTGGAAGATTTAGGTAAGGAATCTTTGTCTTCTGGCTCCCAACACAGTACTTTATCCACTAGATCATTCCACTTCTGCGCTCAAATATCATGAGAGCCGACATGATTGTGGAATAACGTGTGTGTGTGTGTGTGTGTGTGTTTTCAATACACGGGCCATGTTGGAGGTCACTCCAATGTGTGAGATGTGTCTAAAATTTGGTAATATTCCAGTGGAAGTCCTAATGCTGGCATATTGCCAGGCCTCGTGTGGTTACTGCCTGGCATGGCTTGCACCCTGCTGTTAAAATAATTGGGCAATCTCATGCAAATAGGGCTTGTTCTCCTCTTGTTCACTCCAGTGTAAAAATTAGCAGCAACTCCTCTGAGGTCTGTGGAGTGTTTTGCTGCTGGTCTGAATGGGGAAAATCAGCCCCACTGGTTTAAAATACACATGCCAGTGTCATATGCCATGTCCAGTATGCTTTGTAATACAAAGTTAATCAACAGAAATGCCCCTGAGATCCAAATGGATTTCTGGCTCTTTCTCATTGTATCTGTAGCTTGACATGCTGACAACTTTAAACACACAAGTTTGGCCTGCGCGAGTCTGTCTGGGTTTGTGGTCAGTATAGGTAACCTGCCCAGACCATAGAGAACAAAGCAGTCTGCAGGTTTGAAAATCTTCACAGGCAGAAATGGAGCAGGGAGGACATTCCAGAGGCTGCAGTGGTGTCTGTCTGGTCAGCTGGTGTGGAGTGTGACATAGGAAAGAATGGTACGAACTCCTTTCTGCTTCCAGGTGTACATCTCATTTAGGACATATCTTTCAACCTGTTTAAAGAGAGAGGTCAGCCTTGTCTCAGAACTGGTATTCTCACCTTGGACTCAAGAGATCTGCTTTGTATTCCCAGGCCTGGCACAGACTTCCTATGTGACCTTGAGCAAGTCACTTCTCTCTGGGTTTCTAGTTCCCCTCCTCCTCCTGTCTTTTTTTAATTGAGACTGTGCTTATTGGGAAAGGGAGCATGCCCACTGAATGTGGAGCTTGCCGCACTGGGACCCTGGTTCTCTAGGTACCACTGGAGTAGAAACAATTAAGAACTGGTAATTGAGAAAGCACTGCAGTAGAAGAAGACCTGTGCATTTGGCCAAATGCAGCCCAAAGAGACAGGAGGGAAAGGAACTTGCTTAATTAGCTCTGAATTGGCTATTTAACTTGCAACCGTGAAAAACCATCCATTTCAATTTCTTTCCTCCCTTTTAATTTCTGTCACTTATTCTTTGGCTATCACAAAATGGACTCAGTTATAATGTAGTTTAAACAGAGCTTGGAATAGAGGCTGAACTGATCTGGGGTCTGAGTTTTCTATTTAAGATTTTTCTTCGTGAAGACTACCTTCCTCTTTAAACGTCCCCCCCTCCACACACCTTAAAAACCATTTGTGGGGGAGGGGGAGACTATCCCAAGGACTGAAGGAAACAGGATTAGGGTTTAACAATTACCTTCTCTCTGACTCTGCCCCAGGTCAGGATTAACCATGCTTCTTTCTTCTGAGGAGCAGCTAGTTACCCTTTACAAAGTTGCATTCCTCTGCAAAGATAAGTCAGATCTGTGCTCCAGTGGTTTGTGTGAATGTGGGGAGTAAAACCACATGCTGAGACTATCCAGGAGGACATTGCACTGAGCTCCCAGTTCAGTAGGCAGTCCTATCAATGTGGGAGCTCCAGCCCTTCCCAGATGTGGGTGGCTAGAGGTGGAATTTGTCCTAGGGGTGAATTTCTGAGTGTTGATTTCCAATTAAATTAGCTGGCAGTTGAAATGGAAGCAGTTAGAAATTAAGATTGGCAATTAGGCCAGAGGATGCTCCCAGCTGGGGAGATGCACTTAACTCTTGTTAAGGCTGGTGGACACTGAGAGGAGAAACTCAGGTCTAGAAAGACTCAAGTTAATTTTTGATCCTTATTAATTTGGGTTTTTTTTTATATTGCTTCTGTGCATTCTTTTTCTGGAAGTCCTGAGACGCTTCCTTCACTGTGGGGAGAGCAAAGGCTGGTAAACTGCCTTTCATGAACTCAGCCTATTTTTTTGTACCAGGATCAAATCTGGCCTAAGTGGAGGAAAGTGCGAGGTAGGACATTGCCTTCTCAGCCTTTGCTTTGCCCCTTATTGTGTGGCGGCTTCATGGAGGATGAAAATCGTGACTCCCCCTTTGGTAGTGGGGAGGTGTTGGAACAACCAGTGCCCTTTTTGGGGGAGCTGGGAGAAAAGAGCCATAGAAGGACAACGGTGTTCAGCAGGATGTTATTTGGTGAGGTCAAGGCGGTATCTGGGCAAGAGTCGCTAGAAAAATCAGGGCTTTCCATTAGCTGGAAGAAATAAACAACCAAGCCTTTACTCTTTGTTTAACAATCCCGTTTGTGGCTGTGCTGGGGAGTTTGTAGGGACGTCATTTGAGTTTATTTCAATGCTTAGTCCTTGTCAGATTAAGTCGCACAGCCAACCCTGTCAAAGGAATGAGAGAAGAGACAGTGCCCTGCATTAAAGGCTATGAAGGTGGGGGAGGGGGAGCAGCTCTGCACCACATTGCCAGCTTGCTGGGCATTCCCTATTCCATGGGAGATGCCTGATTAGCCTGATTTAGTGCAGACCACAGCTGCTGTTCTCTGTGCAGCTTCTCGGTCTCTGGACTTTTCACAGTAGTGTCCAAGTAGCAAGGCAATGCTATCAACCCTGTCTTGCAGCTGGGAGATTGTGGTTCAGAGATATTAAGTGACTTGCCCAAGGACATGTGAAGAGTCTGTGGCAGAGCAGGGAAATTGAACACAAGTCTCTCCCATCCCCATCCAGAGCTGTGACCCCTGCACAATCCTCCCTCCCAACTCTGTGAGCTTCTCTACTGTAACACCATTCTCAAAATTATGTTGCACTGATCCGACAAAGAAAGAATTCACCCAGCAAAAAGCAGTGGCACTGGCAGAGCTATGTGCTTGCATTAAAAGACACAAAGTGTTAGATTGCTGCAGATTCCCTAAGGAACTCTGATTACTTTCTGCATTGAGTGCTGCCTGCCTAGGAGAGGAGGGGCACAAATCAGATGGCTTTCAGCAGCTTTCTACCCTTCTTCACACACTACCCAAATTTAAATTAAACTGTCACCACATTTGGGTGTTGAGACACCATGACTGAGCAACTAGCATGGAGAGCTGTGGGAGTGGTGTCGCTGTGCAGGGCCACAGCATTCATTTGCATTCTCCCAGCTTCATGGATGCTTTCCTAACCTATGACTTCATTGTCAAACCTAGCCTCCCTGTCACAAGCATTTAGTTCTGGTGTTGATGGGTAGCTTTGTAAAAGCCCTCCGAGCTGGGCACAGTGGAGCCAGCTGACACATTGGCTCTCTCCTTCCTCCTCTTCTCATGGAGCCTGTGGCACAAAATGGAAATTAGCTCTACTAGACAGGAACGCCGGGTCTCAGTGTCCCTTGTTATCTCTGATAGGTGCCTAAGCAGCAGAAGCAACTCATGCCCAATCCAAGCAGACAGCGTGTCAGGGTGGAGGCAGCTG
The DNA here is from genome assembly GCF_030867095.1 of Alligator mississippiensis. Classification (NCBI taxonomy): domain Eukaryota; kingdom Metazoa; phylum Chordata; order Crocodylia; family Alligatoridae; genus Alligator; species Alligator mississippiensis. The sequence goes on from NC_081827.1 coordinate 162,812,869, forward strand.
GATCGCCTTGTGCTGTGGTGCACTATGGGACAGTGCATCAATTGCTGCACCTTCACTTCACAATGGAGCCTTGTGAGAATGGAGTTGCCAGACTGGAGCCACTGGTTCCGTCTTCCCTCCGATGGCGGTCAGCCTGGGATGTGTCAGTGGAATGTGCCAGATCTTTAAACTGGCCAGATATGATGTTTCATTGAGTCTCCCCTGCTCTTCATCTATCTTAGCTGCCCCTCCCTTAATGCAATAGCCTTCGTCCCAATTTCTGGGTCTGCATCTGTCCACAGAGGGCCTCTCTCACCTGCGCCCAGGGCACTCTGATGCTGGCTGCAATGGAAGGGAACTGAAGGGTGGAATCCCAGCTCTGCATCCCAGGCAATGACAAGGCTCATGTCCCTGGCACCATGTGCAACCATTTGTTTGTAAGGAGGGCTCCCAGGCTTCTGGGCCAGAAGAGCAGCATTCCCAGCACTACAGCAGAAGGTTGCTGAGCACAGGTCATTGGAGACCCCAGTCTAAAAATAACTGGATGGGAAGCCTCATTAAACCAAGCTCTAGCACATGATATATGCAATTCGGGGCCAGGCTCTGATGTGAGGCCCCAGCCAAATAGTTCCAGCTCCACTCCCTTCTGCTCCCCATGTTATTGCACTGTGACTAGGAAGACTTTTCAGGCAGGGGCAGAGGAAGCAGAAAATCCCTGTCAAAGCTGTATGTGTCTGTGGCTGAACACTCTCTGCATCAGCTTGACAGAACATCGCCAAGAACCCCATGGCTGTGTTGGGCTGTTCCCACAAGTTTGGGTCACTGGCTCTGCTGCTTGGAAAAACCCCTGCAAGGGCTCTGAGTGCAAGGGGAGGGGAACAATCACTACAGCTGCACAGCAGACATTCCCCGTGACCTCTCCCTTCCCCAACACCCCTCTTTCCCCTCTCTTGGGGCTAAGGTGCAGACAGCTTCTTGCTACAGTTCCTGAGGCGGTGGGGAGAGGGGGCCTTTGTCATGGCTGGGGTGTTTGGGAACAAAGGGTTCTGACAGGCAGAGAGGAGTGCAGAATAATAATCCAGTGCTGAGAGAGGATGTGAGCAAATGTCACAGCCAGTGTAACAGCTTGGGGACTTGGGCATGTAATGCCTTTTGAGAAGGGGCTCTCCACCCCCATCCACGTGTCCCAACATGCTTGCCTTTTGTGTCACGTTGGGTTACATTGATCACAATACGCCTCTGAGCTGGAAAAGAAAGCAAGGAGACAGCAAAGCAAAAGAGAGCAGATTTGACGCATTGATAAAATTTAAAAAGATATGTCTGTTTCTCCAAAGGCCTCAGAAACAGAAGCAGCTTTCCCACATGGCCTATGCCACGTGTTCAAAAATGATAGGTCAGGCTCCCTAGAATATTATGAGATTTAAATGAAAACAAAACAGCCACTAAGAAATGTGTTTCTATCTTCCTTTGCCCTCTGGATTTTGAACCTTTAGGTTATACTCAGGTCATGTTTTCAGGATCTTTTTCTCTGCAACTACAAGAAACTTTTTTACAAGGCTGAGATTCCCACCAAATAAATGACTCCAGGAGCTGGAACTTAAAAAAACAAACAAACCCACCAGCCCCCTGGTTAGATTTGTGAGCTGGCAGCAAGGGTAATTTTCCACCCCCTTGGCATCAATAGCTAGACTCGCACTGGATGTCAGAAGGGCCAGGATTTTGCCCACTTTGTTTCACAGTAAATGTAAGTGCCAGGGAAGGGAGGCTCCTGCCTGCAGAAGAGGTCACCTCCCAGGGTGATTTATTCCATCACGTGTGAGGTGACAATGACTCGCTGATGTTATGTTTGTGAGCTGGCTGTGTAGCACTGGCATCGATTCTGGCCAGCAATGAAACATAGCTATTGGGTATCTAATACCTGGTTAAGCACTGCTTGGCACCAGTGACGTATGGATTTTAAGCCAACGCTGTCCCACTTCTGGTTTTGAGTGCTTCAGGACTGGGGCAGTGTCTTTCAAGGAGCCACCTGCATTTCAAGTCTCTATGGCAATGTGTGTAAATAACAGTCACTAAATGCAATCATTTTCCTCTGCCAATTTCAGGGAGTTAAGTAGAATGAGTTTTAATACCACTTCTCAGTCTGATTTTAGCCCACGGGCTGGGATTTGTAAAAGGTGAGACCAGAACAGAGCCCAGGAGTTGTGGCTGGGGTGATTTAACCTGAGATAAACCAAGGACTTATGTGGATGCTTCCAGTCCCTTAGGACTTCTCTTAGTCCTGGTTGTTCATGCTGTGAGCTGCAGTTTTATGTCCCAAGTTCCACTGGTATTTTCAGGAGAGAGCCAGGGCCAGGGATTCGGACTGCTGTTTATGTCTCTAACCGCACTCTCCTAGGAGTGGGACCCTGGCTAGTTCACTGCCACTGTGAACCACTAGATCTCACCACCTCCAAAACATCCACTTCGCAGGACTTGCGTAGCTCTGTCTTGATTTTTGTCTTTAAAAACCCAAGGTACAGGTGGGAGTTGTGGCTCATGAATCCTGCTGACACCCACCACCTTTGGCAGTCCCATCAGACCATGATGATAAGTGTACTTTTATGCATGGGGTGCATGCCTACCAGAGCATTTTAAGGATATGATGGGGGGTGCAGCGGGTGGGGAGAGGGAGGATATTGATGATTAAATCGCATCAAGACTTGTATCACTGTGCTGAGCTTCAAAAAATAAATTGGCCTGCTTTTCCTTTAGAAAAAACAGGTGGTGGTTTGGGGACCCTCAGGCAGGAGTATGCCCCAGGGCAAAGCTGCCCTGTCCAGTATACCTAGAAACATGGGAATAACTGCTCATATACTCCACTGAAACCAGATACTTCCCACACAAATTTTCATGTCAGTGAAAAAGTAGTTCCACCCCGCTAGCAAAAAAAATGCTGGCAGTAATTTTTTTTTCAGCCAGTTCTACTCAGTCATTCTGTCTCAGATAGGCTCTGAGATCCCAAGTGTCTGAATAATCAGATAATAGCTTTTAGTCCTCCAGTGTGTTTTGCCTCAGAAGCACACTCTGACTTAACAAATAGATATACAAAAACTATACAGGGATCGGTTTGCTCCAAGGTGTTATGCAGCAGCTGTTCAGCAGAGCACTGCATACCAAGGTAGCTCAGAAATGAAAGGAAAACTGTCTCTGTGAGTCCACAGGGGAATTGTAGGCAGAAGGTTATGGCCCATGTTGGGATTCTGGGCCAATGGCAAAATTTCCCGTGGGGCTTCTGATAAGAACAAGTGGGAAGGATGTTATATGTTGTATTGGGAAAAGCTGGCTTGGCCCCTCTCTTCCAACCTGCCATTTGGCCCTGCATTCTGAATTTCCTTTGCCTTGCCCTAAGAACATCTCCTGTAGTGCAGAGCAGACTACGTGCACTCCCCTTATCACAGGGAAAATGCTCTTTGAAGGACTGTGTGGATGGGATGCAGGAGAAATGTGCAAAATAGAAAACAAAAAACAATTGGAGCCCTTAGCCCACAAATCCAAATATAACAACAGAGCAGTTTGCATGGGTTCTGCCTTCACTACCATTTTCAGCGCAGTTCCAAAACAAGAACCCTACTACAACATTCATGTTGTGACTCTGAGTACCTTAGTACTGTAAAGTCCTGTAAGTGGGCCTATACAAATATACCAGGCAGAATCAGGCTGTTGAGGCTCTCAATAGAGGGAAAACGTTGACATCTTGGCATGAGATAATAATTCATTGTGGCTGTAGTTAGGGAAGGACTGTCAGCTCTGCATGGTGGTATCAGGCTCAATTTCTAGATTGTTTTTAAGGGAACTCCTGGCTCCACCAAAGGCAGTGGTGTTCTGATGTTAATGTCAGTGGGGTCATGATTCCAGCCATAGTTTTTGAGGGAGAAGAGGCAGTTCTGTTCATCAAGTTCTGTTCCCCCACAAACACAGAGCAGAGACTTTCATCCAGCAGTTCTTGCATTGAGCCCAGCTGTGGGCTGGGTAATATGAACTTTGGTCTCACAGACACGCTAAAACAGAGGCAAGATTAACAATGATATGCCCTTAACCCAGCGTCAGAGTCTCTGGACATTTACACAGTGTGTACCAATTTTTTTTTACAGTCTCTGTGGATGTTATATGGCTGGATTCAAGAAAGTAGTGCTGTTTAAATAAAAGTGTATGTGTTTGTATGTGTAGCCATAGGGATGGATGCTAAACACTTTGCCTTTGGCATCTCTACAAACCCACTCTTACAACTCCAGCCACTCATTTCTTTCCAGAGTACTTTTCAAACTAGAGATGCAGTCATCAATCCACCACTGAAGTGCCACTGCTTGTGCGGGGCAGCACAGCAATGGCAATGCTAGGCAAGAGTTTAGGCCACACATGAAGAGCAGGCTTGTATCTGACTGGAACTGCAGAGAGCACAATCTAGGGTCAACTCTCTCGGCAAAAAGTGCCCCAGATCCTTAATGACCGTATGTGTCCAAAACCCAGGTTTCCAGCCTCCTCCCAAAGCAGCATAGCAGTGTACCAGGGGCATTCATTCACCATTAGTAGGAAAGCACAGCAGCCTCTCCTGAAAGGGCCAGCACCTTAACCTGAGGGATTTAATTTTTTCTTCCCAGTTCTCCAGTCTGAGGCTTGTCTCTGCTTAGCTACTGGAGTCTAGCATGAGCATGGACTATAGGAAAGAGAACAGCCCTGAGTGCTCTCTGAGCAATTCCACACCATGTCACGTGTGAATAGGGTTTTAGCCTTAAGAGCTACTTATAATTGATTATTGGGTGACTCAGAAAGATGAGGAGCTCAGAAGTTTTCAAAGGAAAGAGACTCAGTAATTAAGAGTTCTTACTGATTCAGTACCAGCAGCTGGGCAGGTAACTCTTCTGATTCCCCTTCTTTCATCCTCGATTATTTTTTTCCTCAGGGCTCTCTCCCTATAACTTTGTGTCCTTTGCTCTGTACCTCTTCTTTCCCAGGCCCCTTTATCTCTTGAGTCCTGACCTTGCTAATCTTTTCTTCCTTGTCCCCTTCCAACTTCCCTGTGTTGCAGTGGGTATCTCTGCATGTCTGCTAAGTGCACTGTAGCTGGCGCTTGAGGCCTGTTGGGCAGCTGCTACACAGGCAGCATCAACGTACATTGGGAGACGTGCAGTTTCAAAGGACAACGGGGCTTGCTGCTAATTGCAGCTGCGGTTACATCCAGCAGAGGATGAAGGCAGCAGTGTTGTGGGGGAGCAGAACACAGCTCTTTCTGGGTTCAGGTTCCTGCAGGTCTCACCTGCAAGTCTCACCTCAGTGGTTAATGCCAGGAGTACATGTGTCCTAGCAAGGATCTCCATTCCCTTCTTAAGTGGAAAATCTATTCCTATCCTTGTGAATCTGGCATCATGTGAAGAAATAGCTAACCTGACACTTCCTTGTGTATTTCTGGCTGCCTGAAGGAGCTAGCTTGAATCATCAGTCCTACATTGCCAGGTACAGCAGCTGAGCAGACTTTTTAATATCAGAGTCCTGATTAGTCTGGGGCATTAGGCTGTCTCCCCCACTGCACCTTCTTCTACCCCCTTACTGCCAACTGCAGTGTGATGGCCCTCTGCTTGTGCTGCATGTGAGACATTCCATTTGTTTCTACTGAAAGAAGTAAAACAATGCGGGATCTAAAGTGGAACTGCCATTGCCAAATCCTTGCTTCCGGGTTTGGTTTCATTCGGTGCTTGCCTACAAGGGGTATCAGTTGGACCGATGCTGTGACGTTGCTCTTGCTAGCCAGTGGCTTTGAAAAGCAAAACCTGGTTTCTTATCTTCATCTACTGTAGCTCGTGAAGCTTTGATTAGCACTGGGCACCTTTTTGTCAATTCTGCATCCAGGGAAAAACATTCACTTGAAAATAGGCTGGGCAGGGATTGGATCAGAGTTAAACAATAATACATCATTCTTATGCAGCATTTTCATCTGTTTGTCTCAAAACATGGGGAAGGACAATACCATTATTCCTATTGTATCCCCCCCACTTGACCAAAGTGAGATCATTTTGGAGAGTGAGGGACAGAACCTAGGTATCCCAAGTCACAGTCCAGTGTGCCAAACACTATGCCACATAGCTGATGGCTCTCAGGTCTTCTTCTTTCATATGACAAAAGTGTCCATATCTTTATCTTTGTGTTCTTTGACATTTTTGTCAGTTTGGAAGCTCTTGGTCGTTAAAGAGACGTTACCAGGGATCACAATGTGGAAATGGCTCTCCTCAGTCCCCACTCTCAGATCTGATCCATCATGCTATATATGAGCAATGTATTACAATAGAAGGCATTTAAGAGAAGGTATTCATTAGTGGGGTTTGTTGTCTGGAAGCTATCTATGCTGTTGGCACAGGCATGAATTGAAACCCCAGCTTAGAGAGGACTGCAAAAACCAGCTCTGTGGGAAGGTGACTGAGCCTCAGGTTCAGATCCAGGCCAATGTAATGTTGTGACTAAAGGTATTGAAGCTGCAGTTAAAGGCACAGTAGCCAAGACTTTCAGAAGTGACTGGTGAGTTTGCATGCTGGACATGTTTAAAGTGTCTAATTTGCAGAAAGGATCGAGTAGACACCCTCTGAAAATTAAGCCCATTTAAGGTTTGCCCAGTTGGGACCCAGTATCCCAGGGACTTGGAAATCTCAGCCACTGGCAAAATGATTCCTCAGCTGGGAGAATAACTCTTTATTGCAATGTATGCAGTAGGTCTTTGAGGAAGGAGACATGGAGGGGCCACACGACCTGAACCAATATTTTCCTTGCTTTCCCTAAAACTTGACTCCACTGCAGTATCCTGGATTGCGGCACATTCTCTTGCAGCGCACACACTGTACTTAAGGGTGCAAAACAGTTTCCATTCTAGCCCCCTGTCTTCAGAAGCTTATGGCTTCCTGAAATATTCAGCTGTTTGGCTAGTTTCCTATGCTAGGGGTTTGGATGCAGTCTCTGTTATGTATCTCTGTCAAACTCAAGTGGTCAGTGCCCTTTTGTCAAACTCAGGTGGTCAGTGCATCAGAACTGGGCCCTTTGCCATCTGCTTAAAAGGGAATTTTGTTGTGTGATGGCTTTAGCAAAGTCCCTTAAGTTTGCACTTGGGAGAGGGCATGAAAAATATATTTCCACCATTTTATATAAAAGTTTTTTTTTTAAACTCGGGATAAAATAACATGCAGTTGGAACTGCTTTTGAGAAGGGTCATGGAGGGTTTGGTATCTCATAGCTTTCCTTATTCCAGACTATTCTGGCAGTGGGGTGGCGCTGTGGGTTACACAGGTATAAAAAGCAGGGATTTGTATTCATAGTTTCATAGTACAGTTTCATAGTAGCTAGGGTCAGGAGGGACCTGACCAGATCATCTAGCCTGACCCCCTGCCATGGGCAGGAATGAATTCTGGGTTCACAAGACCCCAGACAGGTGATCATCTAACCTCTTTCTGAATTTACCCAAGGTAGGGATGAGGACCACTTCCCTAGGAAGTTGGTTCCAGTTTCTGGCCACCCTAACTGTAAAATATTGCCTCCTGATCTCTAACTTAAACCTATTCTCCATCAGCTTATTACCATTGTTCCTCATCACCCCAGGTGGTGCTGGAGAGAAAAGGGCTCTGCTTATTTCCTGATGATCTCCTCTGATGAGTTTGTAGGCAGCCACCAGGTCCCCCCTCAGCTTCCTCTTGCTGAGGCTGAACAGGTTCAGGTCCCTCAGTTTCTCCTCATAGGGCCTGTCCCACTGCCCTCTCACCAAGCGGGTGGCCCTCCTCTGAACTCTCTCCAGGCTGGCCACATCCTTTTTAAAGTGCGGCGTCCAGTACTGGATGCAGTACTCCAATTGTGGCCTGACCAATGTTGCATAGAGGGGGAGTATCACCTCTCTGGACCGGCTTGAGATGCACCTTTGGATGCATGACAAGGTATGGCTGGCCTTGCTGGCTGCGGTCTGGCATTGGCAGCTCATGTTCATCTTGGAGTTGATAATGACTCCAAGATCCCTTTCCGCCTCTGTGCTTTCAAGAAGGGAACTCCCCAGCCTGTATGTATGCTGTGGATTCCTTCTCCCAAGGTGCAGCACCCTGCATTTGTCTACATTGAACCCCATCCTATTCTTGTCTGCCCACTTTTGTAGTCTATCTAAATCTAGTTGCAGCCTCTCTTTCTCTTTCTCTTCAAGTGTGCCCACCTCACCCCACATCTTAGTGTCATCAGCAAACTTGGACAATGTGCTTTCAACCCCCTCATCCAAGTTGCTGATGAAGATATTAAACAGTGCAGGCTCGAGGACTGAGCCCTGGGGGAACTCACTGCTCACATCTCGCCAGGCTGAGTACAACCCGTCCACCACTACTCTCTGGGTGCGCCCCATCAGCCAGTTTTTTACCCATCCAACTGTGTAGGCATCAATGCCACAGTCACTTAATTTATTAGTTATTGCCATTTATATTACAGCTTTTGAGCTGAATGCATGCATGGGATGGTCATTAGATTGCTGCTCTTCTCTGTAAATGTTCTGATGGGTATGCATGATCTTTAACTGCCAAGTTTGGCTGCTATCCTGAAACTTCAGGGCCATCTTGGACTTATCTTGATCAATTAATTGCATGGGTAGGTGAGAGCCTACACACTCTATTCCCTATTTATACCAAAAGTAAAAAATTGCATCACGATACTGTGTATATTAACTGTCATTGGAAATTTCACTGTTGTCCCAAATGGGAAATGAAGTGCTCTCAAGTACTCAGAGGAAACTATTGGATGCTCAGTTGTTCCAGGGATGCACCAGTAAGTAGTGCTTCCAGGCCTGGGATGATGACAGCACCTAGGGCTGGCATTTTGCTGGAATGAAGAATGCAACATCCTGGCATTGTTGTTTCGAAACTGCTGCTAAGTACAGATATTCAAAAAGCCCAAGGTGAATTGATTCAATTTTTGCACGTTAGTATAAGCTGTGTAGATTGAACTGATAAGCAAATGAATAGACATTCACTTTGGAGTCTAGAAATGTAGCCATATGCCTGCAGTGGCCCAGGCTAGCCCTCCCATCCTGTGGGGGGTAGGGTGGCTTGCAGGGGAGGTGCAAAGAATCCTGGGATGCTGAGGGACTGAGAGTTAACTTGAATCCTGAGGGGGTCTGGGATAGAAGTTCAATAAACCGATTTAACCTAAATCAGTTAAGTCTGATACTACATCCATCCAGGTTTATCTTAAATCAGTTTCAGCCATTTTGCAAGTGGTTTATGTGCACTGAACTTCTATTGTGTTACAGATTTGAACTGGTTTCTGATCACTTACCGGTTTATATGTAACTTCTGTCCCTAGCCTGTCGCATCAAGAAAGGGTTAAGTGAGTGCTACTGCCTCTGAATGTAAAGGAGGAAGGTGTGGTTTGACAGAGAGAACCTAGGGGTTGGGCTGAGCTGTTCTGAAGAAGCAGCGTGGCTGGGTGGAAAGAGCTAAGCTATTCTATTAATATATTTGTGGTATTAGTGAAACCAGGCTCCCAGAGAGTAGATAAGGATGGACCTTCTGTTTGTGTGTGCAGGGCAGGTGGGGAGAAGGGCTAGCTTTGGAGGCATTTACACAGCATTAGCTCTCAACATACTGTTTGTTTTCTCCTGCCTGTAAAATGTTGAGACACAAAACACAATTTCTGTCCTTGCGCTGCCATTATTGCCATTAATGCTGTGGATTTATGTAGTAGAATCAGAGCATTGTTGTAGCTACGATTCAGAGAATATGTGAGGAGCACGTTTTGTTCAGTGATATCTTTTATTGGACCAGCTATATTTGGGAAAGATGTTAGGCAAGCTTTTGGGCAAAAAAGTGTCCTTCGTCAGTTAATCATAACAAAACGTGAACATCTATGTGTGTGTGTGCAGGTTTGTTTGTCTGGCTTGTGCAGATGCTGTGCATTCACAAGTCCAATTAGGGATCAAGGAGAACTGTTGGATACTTGGTGCTTCTGAATGTCGGGCAGTGCAGGCCAGATTTTCAAAAGAATTTGTTACAGTGAATGTTGAGCCTTTGGAAAATCAGACTGCAGGTGCCATATGGGACCTTCTGCCTCCCGAGACAGAAAGAAGGTTTCTTCAAAGAAAAGTTTTCTGAAAAAAACATTGTAAGTGTTCTGCAGGGAATTTCAGGTTTCATCAAATGCTTCCAAATGCTGGGTCTGCAGCCCAATTTTTTTGATGACTGAAAACATTTTGTTTTTCTGAGGCAAAGTGGGGTGGAGAAATTGAAAAGTTCCTAGGGAAGCAGTGCTTTCCACAAAACTGCTTGGGTTGTCCAAAACCCAATTTTTCCATCCAGAAAAGTTTTGGTGGACAGTTTTTAACTACCTTTGGAGCTAAATGTGCTAAGGATTCTGGCCCTTGAGTATCCAAGTGAGATCAGAGCACCTTTAAAAACCTGACTATGGGAGCCAAGCCCTTGAAATTCTGGTCTTCACGTGCTTGTATCCAAGAACTTGTGATCTTACGGCTTCTTCCCCAGCAGCCTCTATACCTCTTCTCAGCCTGCTGGTGTTTCCTTTTTCTGTCTATAGTTTCATTTACTTATTTGTTAATAGAAATTACCAAACTAGAGGCTCCTTTGATAGAGGAGAGTTGTGGAAAGGTGAGTGCTGTTTCTGAGGGGAATTGTTCTGTTGCTTCCAAGTCATTCTCTGTGCTAAGGGGGAACCCTCAGAGCAAAACAGAGCAAAGCCCTCAAGACTATTCTACCAGCTCAGGGCTTCTCAGCTTGTCAGGCACCAAGAGTCACAGATTAGGGTATATGGCATATTGTTCTGGGAGTGAAAACAAGTGGGGAAGGAACAGGTCCTTTAAGTGTGCTGCACCTGAATTTACAGGAGGGAGGGAGCAGGAGCAAGAGACTGATGTGAACTAGCATCTGCTGCTAGCTTCAACTTTGCAGTGTAAGACACCTTTACGAGTCTCTGGGGTGGGGGGGTCCACAGATGTAGGGCTTCAGCAGCATTTGGTAGTGAGGAGCTTTGACAGCAGCCACATTCCTATGCTGCTTTGGGGAAAAGCAGTGGTGGCAGCTACATCCTTCCTGGTTCTGACCTGAACTGGGTCACTCTGGCCTGCAGCCTAAAAAAAAGTTTCTGACTGCTACCTTAGGGTATTTATAAGTTCATCTCAGGGCTTCTCTTTTAGTCATTTTGGTCTCAAAAGATGTTGTGGGGAGTTTAGGCATGAGTTCAAATGGCAGGTAGTATTCTGGGAAGGCAGCAAACAGATCCTCCTGCAATGTTGCATTGTCAGGCATAGGCTGTGATCCTCACCCCAAAGAGCCTGCAATCCCAAGTGAGACAAAAAAGGGAAGAAGCAGAGGTGCTGCAACACATTAAGATCCACTGGGGAACACAGTGTAGGCATAGGCAGCCCTTTGGGGCTGAGACTATAGGTTTTTTGGTTAGTATATTCCTGCTGTCTGACTCCATGTGATCTTTATGGGGTCAATTGTGTGGAGGGATTGGATTGAGGAGACAGAACAGGGCTGCAGAGTAACAAGAGTAATCCAGAGTTGCAGAGGTGAGGATTGAAAAATAGCCACCTTCCTCCTTTAAGGTACAAGCCATCCACTGATTGCTAAAGCTAAGGCAGGCATTTCTCTTAGAGCAAAATGTCCCATAACAGGTGGATTTCCTGTATTCTCCTCTGAGATTGATGTGACTGGCCATGGTCAAAGGCAGGAACTAGCTAGCTGGACCACTGCCACAACCCATATGGTGCTTGTTATGTTCTGTTTACTTTTACCTATTTTGTTTGAGTTCAATACACTGTCCCCCAAATCTAATACCCTGTTAATTATTCTCTCCAAACAAAATGTACAGTAGTAGTCTTCAGAATTTGGTTGTGTGCCATTCTCCAGACCACAGGCGACATGTCAGTGACTTCCCCATATTGGTTGGACTCTGCTCCATCACTAGATCCGGATGGAAGGAAATTTGGCACAAGAATGGGCAGAGGAGAGGTTTCCAACAAGACTTCCAAGCTGTCAGATCAAAACTGGGTCAGCCTTTTGCTTCCCCTGCCACCTCAGTCTTCCAGCCTGCAGGCTCCTCTGGACATTTCTGTTTGCGAGCCCTGAAGCCAGTTGACCTTTCAAGTTCTAATCTGTGATGGTGTGAGATCAGAGGACAAGGGAGCCTCATGCCAGCAAAACTGATTAAAAAGACTAAATCCTCTTTCTTGCTTGCATTAGCACAAAAATAAATGGTGTTCATTTTCACCTAGAGCCCTCCTGTCTCCAGTTTCATCCCAGCTCCTGTTAGCATTAATACCAAGCTAAGGTATCCAGACAAGAACATTCTGAGACAAAAATGGAACCTCCTGCCAGCATGTCTCAGAGCTTCAGAAAAACCACAGAGGAAGGAATTCACTCCCCAGGATGGCAGCCATCCCCTCCCTGTTTCAAGGGGCCAGCTTCATTCAGGTACAATACAGCTCCTAATCCAGGTACATTCCATTTTCCTGGCCTCCCTTTATTTTACCCTGGTTCCACATCAGGAGCAGGTAAAGCAGGGGACAGGAGCATTTTCCTTGCATCCTAGGGAGCCTGGAAACAGGGGCATGATGTGAAAACACATGTGGCTTCTCTGCTGAACTGGGAGAGGCGTAGTGGAAATCCATGAAGCCCTTGACATTCCTTGAAGGATGCAGTCCTCCATCTCTTCAGGGGGTCTGTCCTGCTTTCAGAGCACAATTGAAACAACAGCCAAAGCCAGGCCCTATCCAGGCTCAGATGACACCATCAGTAGGAAAGGAGAAATATCCCAGCACTTGCTGAAGATGGGGAATCTGATGAACAGGGTAGCAGTTGCCCCAGCCCTGCTAATGGGTGATAGGTGAATGACAGGCCATCAAAGACTATGTGTGTAATATACCCAATCAGAGAAAAGGAGAATCGGGAGGGAAAGCTACCACTTAGTAGGACAAACCTGTTATACCTGGAGCACTTTGTGTGTGTGTGTGTGTGTGTGTGTGTGTGTGTGTGTGTGTGTGTGTGTGTGTGTGTGTGGGGTAGAGGATACTCAGGGGGAAAAACTTTAAAAAAAGTGTTCAACCTTTCCGGCATGAGTGGGGCTCAGCCAGTCCATGTGCTGGATCCAGCCTGTGAACAGACCCCACACTTCAGGTCTGGTGTCATGCACTGGGACCAAGGTTGTGTGCCAGGTTTGGAGCTGTGTGCTGGGTCTGGTCTTGGCCCAATCCAGCGTGCAGGGCCATGTCATCCAGCCCCACAGGTCCAAAAAATTAGTGATAGGGGAGCAGTGGCAGTGTTCATTGCCAGGGGACTCCCAGGACCATAGTAAGTAATGTTGCCACTGCTTCCCCCATTGCCAAATATCCAGACCCTTGCGGAGCCCCACAGGCCAGATGACTCAGCTTCATGGGCTGGATCTGGCCCACAGGCTGTACTTTTAGCATCACTGCTTTAAAAAGAACAGCTGCACTGCCCTTGAGCTCCTCTTATACCAGAATTAAGAGCTATAATGAAAAGGCAGGTGTCTCAACCCAGGCTGCTTTAGCAGGAGTTCGGGGAGATTCAGCCAAATGCTGCATGTTCTCTCTGCTTTGTGTTGGGTCTGAGTTGGTTGCTCGAGTGTTACATATAGAATTTAAGTCCTGTCTGACCTCAGGTACCCAGTGTTGTGGCCTTCCTTTGTCCGTTTCTTCACTTACGCTCCAGAAATGTGTGTGTGTAGGGGGGAAGGGAGAAAAGAGGACAAAATTGCTTCCCAGCCCTTCTATCCCTAAAGCATGAGATCTGATTCCTCTAAGGTGGCTATCTTGCCACTGCCTAACCTGAGCACTGATCACACCTCAGTGGGAGTTTTGCCATTGACCTCACTGCGTGTAAGATCAAGCCCTTAAGGTCTTGTCTGCACTGGAGGTTGCCCCGGGTCAGCTGTCAGGGGCCTAGCTGCCATCATAGTTGTGTTGGCATGAAGTCCTGGTGTAGTTTGCACCAACGGACAGTGCAGCTTTTGCTGTTTATTTCTGTGTTCAGATAGGGAAAGGATGCCTGGTGCAAACCGTAGCTTAGAGGGAATTTCCCTGGATGCGTTTGATGTTCCCACTGAAATTTCACATAGCTGAGGCTGTTTGAGTCGACAGAGCATATTGATGTAGAACAGTGATTCTAAGCCAGAGTGCTGTGGCACCCATGGGGTGCCAATAAATCCTTTTAAGGGTGCTACAGGGTGCCACGCATTATCAGCATGGTTACACCTACTCGTGATTCAAGATAAACTCAGAGATTTCAAATAGGAATACAGAGCATCGTAAACACCCTAATCTGTTGTGATCCCGAGTTCTTTGCAAAAGAAAACTTGCTCTAGTATTTTTCCATAGTCAACAAATGAGTGAAAACTAAGAACCGTCATTTTCTGATGGTGCCCTGACTCTGATGAGGGGTGCCTTGAGTCTAAAAAGATTAAGAATTGCTGCTATAGAATCCGATTATTTTCCAGTAGTATGTTGAGCAGGGGCGGCATTCTGTTCTTTTCTGGACTCCTGGACAACAGGACTTTATCATCATCATCATCATAGTTAGGGCTGGAAGGGACCTCAAGAGGACGTCTAGCCAACCCTCCTACGTGAGGCAGAAATCATCTTGTGTCCTATACAGGGATCAAACTTGTGACCTTGGCGTTTAATCATATAGGTCTCAAAAATGGCACTTATGCAAAGCCTGGCATACTGTTCCTACACACAGCATCAAGCACATGAGCAGCTAAGTATGTGCCCAGAAATAGAATGCCACCATGTGCATAAGTGTCATGTTTGGGGTCTTAGATGTTCATGTGTAATCATCAAGGCCTCCAGAAAAGATCAGAATGCCAACCTAATTGTTACAGCCTGTCCTAGGAAGGTTGTTCTCATTCATTCACTCCTCAGAGAGACTGTAGTTATGCTCTTAAACTAGTGGTGCCCCATCTTTCAGCCCTGCTGGCCAGATGAGTGGTATGAGGCCGGTCTGCAGGCTGGATCTGATACATGGCCCTGATGCAGCATGTGTCAAATTAGGCCTGCTGCCCCAACCCCACCTGTGCTCATGCTGGATCAGGCCCACTGCCCCAGCCCTAGATCTGTGTATGCCATCCAGATTCTATACAGGGGCTACATCATCTGGTCCACAGGGCTTGGAAATTCGGTGCTGAGGGAGCAGTGGCAGCTTTAATTGATACCATTCTCCCACTGCCAAATTTTCAGATCCCTGGGGAGCCCTGTAGGACAGATCACACCGCTCCACGGGTTGGATGTGGCTTCTGCGCTAGAAGATGAGCACCCCCATCTTAAAACTACTCTGTTCCTTTGTAAAAATCTTCATATTCCCATTCCCAGTGGCTGCCTCCTTCTTTAATTTCCAAGGCATAACTGCCTCTGCAAAGCCTGGGGGCTTTCTTCTGAACTCCATTTACATTCATTTTTATAGACATTAGGGCTGGAAGGGACCTCAGAAGATCATCGAGTCCAGCCCCCTGCCCAAAGGGCAGGAAGTCAGCTGGGGTCATAAGATCCCAGCAAGATAAGCGTCCAATTTACTCTTGAAGGTGTTCAATGTAGGTGCTTGAATCATCTCCGATGGCAGGCTCTTCCAGACCTTGGGGGCTCGGACAGTAAAGAAATTCTTCCTTATGTCCAGCCTGAAACAGTCTTGCAGTAGTTTATAACTGTTCGACCTCGTCATCCCTTGGGGCACTCTGGTGAACAAATGTTCCCCCAGATACTGATGGTCACCCCTGATAAACTTATAGGTGGCCATCAGAACACCCCTGAACCTGCTCCCTCAAGGTCCTGGGCATCCCTGCGGCTCTAGCTTTGTGAGATGTGTGTGGGCCGGGAGCGCTCCGGGCCCATCTTTGCGCACGTGGGCTGTGGCCAGCAGCCCGGGCACGCGGGGTCGGAGAAGACTGGGGGCAAGCTAGAATTAGTCACGGACGCGTAGTGGTTGATTTAAAGATTGTTTACTTACACCAAAGATGGTCGTGGTGTAGGCTGGACAATTTTCCAGGCACAGCTCCGCTTAAATCCTCATTTGAGGATTACGACAAGTTCGCTCTCTCCCACGGAGTTGTTGAAGCTCCATGGGTCCGTTTTTTTCTCGCAGGAAGGGATACGTCTAGGAATCTATCGGCGACGGGGAGAGGCCAGAGGCTGGTCAGGCCCCTGTTGCCTTTTAAGAAATGCGTTGGGTCCATAAGGATCCACAGCGCTTAGAGATCTTCACACAACATGAAGTCTCCTCCTCCTGGTGTTCATGGAGTCCTCCAACTTGGGCGGAAACCACTCAAGCTCTTTATATGGCTAGCAAGCCAATTGCTGGCCGCCACGTATACATAATTTAATGTGAACCAATAATGTGGCTCGAATTTGAATACAAATGGCGGGAACTCTTTGCACCGAGCATTTCTTTGATGCAAAAAGAAATGCACCATGCAAAGAAAGCTACAAATTGGCAGGAAATTCTCCGTTGCACCAGGGTTCTCTTCTGCAGCAGAAAACTCCACCGTGCAAAGAAGCTGCAATTTAGCGGGAAAATAATTTAGCAGTGCCGAAGCGCACACACAACACAAAATCACAACTTTGGGTTGTGACAAGATGTTGGGGTAAAAAGAACAAATAGATCTTCTGGGCTGTAGATGAGAATGGTTCTTTAGTTGCAAAATAAGGCCCTGATCCCACAAGAAGTATGTGCCTGCTTTTACACTCTACTTCAATGGAACTACTTCCTAGAGTCAAATACGTGCCTCATTCTTAGAGGATCTAATAATTGAAAACCAGTACCTTATAACTCTACCAGCACAGTTAACGATACAGTAAATGTTATCACCCCTGCCCACCCAACATGGATGCAGTATGTGGTATTATTTATACTGTCATCGAACCTAGGAGTTCCAGTCATTGGACCCAGCACCCCATTGTGCTGGCCATTGTACAGACAGAACAAAAAGATGCTCCCTTCCCCAAAGGGCTTTGTTCTCGGTCTGTATTACTTTCAGGAGTTTGCCTGTGTTGGCAGAACAATGCCTGCAAACCCTGCAGGAGGATATTTGGTCTCTCAAAACTTGCATCCACTGAAAAGCTTAAAAATAAACAATTTGGCACTATTTTGATTGCTCAATTTTAACAAGGTTTTGCCTTCTGGACCAGGCACTGTTATGCCAGGATGTGGGTTATGGGTTGTGTGAAATCAGATATTTGGCAAAAATTAAATGGGAGCCAAACCTGTGATCTTCCTTTGTTCAGGTAAAGACATCTGCCTTCTAGACTTGTTTTTGTTGGACTTGGCAGACAGGAGGAATCTGGATTTAAGATGCTTGGAAACAGCAGTAATGGGCACTAATAGAAGTGGACAGCCAGATGGAGAGTTACTGTAAACATCCTGGGTTGAAGGCACAGGATGCAGAAGACCAGAATTTATTTCCCACCTCTCCACTATTCTTGCCATGTAACTTTGGTTAGGTAGTTTGGGGTCAGACTTTGCAAAGAGCCCATCACAGGTATAGGCACAGTGGTAGGACTGCGCTGTTTGAACCTGCCTGCGTGCCTGGCTGGGAGCTGAGCACCTTTAAAACCCAGTCCTCTGTCAATCTGTGGCTCAGTTCCCCACCTGCACGGGGTGGGAGTGGGGGTAACCACCCTTCTCACCTCCTCTCCTGCCTGTATAAGCGCAACACCTAGCAGGATGGAGACACTCCTCTCAATTAGGATGCTTTGGCATTGCCACCTTAACATAATGAAGACTGAAGGCAGATTAGCACAGCACTTCGGACTATCTTGTTCAGAGAGGCACGAGCTTTTGTAGGCTACAGCCAATTTTGCCAGATGCTGTGATTCAGAGAAGTTAGTGTCTAAGGTGCCACACTGCCCTGCCTTCTGCTGATTTTCAGGGTAACACATCTAACAACTGTTCTCTATAATTACGATGATCATTAAGAAGATCAACAGCACACAGCGCTGATAGTTCCTCATACCCACCCTCAGCCCAGGTACCCAGCCAGCGGGGCCCATGAACAAGCGACTGTCCTGACCAAGCAGGGTACAGCTGCTTCCTGCCAAACCTGGTGCAGCGCCACTGCAAAACTTTCTCCATTTTTGGCCACCACTAGTGGCCACTACAGCCACAGGAGGCTGAGAGCATCTGAGCAGCCAGAGAGTCCTCAGAGCAAGATGGCTGCTCCCATGTCCCAGTGAGTGTGTGCAGGGGCTGCAGAGCTGCAGGTCTTTGTTTCCAAAGATCCCTGCCTCTCCTCGGGCACAGTTTTCTTTGCAGCGAGAGGAGAGAGGCAGGGAGGGCGAGGGGGAGGCTGCGCTATGCAGCACCAGCCCCGTTCTGATGCTGATGCCTTACAGAGTGGCTCACTCTAGGGCTGGAGGGGGTTGAATATTGGTTTTGAAAAGGTTTGGTTTTGTTTTGTATTTGGGTTTTTTTGTTTTAGTTTTCATTTCGTTTTTGTCTAAAATTCTGTGAAGTTTGCAAGCCCCTCACTCTAAATTTATGGCAGCGTTTCCATGGTATGTATCTGTAGTGAGGAGGGGGGCTGGCATGTGGGGTTGGGTGTTGCAGGGCTGGGGTCCATGTGTGTATGTGTGTGTGCGTGTGTTTGTGTGTTGGGGCAGAGAGTTGCATGCTGCTGTTCTCTAGGCAGTTATCAGAAGCTTTTAAAAGATAAGGAGGCTGAGGAGTGGCATTGAAGTAGCGTGTGTAATCTGGGCTTTCGCTGATTTATTTGGGACTTGGATGTCAAGAATAGAAGCTTATTGTCTTAAAAATAAATCCTGCCCAAACTTTGCTGCAGACAATTCTCTGCCCAGACTAAGTTACTTCCTGGAGGTGAGTGAAGTATCAGAGGGGACTGGTAATAATGTGGTTACTTCCCTGCCCCCTTCCCTTTCCCTTGCCATGGATCTCATCGTAAAGGACATGCAGCTCCTAATTTTCTGCTTAGTTAACAGCAGGAAGAGGGGTGACTAGCAGAGCAGTGAGAAGTACAAGCCCACAGCAAACCTGGAGTTCACCTGTAACAGCTGTTTCTCAACCAGGAAGCACAGCTCAGCACAAGCTGCTTTTTGCTGTCCCTTGGCCATTCCCTGCTTTTTCCAAGTGCTCTCTCTGGAACAAGGAGATGGTTGAATGCATTTTTACCCATGCTTTGGTGGAGATTGCTGGCTCCGTGCACTGCAGAGGCTATTTCTTTGTCTGATGCTTGCATTTGATCTGAGCAGAATTGTCCACCCCAAAAAGTCTTGTAGTTCTACCTTTTCTTTTTTTCTTATCTTTCTAGGGTAGTGATTTTCTTTTTTTCAAGCACCCTATTTTGATGTTTTTTAAGGAATTGTCTGTGTTGAGGGTCAGGGGAGGGAGCAGAGAAAACAGACTTAATTGCAGCACATTATTTACATACTCTCATATATGTTATTACAGAACGTTATCATCAGGCCTGTTATTACAGAAGTGCCGGCTCCTCAGTGGCTATAGAGATTTGGGTCCCTCTGTGTAGGGAGATATATGGGGTTCAGCCTGCTCACCTGACAGTGTATATCACCTGTTTGTCTTCAGTGCCTGCCTTCCTCCATCAACTCAGACACTCTATGATGCTCCACTGAGTCTTCCCAAGGAGGGTGTTGGGAGGAAGATCAGATATGGAGAGGGACAGCCATGGCCCCTGCTACCTCCTGAGTAAGCAAAGGTGCTCTTGGAACAAGGTGGAGGGATCTAAGAGTATCATATGTGTTCCAGACCCTGACCCATCTTAGGCACTGTCACAGGATGATCAGGGTCTTTGGGGTAGAGGGACTTCCTGGAGCTGCTAAGGTTTCAGAATGAGGTGGCCAGACATCTGTTAGAGAAAGTAGGGATTTGGGGAACAGGAGTGTATATTTCTGAGGTCTTTCTTGCTACTTTGCTGGTCTTTCCTTCCTTGTATCAGCTGCAAATCCCGAGTCCTGTTCAGGGAAGCAGGGTGCCTGCCACCCTCTGCTTCTGGGAAAGCATGAATGATACTGTTAGGTAGCTGGGGCAAGAGATCTGGTGGACATGCTTCCCTTGCACTGTGTATTAGTAACAGGGAACTGCAAAAGACAAATTTAGCAAGAGGTCTTTTAGCTGTGTCTCTTAGGTGGGCAAGTCTAGAATAGCTTCCTAATTAATATTCCTTGAAGGGGAGGGAGCGGATGCTTCTCTCTTTAACAACAAAACCCTTGGTCTCAAACAGAACAAGGAGTCTGCAAACTTTGTAAAACATCCTCTGACTTTTGGAATTGTTTCCTGACTGCTTGTGGCTTTCATTGGACAGAGGTGGGATTGAGAGCTTCCCTTAAGAGACCTTGATTTTGAAAGCAAATGAAAAAGGTTACATGGGATAGACTAAAAAAAATAGAAGGCTACCAATGCTCATTCTTCCAGGTGCCAGCCAAACTCACTTCCCTAGGGTCAGGAAGAAACCTCTCCTTGCGGCAAAAGGCATCTGATGGCAGCAACTTTTGAGAGACAGGTTGTTGGACTAAATGAACCTTGCTCTGACCCAGTCAACCAGTACTTTTATTCCTTCTCTATGGTCTGATTGAAATCCCATTGTATTCCCATTGTTCCTTAGTGAACATGGCCCATTTGCCACATACACCAGGAGAAAGTTTAAACCCAGAGCAAGTGTATCTGATCCCTGCTATTATGGGCTGTTGCTGGAAGACCTTGTGAGAGATCATCTGTGCTTGTTGAAGAATTTGAAGGGGAAAAGACAATTCTTTGTCAGAAGAAGGGTGAAGGGATTTCTCCCTAACTTGAGGAGTGGTACGAGGGAGGCAGAAAATGAGAGGAGAGGTATGGAGGGGTGCGGAGATAGTTTTAAGACCTGGATAGAGTCATCAGGAAGTGATGAGTGTGGGGACAGGACCTGCGAAATGCAGTCCCCATTCTAGTCCAGCGTGTGGACTGTGCTGCTCTGACATTCAGTGATATTGGCTAGCCAGAAAAGCGGCATTATGGTAGGGAAGTTCTTCCTGGAGAGAAAGCAGAATACTCATGCATGTCCAGTAGGTACATAGATGCTATGACATCAACCTCACAACCTGCCCACTGAGGCAGATACCTCTCATTCTCCTCATACTAATAATGGAGAAACTGAGGCTTGGGCACTAAGCAGTTTGAGGTCTCAAAGAGGAGAAAGTGTTGGGGGCAGAAGTGGAACAGTTGAGTCCTGGTCCTGTGCTCAGCTCACTTTCACTCCCTTTTCCCTGCACGTCCCCTCCACTCCCTCCCCATACTGCATGGTCTGCAGGAACTGACTCCAGCATTATCCAGAGAGAGCATCTATGCAGCTGTGTGGTGCTGATTTTCCAGGCTGGAGGATGCCTCATGCTTCCCTGGCATACTTAGCAGTGGCTGGTTTCCAGCCCCACAGACCTGGCTGTCCTGTAGTTGGCAGTAAGTCCCTGCCACTTAACCACCCAGGCCAGCTGAGGTCATGTTACTCCTCAGTGCAGTTCCCGTGTAGTTTTGTGAAAAGGAAGTTCTTTTCTCATTACACCTTGCTTTGCTTTCCTTTGCTTTTCTTTCCTTTCCTTTTGTGGGCTATTTTTTTCTCTCTGGACAGTTGGGATGTTTTCTGGCTCCAGTTGCATTTTTAGCCCTCCCTTCTGCTGGATTAATCCAGCTACCTGCACTTGGAAAGCTGAGAATTTGGAGCATCACAAAGAGTAGCCAGTTGGCAGAGAGAGGGTGGTGGGGTTAGAGTACCTGGAAACATGGGCATCTTAGCCATCCTTCCCTCAGGAACTGTGGGGAGGAGTAGGAGGAAAGGGACTCTGAAAATATTTGATCTCTTTATTTTTCAGCCTAGAAGAAGAGGGAACTGCAAAAAAAAAAAAAAGGGAGAGGCGTTGCTAGCTCATTGTTGTTCTATGATCTCAGAGGGCAGGAGGGAAGAGAATGAAATTGGGGCTTGGCAGGTGGAATTGATAGAGTAGTAGCAGGTTGCTTTTAAAGGAGTCTATTAGCCGCTGGAAAGAAGGTGAGAACCCAGGAGGGGATTACATCATTTGCACGGTAACCAAAGAGCAGTGGCAAACCCCACAGCTCTGAGGGAGGCTTGGCTGTGGACAAAGGCTGCACTATACATGGCTATGTCACTGTGTGCAGAATACTGGCTCAGTTGCCACATGCTGTGTGTCCAGTCCTGTCCTGTCAGGAGCTGAGCTGTGGGACTCCTTGTTCTCTGCTGCACCTGCAGTTTGTGGAAGGGCTTGAAGGAATGCTTATTTCATTATCATCAATTCCCTTTTCCTTCCAAATGGCCGATTACTCCAGTTCTCTTTCATTTCTTCATTTCCCCATGCCTGCTTTCCTTTTATTTCCCCATGGCCCCTTCTCCTAGTGCAAATAAGCTGAGCACTGAGGGAAGGTGTTTGGCTGAAGCTCCCTATTTAGCCATAGGACAGGCACAACCTGTGCTCCCCACTCTCTGCCAGATTTTCTGTCCTTGGCCTGGGCAGTCATTTGTCTTTCTGTTCAGGCCATCAGTAGGGGGGCTAATTAGTGCTAATTGGACAACTGTCAAGTGTTAAGAATCAGACTGTGACACTAAGCTTACTCCAGAGTGGCCATGAATGGTAATGACCTTTGCTCACCGTTTCTCTATGTACTTGGAGACTACCATAGCAAATTGGACCTTTGGCTCACCCAATCCAGTATCTTCCAGCTGCTTCAGAAGTAGCTGCAAGATGCACAAGCAATAGGCAGATGCCAGGTTGTCTGCCTCTCAAGAATGTCTCCTCCTAAGGGATTGGTTTAAAGCCCAAAGAATGAGGTGTTTATCCTTTCAAGCTGGCGACCACTAATTATTGTAACTCCTGTTATTTGTGTCACCTTCAAACTATACAGTTTCTCATTCAAGTCTTGTTAATTTTTTTTGCTTTCAGTGTCATCCTGTAGCAAGGAGTTCCACTGTCTCATTATGCACAGGCTGGGCCAGTTTTTCCTGGGTCGCACTGAGCAAGTCTCTTATCACTTCTCATTTTATGTCCCTTTATTCTTCATTCCCCCTTTCTCTTGTCTTCTCTTTTTGTAGGATCCATTCTCCTTCCATTATATCTGCCTCAGTGCAGTCAGTGCTAAGGCCCAGTTAAGCCTTGGCATGTGTTTAAATTCTTTAGTGAATATGGGTGAGTTTAAACTCATCCTTTTGTTTTTTGTTGCATCAGGGCTTAAGGACGTCTCTTGAGAACTCATGGCACTACCCACTTCAAGACACCTTTCCTCCTGAAAACTGACTTGGTCCTGGCTCTCTAGTCTTCCAAATAAGGGACCAGTCCAAACCAAGTCTTCTGAGCCTGGAATCT
Organism: Alligator mississippiensis; assembly: GCF_030867095.1. Lineage (NCBI taxonomy): Eukaryota > Metazoa > Chordata > Crocodylia > Alligatoridae > Alligator > Alligator mississippiensis. The sequence goes on from NC_081827.1 coordinate 162,836,228, forward strand.
TATTGGTTTCAGGGAGGTGTCAGAGCCTTACTATGAGGCTGATACATGTATAGGTGGTGTATATATAGAAAATAAGCAAGGTGAAGTTTAATACACACACATGCAAATCTCTAGCTACATGATCTTCAGTTAGTCAGAGGCCTCTGAGTTAACAGTGCTCAGCTAGAGAAGACCTCCAGGGAGTCCAACACCAGGCTGGTAGCTTTCCAGAACATTGACCAGCCCTCCATAGTGATGGGTTTTAATGGAAGACAGCATGGTTGCAAGTTAAACCTGAGAATCTGTTCTTGCCTGCTTAGACTGCCTTTGGAAAGGGTTCCACAAACTTGCTGATTATCAGAAGTGACAGCTCAGCTTCCACTGCTGTTAGGAAGTAAAATGCAAAGCACTGGCTCACTTTTGGCAAGGTGAAGAATTGGGACTCCTCCTCCTGAGGCTAAACACTGATTTTAAGCCTATTATGATTCTTCTCCATCTTCACAGGATCCACTGTGGCGTGTAGATTCAGTATGGTTGGCCTCCAGCATAATCTGTTTGGGGCCACACTTCTGTCAGTTGGTCACTGGATGGATTATATCATGGGTGAAGTAGAACATCTGCATCAACCAGTTTCCTTAAAATAGCCTGCCACTTGAATGCAGTTTCATGGACAGTAGTAACACTGTGAGTACAAGGATACACCAGCCCCTGGGATCTTAACCACCAGGTTGCCTGTCGCTGCTTAAAGCATATCTTGGCAACATGGTAGTTGAAGGAATAGCCCTCTGTATGTATTGGTGCTTTCCCATTGTAGCTAGGAGCTGCAGAGGACAGCAGATTTTTAGGGAGGTGGGAAGGCCGTGTAAGCAAAGCCCTGGTAACCTGCATGTCTTCCTTGGAGAGAGAGAATGCAGACCTTGCTCTGGGCTTGGGTGTTCCACCTCACCCTGCCTCTTCTGGATGGCAAGATTGCGGGGGATCTGTTGGCCTGGGAGGACCTGAATGTTAAGGAGTCTCTGAGATCCTGCCGTGCCGATGGCGGGCGTTATTCAGTTAACCTCCTGTAGATGGTCTCTGGTCTTTGTAGTTAGTGCTATCTTAACCCTTCATTAAACGATGAAAACAAATAATTAGAGAAGACAAAGCTTTACCAGCTCCCTAATCCCTCTCCCCTTGTCTCTTTCGTCTCCAGTCGAACCAGGAAAGTGGTAATAAACCTTCCTTACTAAATTAAATGTAGAGGCTGCTCCTTCAAGGAAAATTTCAGTACATCCGTAGTGTTGGGTTTCCCAGCCACAGCAATATGGTACCTCCAGGGAAAAAGCCAGCTGGGGAAACTTCCAATTCCAATAAAAAGTGTAAGCGCTATTTCAATGAGCACTGGAAGGAAGAATTTACGTGGCTGGAGTTTGACTATGAAAGGAAACTCATGTTTTGTATAGAATGTCGCCAGGCACTGGTGAAGAATAAACATGGCAAAGCGGAGAATGCCTTTACTGTGGGGACGGACAACTTCCAGCGCCATGCTCTGCTACGGCACGTCACTTCTGGAGCTCACCGCCAGGCCCTGGCGGTTAACAGAGAGCAGCTGGCTTTTGAGTCACGTGTCCACAACCACCAGGAACTGCGCTCAGTGATAAAGGTGGAAGTAAACCCGGCCAAGATAGCCATCCTCACCACCGTGTACTGGATGGCTAAGGAGGAGATCCCAGACGACAAATGCTCTTCGCTGCTTGAGTTCCAGAAGCTTAACCTCTGTCAAGCCCTGCTGACTTCAGAGCACAACGAGTATTACCACCCCAGCAGCATCAAAGAGATGCAGGTGTGTATTCAGGGTGGGTTCTGTCCTGGCATGTTCTCTTTCTGCAGTTCCTTTCAGTCTAAACTTGCTGCTGCCATGTTGCACAGCAGTTCATCCATGGAGGAGGAAAGCTGTCTTAATGTTCCCAGCTCAGCAAAACACTTAAGCATGGACTGGAGTTTGCTGCTGTTCAGCCAAGGACCCAAGCCTTGATCAGCCCTGTTCACAAAAGCACTTTGGCATGTGTCCTAACATGGAGTACATTGATATAGTAGGCTGTATGTGGCTGCCTCTCCACCTACCAATAGCATGACCACAGCCACTTGGTGGTGTGGGTGGCCTGATTAGCACTGCTGACTGCTGATTAGCACTGCTGACTGCTAATTAGCTGGCCTTCAAGGTTGTACAAAAGCAGCTACCCTGCTTCTGGTTGTGGAGACCGCCCGTGTGGAACAGAATGGTGTGTTTGAGGGTGCTGCTGCCCAGTATGGCACGTTTGTTCTGTAGACATTCTCAATCCTTCTGAATGTCCCTAATGTTTGAAATTCATTCCTGACTAGGGGCCCCAAGTGTACCCCCTGCCCCATTGACTTCAATGGAGTATAAACACGTAGTTAAGAGCTTTGCTGAGCCAGGGCCTAAAAGCTGCCTTTTAATAGAGATCCTCTTGTCTTAAAAGCTACTTTAAAGTGCCCCCTTGCACAAGCTCCAGTACCATTTTATGGATCTTTAGTGATGACAGTTCATTGCTCTCACTGTGCTGTATTTTCCTGTGGTGCCTTTCAGACAGTGTCTAAACAGCCCTTGCAAAGCCTGCTATGAAGTGGGTAAGCAGTTAAATCCCCATTTTACCAATGGGAAAAACCGAATCATGGAAGAGTCAGTAGATTTATATGAATTTTGGGGTCAGCAAAAGGCTTCTACGTCTGGGCTTTTATCCCCAAGGGAGAATCCTGGAGCTGAGGCGAGTTGTTTGGCATCAGTCCTTGGCTCAGTCCACTAATTCAGGCTGCCTCTGTCTGCACTAATCCTTTATACAAGATTACTTGCGCTGGGCAACCCTCGTTTTACTTGGTCCCTTGGGTGCATTGGCTTAGGACACATTCCTCTGTATTAAAAATTCATGCAACACCTTGTCAGTGTCAATTCCTAATTAGGCAACATGGGAACTGTAAGGGCCAGGAGGAAATGCTATGGTCCATCAAGAGCTGGCCTTTATTAATAAATAGGGAACCGAGTTTTCACCCTGCCATTCATGTGCTTTTGATGTACATGGGAAATCATTGTACTTTAAAAGAAAGCACAATCGGAAGCATTTTTTTCTCCCTACTGTTTGAATGTGACAGATTTCACAGTAAGTTAATGATGAATATTTTAACAATAAAAGCTTGGGAGTTCAATTAGAATAATAGAGTACTGTGGGTCTCTTTTTCTTCTGCTTTTGCCTTCAACTGGGTGATCAGCAAGATCAAGTGGCCAAAGAGTTCAGAGAGGGTTTTCTTAATTTTACAAATGTTTCATGCCTGTTAAAATCAAATTAATTTTTAGCGAATTTTGGCTGGTTGCCCATCATTTCAGATAAATAAAGAGCCTTATTTTACTGCAGATAGACTAAACCCACTAATTAGATTTTTCAGTCCGTTAGTGCTGCTTGCGGCATTTGGGGAGGGGAGGGGGAGTTTTTCCTTCAAATCATTGGTATTTTAATGAAACAGGCAAAATGGAATTTTTGAAGGAAGATGTTGTGAAGTGTTATTGTTTTTTTCAATGCATGATTTGTTTTTGTTTTTTTTTAAAGCAGGGACCTAATAGATCAAAGTAACCAAGAAAAAGCAGGTCTTTAGGTATTCTTATTAGACTTGAATGAGGCTGAGATCTTGGGACTTGTTAGCAAGGTAGGGAGAGAGGAAAATTCCTGTTCAGGACAGGTCTTGAACGCATGTGTAAATCTTGTTGAAGTCCATGGGTGCTAGGGAAACACTTTCCTTAGGTGTGTATTTTGAGTGCTTTCCTGGATCAGAGCTTTAAATTCATTGTTGGAAACCCAAACTGTCTAAACAAGAAGTAAATTCCCTTACTTAAAAAAAAAAAAAGGGTGGGAGGGGTAACTGGGGGGGGTTCAGTTGCCTCTCTGTGCAGTACCCACAACAATGGCACCAAACCTGTTTGAACTCGGTCCCACCTTTTTGACCACAACAATAATAATACTAATGCTGCAGGATCTTAAAGTAATTGGCACGAACACCACCACATTGGCATAAACATTAGAACTCTAATGCACAGATCCAATGGACCAGACCCAGCCCATGGAAGCACTGAATCTCACCCACATATTAGGGGCTTCAGCATCAGGCAGCTTTGGCTGCAGGCACTCTCCCGTGCCACCACAGGGACAAGCAGCAGTGGGGACTGGGTCAGAGAGCCTACCCACCTCTGACCCAGCATAAGGCTTTCAAGCCTACCCCTGCTCTAGTGGAATAATTTTCGGACTAAGTAATTTCCGTCATGCTACCAGGAAGCAAGAACATGACATGAAAGGGATTGGACCATTATGATCAAATATTGCAGCACGTATTATTTTGTGAAATAAGAGTTGCCTGGATGACTTCCATTGAAGGTCTCATGTAAAAGATGCTAAATACCAAGAGCTAGACCCTGTTATCTGTTACTCTATGGGATTTCCAGTAGAGTTACTCCAAATGTAAGCTAGAACTCCAGGTAAAATCTATGTCAGTAAAGGTGCCTAAGCATTTTGAAGCACATTTTTCAGGGTAAAAAGTGCCCAAATCCTATTGCCTTTCACTGTTTCTTAAGAAGCTTATGAACCAGAAGCTGAATTTTTAGAAGCATCGCAGTCTATTTAAAAAAAATAGTTTGAACTCTTAAAAACCTAAGATTCATCAAAAGACGGAGGGACTTTGGTTTGTTATGGAGATACTTTTTTAACTGTTAGCCAAAATACCATTGGTTTTCATTGATTCCCATATACTTGCTTTGGAAAACAGTGTAGAGTTCCACATCACTTCAGTCCTTTGGAAAATTTTATCTTAAAACTCATTGAAAAGCAATGTGCTTTCCTGAATCAGAGTTACATATGCTGGTTTAAGCAAGATCAGATCTGTCTGTACACCTTGAAGTTGTTTGTCTTGTCACGGGTGCTGCATATCTCCCATGTGCTTTTGAAATTCATTTTAATTTTTTTCTCCTCCCGCACCCACTCCCAACTTCCTGCTGCTTCATTAACTGGCCCAGGCAGCGATCGTCAAAGTCCTTCACAACGAGGACAGGCACAAGATGAAAGCCTCACCGTTCATTGGCCTGGTGGTGGACGAGACAGTCGATGTCATGGAGCATCGGAACCTCATCATGTTTACAACCACGGTCTCACCGTGCAATGGGCAGACCTCAATCACGTTCCTGGGCAGTTTTGAGCTACCGGCTGGGGAGGCATCTACTGTAGCAGACAAAGTCGTTGAAGTAATGCATTCTTTTGGAGTTCCCACCATGAAGATCACATGGCTCAGCTCTGACAGCTCTTCTCTGATGGCTGACAGGCTTAACGGGGTGGGGACTAAGCTGAAGTCCATGTGTCCCCTCCTCACCGAGATGCACTGCATATCCCATAGGAACTCCCTTCTACCCTCTGAGAGTGGCATTAATATAGAGTATGTCCAGAAGTATGAAACTACAGTAGATGCTGTTTACAGACTCTACTCCAACTTCAAAGGGGAGAGTAACAGCCTCCAAGAGCTGCAGAGTGTCCTGGATCTGTGCGAGATAGACCTAGAGGACCCTAAGACCATCCACTGGACTTCCATCTTCCCAGCAGTGGAAGCTATCGATTCCTCATGGCCCACACTGGTGCTTCTGTTGGAGAGTGAGTCAGAGAGGTCCCCTGTGGCATTTGGCCTCTGTGAAGAGCTCAAGAAGTTCCAGTTTGTGGCATTCACCAAGATCCTCCTGGATGTCCTCCCCATCTTCCAGAAGCTAAGCCGGTTCTTCCAAATTGAGGATTTTGACCTCTCCATCCTCAAACCCATCGTCTCCGCTACCGCCACCACTCTGCAAGCCCAGAAGATCACCAGTGGCCAGAACTTCCAGGAGTTCCTTAATGAGATGAATGAGCACCCCCGGGAAGACCGTGAGGATGAGAGCAGGTTCTACTACAAAGGAGTGGAGCTGGCAAACTGCTCCAAAGTGCACCTGAAAAACTTTGAGCACTTGAAGGAGACCTACCTTGAGAGTGTGAGGGACAACCTGCTGGATCGGTTCCCTAGCAATGTCCTGGAGGCAGTCAACTCGTTCTCCGCCATCTTTAACCCCAAGTGCTACCCTCAGTCTTTGGATGATATCAGCAGCTATGGTATCAGTGAGCTGAACTTCCTCTTGCAGGCATATTCCCGGTTGGTGGTGAGCGAGAGGGCTCTAAATGATTTTCCCCTCTTCAAACGGATAGTGTTTAGCCTCAGCCAGCTGTCCTTCAAGGATCTGTGCATCAAGCTGGTTTACAGCAATTCTGAAATGCATGAGCTCTTTCCTGACTTTGCCGTCCTGGCTGCCATTGCTCTGGCCTTGCCTCTTGGCTCAGTGCTTTATGAGAAAATTAACCGGGGGAGGGAACTCATGAAACGCAGCCGGTGGCGCTATGCAAAAGATGAAGGCCTGTCCAACCTCATGAAGATCGCCATAGATGGGCCCACCATCAATGAGTTTGACTTTGCATTAGCCATTGAGTATTACGAAAGTATGAGAGAATCCAGTTTTATCATGGCACAGGTTAACTGAGCCGCCCTTTTGGGCAACAGAATGTGAAAGTGTAAAATATTTTTGACTTTGAGATAACATAACCCTGTTGTTGGGGTATGAGGCCTTACACTGAAACTAGAATATTAATGGCTAAATTTTGTTTTGTTCTGTTTTATCCCTGTTTGTCCCACTGCTTTGCTACTCCTGCCGTATCTGATCAGAGGACCATGTGTTACAGGTTCCAGGAATAATTGGGAAATGTTACAAGTATTTCCTGTTCCATGTTGGGACTTTTGGTGTAAGTCCTACTTTTAAGCAGGAAGAGGGATTCTTTTCTAAATCTGTTTCAGTCCTGACAACCCAAAAAAGTTTGATTGAATCAGCTGACTCTTTTTTCCTGCTTTCTTAAATCGGTGGTTCTCAACCTTGTTAGGCTGAAGGAACCCCTTGTTAGGTTAAAGGCACCCCTCCTTAGACTCAAGGCACCCTCAGAAAATGTTAGCTCTGAATTTTCACTCATTTTTTTGATCATGGAAAAATAATATAGTCGTTTTTCTATTGCAAAGAACTCAAAAAGACTACAACAGGTCAGAACTTTTTAAATGTATGGATTCTTGTTTAAAATCATTGCGTTTCTTTTGTGAATCATATTTGCACACCCAACAGTGCTAACATCATGTGGCACCCTGTAGCACCCCTGAAAAGATCTCGCAGCACCCCAGGGTGCTACGGTACGCTGGTTGAGAATCACTGTCTTAAATGTATCCATTCTCTTAAATTCCAAATAGCATTTAGAATCACTTTAACTTTCCTGTCTTTATTGAGGGAAAAAAACCTCATGTCTTGAGCTCAAATGTTACATTGCTTTTGCACACTGATACCTGGCAGCTTTTTTTTCTTGATGTTCCACAAAAATAACCAATTTTTACTCTTTGGAGCCTGGAGAATGAACACCGAGACAGCATTTCTTTCTAGCTCTGTCACAAATCCGATAATGCCTAGCAGTGTCTTGTTGAAATTCCTTGCACACAGCACAAAATATTTTTAGTGTTGGAATCAGTTTGTGATCATTGCAACTGCGAGCAATTTAGAAAAATGATATTGTAATCACCAAGGAAACATTAACTTTTAAATGCATCATTATGTATATATGTGTGTGTACATATATATAATATATATATATATATACACAAAATATATATAAATATATATATTAAATAAATCTATCTTACCTTTCCTAGTGTTAAAGTACTAAGATATCTAAAAGGAGGGTTTGGCTTGGTTTGGTTTGGTTTGGTTTGCAGTGACAGAATAAATTATATACGGGGTCCAAAAAGTAATAAATAATTCCTTGTTTTTCAAAATAGTACCATATACCTGACCTTTCCATTGCAGTCTAAGACTTTTGCAATCTTGCAACCAAAGAATGAGCCTTTTAACATCTACCTTATGAACAAGCTTGAGTTTTTGTTTGTGTTGGTTGATTTTTCTTTTTGAACATTCCCTCACCTTGAAGTGAGTGAGGTTTTTTCAAACCATGACAGCTCAGTGAAATGGCAGCTTTTTACTGGATCAGTACACAAATGTGCAAGAATTGTAACCAAGTCCAGATAGAATTTGTTGCATGGCATGTGTTCTCTTTGTTAATTATACAAGCCTATGTTTGTTTTTACCTTACTTTTCTTAGGGTGCTTTTCTTAGTTCTGTAGAAGGGGGAAGAAAGACCCTTATTACTGGTTTTAATTTGCAATAAAGTCGAAACTTTGAACTAACATCACGTCACTTGAATGCTTGTACGTCCTGAGAACGATGCTTGTTTGTCAAGAATAGCTGTCAACAGTGGGGCAACAGGAAATCTGACAAGGCCTCCAGGTTCCCGTGCTCAGCAGTATCATATCCCTTACCTTGATGGCAAACTAAAGCATCAGAGCTTCCTTATGGCCACATCATCCTCTTATGCGCCTGTGCAGGTGGTTCCATTTAGACCTTGAACCAAAGACCAGTGGAAAGAAGAGAAATTTTCCCTGGGTCCCAGATTCCTAGTGTTAACAAGTAATGTGCACCACTTCTGTGATGGGATGAGGGTCAGGGTATTCCAGATCTGACCTGTCACTGCTATAACAGAGGTTCTTGACTTTGCTATCCTGTAAATGTTTTCATGTGTGGTATTTCTCCTGTGGCAATTCAGATGCAGTAGAAGTAGCTCAGATACATTGCCTCTGAGATCTCTTTACTACTTGTGGCCAAATTCCACTCTAGAGTGAGTGAGCCCAGTTCCATCAAGGGTGATAGAATTATGTCTTTTCCTTCCCAGAGCAATTTGCCCTGGATGCCAGCTGTGTACTGGTAAACTATAGACATGTTCGTGGTGAAGATGGCTCTGGTTTGTGCTCTAACAATGCCTACAGGTTGTTAACAGGGCTCCATGGTGCTAGACCAGGGGTTTCAAACTCATCCCTGTGGACCAGATGAGTAGCACTGTGCTGGTCCACTGGCTGGACTGGGCTTACAAACTATCCCCACATTCCAGATCCAGTGTGTGTCCTGGAGCAGCTGAAGCAGGCATGGTGTGCAACCCCATCCTGTTTCACTCTCCAGAGCTATGCTGCATGGCCCTGAAGCCACTTCCACTGTGGGGCAGCCACTCTGCTGCTCCAGAACACGAGCGGGAGTGGGCACCACATGCAGTGTATAGGGCCATCTGGTGCACCCCACATGCTGCCTTTGGGTCACTCTGACACCTCTGTACAAGACACTAGTACTGTTCTCCCACACAGTGTCAGTGCAGTCTCTGGACCCAAATCACAAATAAATGTTGCCTTGAAAATGTCATTTATTTTGTGCTTGTTGGCTCCACTTTTAAAATCCTTCAAGCTACAGTCTCCTTATCATTCATGTATTTATTATTTGTATGACAGTAGCACCAGAAGGCCTCAGAAATCAGAGCCCCATTTTGTTGTGTATGTGCGCTCTCTCACACACACACACACACACACACACACACACACACACACACGTGTAGCTCTGTAGCATTTTTATAGCAAAGTCTAGGAGAAAGAGAGGGGTTTTTTTCACATAAGGTAACTGAACACAGAGAGAGACATTCAGCTACTTTCTTGCTTACACAAGTGGTCTCTAGCCAAAACCGTTCTTCTTCTTCGGCTAAATTAAACAAATGCTTTATGGTGTGTCAGTGTGGTTAAAGTTCTGCCCCTTGACTTCTGTCCCTCTCCCATTTTATTTTTGCAGCACACTGGTAAAAATACTCTTAGAGAAGCTTTTACTCTTGACAGAGTATGGGCTTGGCATTGTCCCTGCCAGCACCCACCTCCTTCCAGAATGGGAAACCTTCCAGGTAGCCCATTGAAGAAATAACTGGCAGCGCGTGGAAGTTGCGAGAGGCGGGGAGGTTCTGTTGTGTGCATGGAAAATGGGTTTTATATTTAACCAGTAGAAACCAAGGAACTGCTTGATAACAAAGACAAACTCAGCAAGAGAGAGATCTACTCCATACAGTGGAAAGGAGCTACAGTTGGTGTATCTCACTTCCAGGATTCTGGCTAACCTGGAATTTTTCTGCCTCTTCTGTGGTTAAAAGGTGAATCTGCTTGGCAAAGTGGCTCTGCAAAAATGTCTTTCCAGACTAAAACTCAGTTTGCAAAAGAGAAAGATGTGGACTGTCCCCTACCCATCACTGCTCATTTTTCAAACTCCTTCTGGTCAGCTTAGGTTCTTTGGGGTCATGCAGTATGGCCAGCAATAAGGACAGTCTTGTCCAGTAGCCTTTCCCTAAATTATTCCCCTACCTAACCCATGGAGTATGAATTTTATACGTAGAATTACAGCCAACCTTAGCAACCTTTGGTGGAATCACAGAAACATCAGTCACTAAGGATATGGGTTGGCCTCCAGGATCTTTATTACTTGTGACAATGCACAAATAAGGAATGGCATTGAGTTTGCAGAAGTGGATATTTGGTGGGGAGGAGAAGTCTCTTACTTTATAAATGCATTATGCATGAACTGCAGGAACTAATATGCATGAAAGTCAGTGCAGCTGTTGGCACAGGGTCCCTTTCCAAAGTAGTACTGCACTCTAACCCTTGAATGATGGGTGTCCTTAGATTGCACAGAAGCACAGAGATCTGTGTGTCTGGAAACAATGAAACCAACGATTTCCATCTTTAGTGCATGTTGAAAGCAGCTGTTGAGTCCCTAGCCTCCCACATCCTCAGTACAGTTGTTAGATCTGGTAATGTTGGCTTGGTTGTGCACATATTTGGGTGAGAACTGCAGGATCATAGGCATTTTTTTTCACTGATACATTTGAATCTTGGCATCAGCTTATCTCATTGATCTGGTAAACAAATTCTTATAAGGTTGTTCTCCTGAAATGCATAAGGGAAGGAAGAGACCTGTTTGTGACCAATCAAGGCATGGAAAAAGAGGAGCAGCGCAGTATTCATTACAGGCTTTGGCCACAGATTGGCAGGGGTTGTTTTAGCTGGCTTCAGAATGTATGTCCAAGGCCCCTCCCTTAAAACAGCAGCATGTTGCACAGAAGCAGTGTCCTCTCTTGAGAAAGCTGGGCTGAGACTCCAGAGTGTGTTTTAGTCCTGATCCTGCTGTGATTTCCACTGACGTATCACAACTTGGAGGCCAAGGACTTAACTCCACCAAAAAGCCCCCCTACCATCTCTTCTTGGGGGACTTGGAAACAGCAGCGCAAAAACAGGTCTGCAGGCAGAGGCTCAGATATAGGCCCAGTCCCCTGGCCTTAAATCTAAGTATAAGCTGCTGTTTGTATATTGTATTGGATCTCTGGTTCAATCTGCTTGTTATTACAATAGCTGAAGATACAGCTGGTTATGCTCTTGATTGAGCCAAATCCTGTAAATTACCAAGCCTTCCACAGAGTTTCAGATGCTTGGTCCTTTTACAGCATCCTGGTACCCATGCCCGTTCCAGTGCTTTGAACTACAGTCTTTGGAATTGAAAGCAGTTCCCAAGGGTCTGCTTCAAACAGTTGAACTGAATTTAGTCTGAGCAGCCTGGGGAAGGGCAGAGATTTCAAATCCGGAGGTCAAGCATTGGAAACCATCATCGTTTCCGCAGATCCCCTACAGAACGCAAGAGAACCAGATTGTTTCTGTGTAAACAAACTGCTGCTGCCTCCATCTGCCTTGTGCAAAGCATCTGCCAACTGCTACTCTGTGGCAGAGCTGTAAGCATGAAAATGTGTCCTTGGCAAAGCCTGATGGAGGCATGAGCAACAGCATCTTTGCTCAGGGAGGCCTCGGAAGCTTCCACATGCATGCTGAGTCAAGCAGAGTGCAGCAGATCTGTTTTAAAGGGGACTTCGGAGAAAATATGCCGCAAAAGTGAAGTGTTTCCTTTGGGCATGGTGCTGGGTAGGAAGGTTTGGAGGTTGGAGTCCTTCCAGAGCAAGTGCAGCTCGAACCGTGGCCACGGGTACTTTTAGGCCCCACTTCAGCGTAGTGCTCAGACATGTTTAAATTCAGCAGGATGGCTTGTGTGCCTTTAGGCTCTGTGGAGAGCATACATGTCACAGAGTCGGGCAGGGTACTTAGTCATCAGAATGACTTACCTGTGGGCAGAATGGGGTTCCCATCACTTGCTGTCTTTAAGGTTGAGTATCTTTCCAACATGCATGTTGCAGCTCAAATGGGCAGTCTGGCTTGGTGTGGGAATCACTGGGGGAACTTCTGTGCCTCATGTTATAAGAGTGATCAGACTAGATTAGTTAGCATTTTTAGTAGATGTGCCATAAGCTAAGCCCCACACGCTTCCAGAGTGCCACTCCCACCTCCTTCCTCTGCTCCATTTTCTGCTCTGCTTTCTGCTTTCTCCTGTGCTCCCCACCCCATCTGCTGCTCTGCTTTCTGCTCTCTGTCCAATGTGCTGATCTGCTTTCTGTTTCCTACCTGACCAGCTGCTTGCCACATGGAGGCTGCTTGTAGCACATGTGCTGTGGGTTGGCCACCCCACTCAAAAGGTTCTTTGGGGCCTCAAGAGCCATGAAATTTGTTTCACAGAAGAAATTATTTTCTTAGCTCTGTTGACATGCAGTATTGGCTGTATACCGGGAGTGGGTGCTCTCCTACCACAGGAAGAGGGGGACAGTTTGAAAACCTGACAGCATAAGTTCAACTGGATTGCAGGTTCTTGGGGAATCTCATCTGAAAGGTACTTGGATATCTCACTGTAGACCCACGACCCTCATGGTAGAATGGAGCTACCCCTGCCATTCGGACACCTTCTTGGAAAAACTGGTCTCACTCTTTTCTGTTGCTGCAGCAGTTGCTGGATGTCTCAGACCAATTTAGCAAAGCACTTAAGTGCATCCCTATGCAGCAAACCATTTAAACATCTGCTTTGAAGCTCCATTGGCTTCAATGGCAATTGTGTGTGCAGAAGTCCTTTGCTGCATCAGATCCTGTATGTGACACAGGGTTGGCATTTCCCAAGGAGGTAGAGATTCCTTCAGCAAACCAGAAAGAAAGTCAGGGACATAGTGTCACCCAACCACTGATGTCCACTGCCCCCTCACATTGGCCTATACTGAACAAATAGGAAGAAAGATAATTTTCATAGCTGGGAGATCCTGCACCTTAAGCCATTCATCAACCAAGTTTCTCTTTCTGATGGCCATGCCACTCCTCTCTAATAAGGTCATGTCATCCTAGATGGAATTCAGGCTCTGCCTTCTTGCCAAAGCAAATCCTTTTAATTGGGTGTCTAATTAATAGCTAAAAATACAGCCCTCAGCTGCTGCTGGCATTTCACTCCCAGCAGAGGTAGGGGCAGGGCTAAAACCATGCTAGAGGAAGTTGTATGGCAAGATAACCTTGTCATAGGCAGCCTATGAGCACAAACGTGGGAGTGCTAATTCCCCAGCTTCCTAGGCCCTGTCTGCATGATGGAAACTGATGTTGTTTTACCCCTCTACACCCTGATAATGGGGGCAGGCTGCACTGTGCAGAGCAGGGTTCAGACTCATTGCTGCTTCTACCAGTAACCCGTTGGCATAGGTTCGTCTTACGCAAAGGTAGTGCATTTGCATCCACGGCTGCAAATATTCTCCCCGTAGACCAAGCATAAAGATCGGTAGGAAGCTGTGGGCTTCCTAGAAGGCAGCAACTCATTTATGGAGTAGAAATTAACTCCAGCCAAGTTAGTTGGTAGTTTTAGCCTCACAATGCAAATCTCGTGACATGTAAAAGGAGACCTCCAGCCCCTCCCCACTTACTGCACCAGCTAGTGCTGTGCTGCAGTTCCAGCACCTTTATATGAAAGTCCGGTTACCTTGATGGTCTGCACTGGTGGTTTGAATCTGTACCTACCGTTTTGTGCTGGGAGTTGGGGCAGTTCCTATAGAATCCTGTTTAATAATAAGAAGAGACTAAAACGAAGATGACAACAAAGACAAAGAAGACAACCCAAATGTTTATGTTGTCCCTTCACAAATGAACTGGGCTCTTGGCCTTGGTCATGTTGCTTAGAGAGTTAAAGCACGGGCTTGGAGGTCAGGACATCTGAGCACCCTGGAATGTGAGTCATTAGTCTGAAGAAACATCACCACTCTGCCTGTCCCGTATTGTTGAATAGGAGGAGGGTCCCAGCTAGATATAAAGCAGGTAGTGGATTATGGATGGAGGAGCTGGAGAGCAGCTGTCCAATGGTTTCCCATGATCACCTCTTAGAGAAACTGGCCAATTGTCGCCTTGGGTCCTCCACGATCCACTGGCTGGAAAATTGGCTCCGAGGTCAGACCCAGAGGGTAGTAATTGATGAAAGTCACTCATCGTGGTGTCCTGTGACCAGTGGGGTCCCCCAAGGCTCTGTCTTTAGACCCATACTGTTCAACATCTTCATTAATGATGTGGACACTGGAGTCAGAAGCAGACTGGCCAAGTTTGCCGATGACCCCAAACTTTGGGGCAAAGCATCCACACCAGAAGACAGGCGGGTGATCCAGGCTGACCTGGACAGGCTCAGCAAGTGGGCGGACGAGAATCTGATGGTGTTCAATGCCAATAAATGCAAGGTTCTCCACCTTGGGAAGAAAAACCCGCAGCATCCTTATAGGCTTGGCACTGCTATGTTGGCTAACACTATGCAAGAAAGAGACTTGGGGGTCATCATTGACCACAAGATGAACGTGAGTCTGCAATGCGATGCTGCGGCTAGTAAAGCGACCAAAACGCTGGCTTGCATCCATAGATGCTTCTCAAGCAAATCCCGGGACGTCATTCTCCCCTTGTACTTGGCCTTGGTGAGGCCGCAGCTGGAGTACTGCGTCCAGTTTTGGGCTCCACAATTCAAAAAGGATGTGGAGAAGCTTGAGAGAGTCCAGAGAAGAGCCATGCGCATGATCAGAGGTCAGGGAAGCAGACCCTATGATGACAGGCTGAGAGCCCTGGGGCTCTTTAGCCTGGAAAAGCGCAGGCTCAGGGGTGATCTGATGGCCACCTATAAGTTTATCAGGGGTGACCACCAGTATCTGGGGGAACGTTTGTTCACCAGAGCGCCCCAAGGGATGACGACTAGGTTGAATGGTCATAAACTACTACAAGACCGTTTCAGGCTGGACATAAGGAAGAATTTCTTTACTGTCTGAGCCCCCAAGGTCTGGAACAGCCTGCCACCGGAGATGGTCCAAGCACCTACATTGAACGCCTTCAAGAGCAAACTGGATGCTTATCTTGCTGGGATCCTATGACCCCAGATGACTTCCTGCCCTTGGGCAGGGGGCTGGACTCGATGATCTTCCGAGGTCCCTTCCAGCCCTAAAAAAAAAACAAAAAACAAATGGCAGATCCTGCCTCAGTTTCCTGGGATGGGGTGAATGCCATTCCCCTGGCTCATTCATGTGTCATGGTGCTCTGCTATTTAATGACATGCCCCATGTTAGCAACTGTGTTCACTCCCATTAGTCCAGTCCTATCAGCTTTTCGATTGAGACAGGTGCCCCCTCACCTTACTTTTCTACACAGGGCTAGCACCATCATAAGTTTTCTTGTGTTATGACTGTCACTGAAGCCTGAGTGGCATGGAGCCATGATTGAGGGGCAGGCTATCTGGATGGATCATTGGCTCTTGCCTTTCTACCAGGTTCTCAGTTCTGGGAGCAAAGTGATAGGTAGGCAAGATGATTTGTCTTGCGATCTGATGAGATGCCACCCTGAGAGGATCATTTCCACCCAGAAAAATATTCCTGGATTCAAAACAGGCTTAGTCACACTCCCAGACTTGGGGTAACCCTAAAGGGTGATCGGTGCAGCCCTTTGACTCCTGAATCCCTTGCTTCCCAACCCTGCCTGCTGCATCATGGGTGGATGGTAAATGGCTCAGAAAGGGTACATTCTACACCCATGCATCGGAGCAGCTTGTTGCCATCTCTGTCTTTTCCCCACTTCTGCTTTGACATCACCCTTGTCCTTTGATACAGTACTAGGATGCCTTAAACATCATCCCTGTGTCCTGATAGAGGCAAGCTTGGAGAGGTGAAGAGATTTGTGTACGGTCATAGAGTGAGTCAGTAAAAGAAACCAGGAGTCCTGGTTCACAGTATCTTGCTCCAAGCACTAAAGAGCATTACCTTGTGCAACATGTGTGATGTGCCCTGAGGGAGCCAGAGCAAGAGTGGCAGGGTCATGAGGATCTGGAATCTTTCCCCAGCTCTGCTAAAGACTCACTAGATGGCTTTGGACAAATCACTTAATCCCTCTAGATTTCAGCTGGAATGGGGATGATATTTGGGGCATTCCACCCATCTCCCATTGTGCTTGTCTTGTCTGCATAGATGGCAAACTTTTCAGGGAAGATCCCGTTCTCTTACTACACTTCGTACAGTGCCTAGCTAGCACAACACAGCCTTGTCTTGGCTGGGGCTTCTCAGAGCTACTGTAAAAAACAGACCTAAGTCCCAACTTATCAAAGGAAGCAAGAACCAGGCTCCCTTTTTGAAGGCCCAGTTCAGCAAAGCATTGAACATGAGACTGAAGTCAAGCACATGCTTTACTGTATCATGTCTTTGGGTTCTGGCTGCTAGCAACAAGCATAATTAAAAATGATCCTTATGTAGGGTTTTCCCAAGGAGCTCTAGTTCAGAAGTCATCTCAGTGAAGCCTCACTCCTGTCTCCAGTTTAGTTACAAGCTCTCCTCTCGTGGAACTAAGAACGCTTTCAGCTCCCATGCATCAGGGAGACCGCGCTGGCAGCAGCCATGTTCTCTCTGCACAGCGAAGCAATTGCATTTGCTCAGCTGCAAGATCTATTTATTCCATTACCATTAGCAGGGGCAGGGATGTTAATTTGCCAGCATCGTTTCTCACCATGTGATATGGAATAGTTCTTTTATTTTAAAAAAAGAGACAAATAAATGGATGGAAAGTTGCCGACAAAGCTGCATGGAACCCCTTGCTGTCCAGTCCCAAACACAGTTGTTCCAGTGCTGTTAATTTCTCTAGAATTAGCATAATTGCATGTAAAAAGGATGGGGGACATGGTGGGTGGAGGGATTCCCTAAGGGGCTCCAGTCCCCCTGGATGCTGTGCTTTGCCATCTCAGAGGATATGATGCAGAAATGCCGTTTCACGCCTCAGAAGGTTAATTATGTGTCATTTACCCATTTTTGTTTGGTTTTGCTTTATCCCCCCACCCTCCCTCCCCCCTATTAGGATGATGATCATCTCTATTTATTTATTTATTATGCTGTTTCCCAGATTTCCCTCCTGGGTGACTTTGGAATTAATTCAATCAATGCACGCCTGATGAAGCAAAATGTAATTTTTTGCCCTGAAGTGAAAAAAGGCTCAGGGATAGCTCCTATACAGATAAAAAAATGAAAATGCATGCATTCTCCCAGAAAGAGGTCACTTTTGCCTGTAGGGCCTCTGTGTCCAAGGTTCTTTTTGTTTTATTTTATTTTTCCCTGAAATTAGCAAATCTTTCAAAGTTTGGGTTTCTGATTCCCAACACGGCTGCCTGATCCACTGGGTATATGTCAGTAGAGAGTCTGAAATAAATCAGAACTGACCCCTCCAATCATCAGATTAAGACCCAAATCCAGCAGAGGCTTTCAGCACACACCAGAGTGTATTTCCAGACAAGGATGGAATGCTGACTGGGAGTGCAAATGTTTGAAACCACTCACGAGGGGGGATTGTAAAAACATTAGAGCCATTTGAAAGCAAAATCCCGGCCCCAGCAAAGTCCGTAGGAGTTTTGCTATTGATTTCACTGAGACTGAGATTTCACCAGCCTTTGTAAATCAATCCTTCTCGGGCTGCCTAGAATCTATTTATGATGAGGCAGTGTTGCCTGGTGAACAGAGCCCCACAAAGGAGACTAGGGTTCTATTCCTGACTCTGACACTGACCTATCAGGTGACCTTTGTCAAGTCACTTCATCTCTGGCTTGCCCCATTTCTAGAATGCGGATAAAAATGCTAATTTCTTTTGTAAAGCATTTTAATACGTCTGGGTGCAAGGAATGAAGTGCTGGGGGTGATGGTATTTGTTCTTAGACATTAAACAGCTTGATTCAGTTGAATTTCTTTTGTGTGCAAGGAACTAGAAAGGCTTATGTTTATATAGCAAACGCAGATAATTTCTCCATGTCTTTAAGATCACAGGAGTAGCTTAAAATACAGTAGCAGATTATTGTCATATTTTTTGTCATTATAACACGGCCACAAAGAGTCAGTCAGTCCCAGTTTGTGTAAAATCTCAAATTCACAGGACTCAAATCAGTTTAATCCCTTTAAATAGGACGAGCGTAAAGCATTTTGGAAAGGGTCTTTACAATGACACTGATTGCTACTATTCCTGTGTAACATTTCCACTGTGGGAGCAAGGAGGGCTCAGTGATGTCAGGTGCTCTGCACTGTCGTTCTCTGCAAAGATCCTTTGGTTTCTGCAGTATCTAAAGGGGAAGAAGGGTCCTGTGCTAAGATACCCCCTCAGATTCCTGAGTCCTGTTCCCTGCACTGCTATAGATGTCCTGTGTGGCCTTGGGCAAATCCCTTCATCCTTGTGTGCATCGCATTACAGGATGGGTTAGACTTTAGAATGGCCCTACAGGATGGACCTTAGTGTTTCTGGGGCAGGGACCCAGAAGATCCTGGGGCAGGAACCACTTCATGCTGTGTGTTTGTGCAGTGGCCTCTCAACCTTGGTTGGGGCCCTGATTCATTTAATAATTATGGTGTTCTCTGCAGTTACTGAGCAATAATGATAAAGATTGTGGAGCTCTTATTGGAGGTGTGGCACTTAGCCCCTCCCAGGAAGTCGTCAGCACCTGGTAACATCAACCCCCTGCATCACCTGTACCTTGGGTCTGATCTATGCTGTTTGTGATGGAGCAGGAGGGGACATAACTCTCCCCTGGCTTTACTAGGCAGCAGGATCACACCCCCAGGGTCCCTGCAGCATTGTGGGTGGCTACGCCCTCCTCAGGCTTTGATGCTGGCTCTCTTTCATCTATCTTTTCTTCTCAGTAGCTCCATTTGCAGGGTGTTAGTGTGGGAGGGAAATGGACTTCTGGGCTGAAACAGCCCTGCAGGTTACTCCAAATCAGTAACTGCTAGCTGGATGCCCCCACCCCTGCCCCCCAAATATGCATGCAGTTGATTTCTCAGCTCTTCTGGTGTCCCAGCCACAGGCAGGGATCTAGTAGTGATGCTTTTTGCTCTCCTTCAAATTGCTTCAAATAGCTAAGCTTTTTGGCAACTGGGGTCTTTATTGCTCTTCCCCATGCCTACATGCACATTCCTGCACCTTTGCTGCTGCGCAGAACACATCTGCCACCAGAGAGCAGCTTCATCTCCCAGGCAGTGATTGCTGGGTGTGAACTAGATAAGTGGCTGGAAGACAAAGGCACCATTGGTATGGCAGACAGGTAGCTCATATTTCAATACCTGCAACTCCCAATGCAACAAATTTGCTCTGGCTCCCTGACCCTTGTCTTCCAAAAGAAAGAAACCCCCAGATTAAACCAGTCTCCTTTCTTTGCAAACACCTGTCTGTTTGCAAACAAAACAGCAAAGATAAGGCCTCATCTGGACCCAACCCATTAACTTTCTGATGAGCTTCCATGCTGTCAGCAAGCATTCTGCTCTTATGTAAATAAAGCAGTTTGGAGGTAATTGTGCGGCTCCATTAATGGCGCGTTTGTGATTTCAGAGATTCATTCAAAGCCACTGGGATCTCTTTAAAACAGAAGTGCATCTAGTTATATCCAGATATGGCACTGAACTCTCTCAGCATCTTGGGGTGATTTAAAGCCGGTCGACAGCTTCTGATCCTCACGTCATTATCTGTGTTGTGTCCCGGGGAATACGTGGCCAACATTTGTTGTGTTTCAGTGAGTGGGCAGAATTGGGACTGAAATGTTTTCTCCTCTGTGGTGATGTGAAGGGGGCGGGAGGGCTGGAGTGGAAGGATCAGGCCTGACAGCTGTAACAAGGCAGGAATCTGTTATTGGCTTAAGAGTTTTCAAAGTTATAGTTGAAGCCAAGAGAACCTAAAATAAATTCAAGCTAAAGGGAAAAGATGGGGATTATGTTTTCTTACAGAGACTCAAGTACAGATCAGTGAGTGTTTATTACTTACTAACTGAGATGGGAAGATAGGAATTTCCACAGTAAACCAGATCAATGGTTTGTTTAGCTCAGGCAGAAGGCAGGATAGATCTGCACCTTATAGACCATAGTTTCTCAACCTGTGGTACACATACCCTTGGGGGTATGTAAGATACATGCAGGGGGTATGTAGGTACCCCAGCACTCACTCTCTCTTGCCCTCTTTTCCTCTCAAAACCATAGCAAAAAATTTGGTGCGCCACATATTGCATGGCGCTTTAAATTTCCCAGTAATAATTTGCTTTGCACGGCACTGGGTTCAGCCTTCATGGCACTGGGTTCAGCCTGCCTAGCTTTAGCTTATATCACCTCTAGCCCAGACACATACTTGAGTTGTGCACCTGTAGTATAAAAGGTGTCATATCGCGGACTTATATACACAGCCCTTCTTCCAATGTATGGCACACATTAGTCTGTAAATATAAAATCCCCTGGAAAATTGAGAGTTGGGGTACTTACTAAAATTTTCAGAAGTTAGGGGGTACTTGCTACTTAAAAGGTTGAGAAACACTGTTATAGACTAACTAAATCATAGATGCATGAGAGTTTATAAACAGTGGCTTGCTTCATCAGATGCAAAGTAAGCATTATTAAGCTGCTGCTTCTGAAATCTCTGATTTAGCTAGTCTGTAAGGTGCAAATCTATCCTGCCTTCTGCCTGACTTCATACTGATATTGCTAAGTACCTCTCTTTGTTTAGCTCAAAGCATGGACAGACTAGTCATTACACTGGTTCAAAAAAAAGGCAGCAGACAGATGAGATAATACCGTAAACCAGCCTGCTGTTCGGGTGTCACAAGTGGCATGGGCAGCTGTGAGAGGGTGCAGGCAGCACAGTGGCAGATACAGCAGAAAGCAAAGCAGCAAATCAGGCAAGGAGCATAGGACAAGAAGCAGGAAGCAGTTCAGGCATGGGAAGCAGATTGGAGTGGCACTTGGGGAGGGAGCAGAGATAATTTGTGATACTCCTGCCAAAAAGTTTGCCCCACACTGTCCTAAACCAAAGTCATTTAATCTAATCCAGTGTAAAATTAATCCTGAAAGAATCAGGGGTAAAAATCCACCAGTTTAAATTATACGGGTTTATGTGTTGTCTGTCTGCAAATCCATCCCAGAGGAGCTGTTTGTGAAAGGGATGCTCTCTTGCCACCTAGTGGTGAGATGCAGTAATAGCCATCTACTAAGTGCAGCTACTGCATTCGTCTGTTCCTGATATCACTGCAATACGTGGATCTATGACACCCATGTAAACTGGAATATGTGGCCATCTGTTTGTGCCCTCAGTTCCCTGACTCTGACAGAGGCCAGAATCCACTACTGGACAAGCAAGTACAAAACTCCTTTTGGGCAGTTCTCAGGTGACCTGTCCCAAGCGGAAATATCCTAGTCCCAATCCAGGAGTCAAACTGAAGGCAGGGCACGGCAGCGCTGCTCCTCCATGCTTTTCATACAACATAAGCTCTGCCTTGGGGTGCAGAAAGAGACCACCTGCTGCAGGCTGCGTGGTTGTTCGGTGCTTGGTTATGTTGCCATTCAGTTTGCTGCGCTGGGATCCCCTTTGAAACTCGTATAAACCTATGGGCTCTGATGGACATCTTGAGCTCAGCTCAGCCTGAAGGGCAGTGTAAGTTGATGCATTTGGCTCTGCAGATGGAGAGTGGGTGCTGGGGGGAGGCTTCTGTGAAGCACCCTGGAGTGATGCTTCCAATATATGGCCTGGAACAAAAGCCTTAACCCCTCCCCAGGGTATTGTGAGGGGCTGTGGTCCATGTCAGTGGGGCTCTGCTGGCTCCCTTTGTCCCCTATCAATCCTGTCCTCTGCCACAGGACCATGCAGGACTAAAGTGCAGACCCTTTTCATGGCACCAAGGGTAATGATGTAGCTTAGGGGCTTCGGTGCTGCTGGGAGCCTTGTGCTGGTTCATGCCAGGGGTATCATGTTGCCCAGGTGGCTCTAGAGCATCATCCCATGGGAACACAGATGAGTCCTTTCATGTGATGAGAGTACAGCTCCTACCCCGTGCTCTGTGCTGGGAAGAAGTGGAATTACGAGCCTGGTTCAAGCTGCTTCCATAGGAGAGAGAGCTGGTTAGCAGGGATGATACAGCCAGGTTCCATATCATGTACCTAAAACCCCACAAAAAGCCTCTGCCTGAAAAGCAATGGCAGTAGTAATGAAGGCAAAGGGAAGAGAAGCAGTTTGCCAAAGTGGAGAACAGCAGGCTTGATTCCTCTGCCATGTGACAATTCATCTTTCAGTGTGGATTTAAATGCAGCTTCTGCTCAGGATCCACAAGGGCTCTGAGCTTCTTGCATTCTCTTCTGTGAGGTTCTCTCTGATTTCTATAGGTTTTTCTTTATTAACTGCACACTAATTTTAAATCACACACCACCGTTCACAATTACTCTGCGGGGGAAGAAGCCAGGCAGCTTGCAAAGCTGGTTTGTGGCGCCCAGGACGTGGGCAGTTCTATTATAGGAGCTAATAATCTGTCAGAGAGAATAGCAAGAGTTGGTGGGGAGAGTCTGCAGGAGAATACCATCACCTAGTGGTTTTCCATCCAGGATAGCAGGGGTAGAGGAGAAGAGCTATTCCCCAGTACTCGCAACTCAAATAAGCCTAAAGCATCCAGGCACCTATCCATTGGTTGTCAAACACCCTGGAAAATTACATCAGTGCCTCGTAGACAAGGGGTGTACACTCCCCTCCCCCCCATATCCTGAGTTAGACTTGGCTTTAATATTGCTTTTATTGCCATGGTGTCTCCATAGTTTATAAGTGTCTGCATGCTCGGAGCTGTATGCAACTCAAAGGAAGGCCCTGCCCCAAGCAGCCTGCAATCTCAGGCACTGATCTTATAGCAAAACCTGCTAGGACCCTCCCAGAGCCAACCCTGACTCCTCATGGCAGGAGAGAGGCCTCAGTAATTATTGGCTGATCATGTGATCATTTGCTTATTATTAGAGCTGGTTCAGAAAAAAGGATTCTCTTCAACTGAGTAATATAGATGCAAAAGCCCACGGCATGACATATCTAGGCCTTTCTGCAGGAAGTCTTAGAGCATTTCAGTACCCTCTTGTCCAGATCACCTGGCAAGAGAGTATTGAATTGCTTCTTCTCTGGCAAACCACAGTGTTGATCTGCTGTTTTAAGTCAATGCAGAAAACCAGTGTTTTTCATCCAGGTTGGGTTGCCCTTTGCTCCATCCAGGTTCATTAATCAACTGAAATCTAAATTTTCTTTTTCTCTCTCTCTCCCTCCCCTCCTGTCCTTACCTCCTGTTCAGGTCCATCGGGACACAACAGCCCCCTGCTGACATCATTGCCTATTCCTGGCCGTCCCCTGCACCCGCCCTTGGATATCAAACACTTTCTGACCTTCAGGCTCAACGGGACATCCCCTCTCAACTTATTCCCCAACTTCAATACGGTGAGTTATTAAATATCGGGGGGAACAAGCTGTTTCTGTCTGAAATGGCTCAGGAAAGTGTTTCAGCAACAACCCAGTCATTGAGAGTTTGGCATTCACTGCACCTTGCCTAAACCTGTCAAGTGCTGCATGCATCCAAGGATAGGAAAGGAAAGGAATAATCAGAAAACAGAGGTAATAACTGAAGGCAGCCAGCTGGCCAGAGAGCAGTTAGCGGGCAGGGAGATATCCCGTGGTCCAGGAGAACGCAGTGCAGATGCAGACGGGGCTGATTCTGGGAGACACAAAGCATCCTCACCTCCACTTGGCTTTGAATAAGAATGATAATGGTCAGTTCCTGCCAGGATTTGTGCCCCAAGAGGGCTCAGCCTATATGGTTTGGGCCAAATTTTCCAAAGAGTCCAGTAGTGCCCACAGAGCACATAGAGACGTAGCCATGGGTTTCACTCAGGACATCAGGGGAATCCTGACACCACATTCCCAAAAAAGCAACAGGGATGTCCTACCACCCAACTAAGGAGCAAGAGCAGCTGCAAATACCTGGGTACCAGAATGAAAGTACCTCCAGACTATCTATCACAGCAGGAAGCTACACTACAAAACATTACTCAAGGGAGGGGAAGGGCAAGAGAGGCATCATGACTTGCTTGGGGTCACAAGGCAGATTGTTGGTAGAGCCTGGGGCAAGCACTCATATCGCCTAGACCCCGTCCAAAGCCCTACCTACTGCACCATGCTGCTTTATAAATGTCATCACCCCAAAAATTCTCTCTTAAGTTGATCCTGGACATTTACTCTATTGTGGCCCCACTCTCCTGCAGTCAGACCCTATTGATAGAGAAGCCCCTGTCTTGTTAGGTACCAGACAAAGGCGTATGGCTCCCAGTGCCCAGACCAGGCAGTTTCCTAGTTTGCTAGCATGCTCTTTGACCAATACAAATGAGTGTGTTGAGCCTGCATGCACCACTCTGAGCTTGAAGTAAAGCCCATTTGCAAGACCAGGGTGAGAGTGCTTTAGGTGTGTATGTTGCAAAAAGCTCTGAACTTGATCAGGAGACAGGAATCCTATTTGAAACAAGGGAGCGTCCAAGATCAATCCTGAAAGGTGAATTCCTACTCCATTTATCACTATTATGCTCCAGAATTAAAAAGATGCTTCATTTCAACCAAGATCAATTGGATTTCACTCCCAGAATCAATAGTAATAAAGTTGCTTTGGAGGGTAGTTTATTAGTTGAAACAAAAAAAAGAGGGAGAGAGTGTGAGCGTCTAAAGATATAAGGCGTCTGCCACCTGCCACATATGGTAAAGTGAGTAATCAGGCCTGCTCTACTCACTGTGAAATTTCTCCTGGTAGTTTGCTAACTTCAGGGTCATTCTGAAGACAAGCCAAAGGCTTAAGGTATGTGCTGTGCTGTGATATAATAAGATATATCAAATAGTGTCTCAAGTACTTAATATCATGCTTTTTCCTTTTTCCCCCTACCTCCCTGATCAACCATCAGAGTATATCAGAAGCTTCTTACTGTGGCCAGGGAAGTAAATAGAACTGGTTGGAAAAGAAAAATAAACTTCCATTGCAATTTTTTTGTTTCTGCTAGAAACTGTTTTTTCTAACTAGTGGACTAGCAGGGATTCTTTGCTTTTTGAGACCCCCTTCCTAAAAAAAAATAACAAACAAACAACCTCCACCCCCCCCCATCCCCCCCCCCCCCCAAAAAAAAACCCACCAGAGTTTGCAGGTTTTACAGGGAAAATAAATATTTTTAATTAAAATTTTTGACCAAAATAAAATCCATTTTTGGACTGAGTGGGACTTTTCCATAGGAGGTGGCAATTTACTACCCTGCTGTCTTGGGAGATATCTGCACCAATGAACAGTGGGTTCCTTGGGGATATAGCATGTGAACAGATGCTTGTGCTAGGAGGTCATTTTAGAGCCTGGAGGGGCAGTTAGAGAGACACAAGCCCAGTTTTGCATCCTCCCGTGGAGCTGCTGCCCTGACTTGCCAACCTGACAAGTCTTTCTCCCACCACCGCTGCCATGCCACTGGCTTTGCCAAGTGAACTTTGGCAAGTCACCTAGGCCAATCTTTTCAGCATTGGCTACCTGAACTTCATCATCAAAACCTTCACTTGCCCAGGAGCTCAGGGCTTAAAAGTGTAGGCCTGCTTTGAATGTCTTAGTGCCTTGTTGGCCCCTCTGTGACATGGGAGCTGTGATGCTGACTTCCCTTTTCCAGACAGCTTTGGCTGCAAACAGATGTCTCCTTTGACTGGGAACTGATTGCCCCAAGTTTTGCCTGGGATCAAAACAGGAGCAGCACAGCTGTTTACACATAGTCCTCCCAAGTCAATTGCTGCTCTTCTGCCAGTAGGTGGCCAGGGAGAGCACACAACTAGGCAGGCTTGTCTCTGGAATGAATCGCAATTGAGTTAAATGAGCCACGATTAGCTTACAGACCACAGCATTGTGTGTGCTTGGTGGGGAAGTGTTAGCCCATTTCATCCAACACGCTTCACAGTTTGAAGCAGGACAACGAGTGTGAAGGGCTATAGGATCCAGGTACTTGGAGTAGGACAAGAGGTGTGAACATCTGCAGGATCCTGGGGAAAAGAGCTTTCTACCTGGGTGAAATGCAAGGTGTTTTGAGGTAGGGGCCCAAATGTGCTAAAAAAGCACCAATTAGGAGTGCTGTCTATTAAAGGGGAGATTTTCAGAAACACCGGGCTCCCCTTTCCCCTTGTCTTTGAATGGAAGTCACACACCAAACTCCACTGGGCTCTTTTGAAACCCCAGATTGAGCCCATCTCTCCCCCTATAATAATGTGCAGGATTACAGCAGAGGATGCTGTTCTGTGATGCCATTAACACAGCCATTCTTTGCCTGTGTTCCCTTTTTTAGCTGTCAGAGCCAGCAGCTAACTTGAACCGCTCATTATTATTTATGCCACTTGGCTGTCCTTCCAACGTCCCAGAAGCAGAAGCATAACAATGGTTGGGTGAGTGGAGCATCCACTCTGGGCACTTCCTAAAGAGGCAAGCAATGGTTGGGTGAGCAGAGCATCCACCCTGGGCACTACCTAGGGAGTCAGGGTGTTGGCATGGAGCCGGGGGGGGGGGGGGGAGGGGGGAGAGGAGGCCATGCATCTTCCCCTCCCACTTCCCCTGCGCCCTGCAGCAGCTTTGGCTCCAGCAGCAAGCAGGGAAGAGCAGCAGTGATGGGGCTGGTGATGTCTGGGTGGCAGAAGCAGGGTGCTATGAGGGGGGCGGGGAGTGAGAGTGGTGTCAGAGAAGGTTAACTTGTCACCTGCTTTTTTGCCCTTGAACATTGGTGTTTATATGGTTGCTCAACATACTTATTGGCAACAAAAAAAGGCGGTGACATCTGCCCCCTGCAGCAGTGAACCTCCAGCTGCTGCCCCTGCACCATGTAGCACTGCAGCCCAGGACACAGAACTGGCCAGTTACACCTCTGCCCATAGAGCCTGTGTTCTGTGGTCAGACTGGTGTTGAACATACATTTGTCTCATGCTCACTGGAAACATCTGATCATGCTGCCCAAGCGTGCAAAACAAGCAGGTAACATTCCACCCACTTTCCTACAGGGAGGTCCAGGCTTGTGGGCTCATCTCAACCAGATGTCCTGGCGCATGGAGGCCACTAGTGATTACACACCCAGCTGGGATGGGAAAAGACAAAGCTCTATCAGTCTGAGACACAAGTGTGTGTTTGTGACGCATCTTTGTGGCTTCTAGAAAAGATCTGCAAAGCTGCAGGTTGCAAATAGCTCTGAGTCCTGCCAGGAATAGGTAGCAAGAGAGAACAGTAGGGCATAAGTGTCTATAAGCACACTGGAGAACTGTGATAAAGCTGTCTGGGCTCCATGGAAACGTTACGCCTCAAGATTACCAGTTTGAATCCAAAGCTGGTCGGTAGATAGCGCAAATCATTTCCATCTGACATGTGTCTGCTTTAAAAAGAAACAGCAGCATTGCAGCTTGGGCTAATCAGCTAGATCCAGCTCTGCTCAGCTCAGCAGAGAGACCAAGGAGTGACTGGACACCTTTAGAGGAGCTGTCTCCAATGGAGGAGGAGCAAGTGCTGGTTAGAATGGCATAGGGCAAGTTCAGCCTGGCATGTATCTGGTGTTCTCAGGGAGGAGTGCAGGCTGCAGGGCCCGAGTCTGGTCACATACCAGCATGGAACGCCTTGCAGACCAAAAGACTGAAAAGAACCCACATGGGAAATATGGATTCATTTAATTAACTGGTAGGAATTGATCCAGGGAGGAAATTGCAGGCAGTGGGAGGAAATAGCCCAGCAATGGGGCTATTTCCAAGCCATCACGCTCAACAAGACTTGGCTTTCAGCTTGGCCCGTGTGTTGGACTTTAAATCCTTTTCAGCACCTTGTGGATGAGGTTTACTTCTCAGTTAAAAGCCTGTTGTCCCCCCTTTTGTTCCTCCCATCCCTTTCCTGACTCATCTGTCCTGACAAGATCATCAGAGATCCCATCTGCCAGGTGAGCCTTAAATGCGAGTTCAGAAGACTGGACTTATGTAGGGTCTTTATTTCATTTTTTCCAGCTATGCTGGATTACTTTTAGACTTGGTGCAAGCAGAGGGCAGCTCCACTCCTGTCAATGAACTTGCCCTTTGCTTTCACCAAACCCAAGTGCTGGTTGTATTACTGCTGCAACCATAGAACATTACAATAATCATCCCTACGTCAGCAGCATGGAGTGAGAGCTGCTTACTACTGCACAGCAGAATCTTTTTTGCTCTCTGGGCAGGTCACTAGGTTCTCATGAACCCAGCAGATATTTTGCTCTGAATCCTTCCCAAGCTCTGCACCCTTACACCCCTCAAAGCAAAACACCGTAATAAAGAGGCCATATTTCATGCTCCGAAGGCATTTTCCGGCTATTGCAATGTTGCAAATCCCCAAAATCTAACAGTGTCTTGTAAAACCACAACAACAAAAGGCACCGTCCAAACTAATACTGTCTCCCTATGAATTCCCATTTCTGACCTCGGTGACTGGCAGGAAGTTCAACGCAGAGATCTCTATTTATATCATTAGGAACATCCAGAGATAAATAAAGTAATTTGAGTCCATAGGAATCGACTGTAAAGCTGAGAACTTCACTCTCCGCTCAGACTGTACCCAAAAACTACTCCCTGGTTTCATGCAACTTCTCTCTGAAGCTAGCAACACAAGGATCCCAGGGCATGCTGGTTAATCTTGCTGGACTCTGGGTCTCAGATGCTTCTCATTGACAGACGCTCCCAAGCAGTAAGAATTGGTACGTACAATCTAAGCAGCAGGGATCTTTCAGCAGAGCTGTGTTTATCACAGACTGGGACAAGGACATCATACTTCATTTGCTTTTATCAAGGTGCTTTGTTACATGTGGCTGGGCTGAGGAAGAATGTGTATGGGGGGAAAGCCCAGTGCCAGACTCTGGGGGAGAGAAGATCAGGCTCTAACAGGGTTTTTTGTCTCAAATATCTGCAGCTGTGTATATGTTGAAAGAAAGTTGCCACTGTTCGTGAGTCTTGCAAGTAGAAGCAGGGGAATTCTCAGGTGGCTTCAAAGTGTTGGAACCATTCAGCATTACCCAGTGGAAGAAGCCAATTTGTGCTAACAAAGTCCTCTGCGTGCTAAAAACACGCTCTTCTCTACGGAGCTGCTCAGTGGAGCAGAGAGATGCCGTGACAAGGTGCCATTCAGTGTTTGTAGTACAAGTGGGCTGAATGCACTGGCCGGATGCACCAGCTCCTTAGAAAGACTGTGTGCAGTGTGGCTCAACTCCTGGAGCCTTTTCAGAGCTGTTCACATTGTTTTACTTCAAAATCCAGAGAACAATGAGGCAAACCAGCTGTAAACCCTTCTGCAACTGCAGTCACCTTTGTCGTTGGAGAAGTGTGTTGTCTTCAACATTTGATCTGGGGGGTTAGGAGCTAGGACTCTTGGGTTCGCTTCCCAGATCTGAGCTGAAAGAAAACCCATTGCCTTTCTGTGCATCAGTTATCTGATCTGTAACATGGGGATATGTCTGGCTGACCTGCTTCCCAATAATGGTATGTAGACGCATAAATTAATCTTTAAAAAGCCAAGGGAAGGTGTTAGGTACTATGTGGTGTTATGGTGAAAGATGCTAAACAGTAGTGCAGTGGATAAGGTGCTGGCAGGGATTTGGGAGACTCAGTTCTCTATGGGACTGTTGCTTAGTATGTCTGTGCCTCAGTTTCCCCATCAGTACAATGGGGAGAATAGCACTGCATTAGTGTACAAGAGAGGTGGGAGACTAAAAGTGTATGGTGCTCAGGTGTTTTGTAATAATGTCCATATGATGTGCAGAAGTAGGTAAAAGGAAAAAATGGCATTTGTAATGTACACAACACTAGAACTTTCTGAAGTAGACATCTCCACATGACTGGAGAACTGCTTCCTTGGGTTTTGTGAAGCCTTTGTATCTGTGTTCCAAGCAATTAAATTAGTTAGCAAGTGACATTAACTGAGCCTGATCTCACTCAGCTTTATATGTGATTTGTCAGTAGCAGCAGGCAGGGAAGGGACAGCGGTTTTGTGGTCCATTTTCCAAGGAATACACAAAGAAGAGCTAGAAACAGGACAGAAACAAACCAGCTTACCCTAAGCATGCCTTGCCTTAAAAGGTCTCTTTGGGGGCAGCTGGTTAATGCCACTCCCAGATGGGCACATGGCACATTTGTTGTAGTGGTCTCTCAGGTACAGCCTGGTTTCATAGTTTCATAGTTGGTAGGGTCGGAAGGGACCTGAGCAGGTCATCAACTCCGACCCCCTGCCATGACAGGAAAGAGTACTGGGGTCAAACAGCCCCGGCAAGGTGTCTATCTAGCCTCCTTTTGAAGACCTCCAGGGTAGGAGCAAGCACCACTTCCCTTGGAAGTTGGTTCCAGCCCCTAGCCACCCTGACAGTGAAGTAGCGCCTCCTGATATCTAGCCTGAATCTACTCTCTGTCAACTTACGGACATTATTCCTTGTTACTCCCAGTAGTGCTCGGGGGAGCAGGGACTCTCCCATTGCATGCTGGTCCCCCTTGGCCAGTTTATAGATGGCCACCAGATCCCCTCTCAGCCTTCTCTTGTGAAGGCTGAACAGATTCAGGTCCCGTAGCCTCTCCTCGTAGGGCCTGCCCTGCTGCCCCATCCATGCAAGTGGCCCTCCTCTGGACCCTCTCCATGTTGTCCACATCCCTCCTGAAGTGCGGCGCCCAGAACTGGACGCAGTACTCCAACTGCGGCCTGACCAGTGTTGCATAGAGAGGGAGGATCACCTCCTTGGACCTGCTCATAATGCATCTGTGGATTCATGACAAGGTGCTGTTAGCCTTCCTGACTGCGTCCCCACACTGTTGGCCCATGTTCATCTTGGAGTCTATAATGACTCCAAGATCCTTTTCTGCCTCTGTGCTGACGAGAGGGGAGTTCCCCAGCCTGTAGATATACTGCTGGTTCTTTCTCCCTAGGCACAGTTCCCTGCACTTGTCAGCATTGAATCCCATCTTATTCTCATCTGCCCACCCCTGCAACCTGTCCAGATCCAATTGCAGCCTGTCCCTCCCTTCTAGCGTGTCCACTTCCCCTCACATCTTAGTGTCATCTGCGAATTTGAACAAGGTGCTTTTCACCCCTCCGTCCAAGTCGCTGAGGAAGACGTTGAACAGTGCGGGCCTGAGGACCGAGCCCTGGGGGACCCCACTGCCCACATCCCTCCAGGTCAAAAATGACCCGTCAACCACCGCTCTCTGGGTGCAGCCCTCCAGTCAGGTTAGAGATGAGATGACAGATCAGCCAGACCCTCCCAGGCACTAGAAGTGAACAGTGATGCCAGCAACAAACAATGAGTGTTCAAAGCTCAGAACATACCTGCTGATGAGGAGAAGAGAAGGCAACTCCAGGGCTGTCCAACCACAACACAGACCTCTACTGGGCATGGAGGTTGTTGTCATTTTACAGATGTGGCAGTCTGAGGCCTAGATTTTAATGGATGTTATCTTGAGGAGTCCTGAGTAGCCACAGGTGATGTCAGTCGCATGTGTGGGGATGCTTGACATCTTTGAAAATCAGCCCCTGAAGATAACATTTGTTCCTATACTGAGGGTACCAGTACAAGTTGTGTTAAGCCCTTTGACCCAGGACTTGAGTAAAACATAGGAGTTGTGTTGACTCCTCTTTATATGAGTATAGGGCACAAGGGATTTGCCCAGGGTCACAAAGGAAATCAGTGTCAGAGATGGGAAATGTACCCAGGAGCTCTGATGCCAGATGCTCCTGTTTAACTGTTTGATTACACTTGCAGCCAGCAGGATTTGCTGATCTGGTTGCAAATGGAAACTTTCTCGTAGGAGGCAGTGTTAGTGAAGCAGGGTTTTACCTGCAGGCAGGGCCGTCCCTGGGTGGGAGGTCAAATCGGGGTGACTTCCCTGGGCCCCGCATTTCGGGGGGCCCCATGGAGCCAGGCCGCCTTCGTGTCCAACTGCTCACCACTCCCCCCACCACCACCTTGTCTGGGCCCTACACAGGCCGATTTGCCCTGGGCCCCGCACCCTGCTACGGTCTTCTCTGCCTGCAGGGTTCCCTGGAGTTTGTTCACTGAAGCTTCTGCATTCTTCATATGAGCTGCAGCTGTGGCTTCCCCAAAACTGGAAGCAAATGTGTTGCAGTTAATTTGGGATGTGCCATCTTTTCCTTAAAAGAATGCAGCCAGTGAGTGCAGGACATCGACTGAGGGGAGTGAGAAAGTCCTGTAAAAGAGGATGCTAACAAGGAGCTTGAGATGATGCAGGAATCTAACCCATTGGGAAACATCATAGAGTTCATCCCTCTAAAAAAAAAATAGAGTAGTTTGAAGAACCCTCTGGCAGGAGGTGACTGTGCTTTAACTGTGTCTTTCACAGTTGCAAAATGGGGCTTCAAGGCAGTCCTGATGCTTTCATAGATTCATAGATTCATAGATGTTAGGGTCGGAAGGGACCTCAATAGATCATCAAGTCCGACCCCCTGCATAAGCAGGAAAGAGTGCTGGGTCTAAATGACCCCAGCTAGATACTCGTCTAACCTCCTCTTGAAGACCCCCAGGGTAGGGGAGAGCACCACCTCCCTTGGGAGCCCGTTCCAGACCCTGGCCACTCGAACTGTGAAGAAGTTCTTCCTAATGTCCAGTCTGAATCTGCTCTCTGCTAGCTTGTGGCCATTGTTTCTTGTAACCCCCGGGGGCGCCTTGGTGAATAAATCCTCACCAATTCCCTTCTGTGCCCCCGTGATGAACTTATAGGCAGCCACAAGGTCGCCTCTCAACCTTCTCTTGCGGAGGCTGAAAAGGTCCAGTTTCTCTAGTCTCTCCTTGTAGGGCTTGGTCTGCAGGCCCTTGACCATACGAGTTGCCCTTCGCTGTACCCTCTCCAGGTTATCCGCATCCTTCTTGAAGTGTGGCGCCCAGAATTGCACGCAGTACTCCAACTGCGGTCTGACCAACGCCCTATAGAGGGGAAGTATCACCTCCCTGGACCTATTTGTCATGCATCTGCTGATGCACGATAAAGTGCCATTGGCTTTTCTGATGGCTTCGTCACACTGCCGGCTCATGTTCAACTTGGAGTCCACTATGACTCCAAGATCCCTTTCCACCTCCGTGCCACCCAGCAGGTCATTCCCTAGGCTGTAGGTGTGCTGGACATTTTTCCTCCCTAGGTGCAGCACTTTGCATTTCTCCTTGTTGAACTGCATCCTGTTGTTTTCTGCCCACTTGTCCAGCCTATCCAGGTCTGCCTGCAGCTGTTCCCTGCCCTCCGGCGTGTCCACTTCTCCCCATAGCTTTGTGTCATCTGCAAACTTGGACAGAGTACATTTCACTCCCACGTCCAAGTCGCTGATGAAGACATTAAAGAGTATCGGTCCAAGGACCGAACCCTGCGGGACCCCACTGCCCACACCCTTCCAGGTCAAGACCAACCCATCTACCACGACTCTTTGGGTGCGACCCTCTAGCCAATTCGCCACCCACCGGACTGTGCAGTCATCCACATCACAGCCTCTTAATTTGTTCACCAGTATGGGGTGGGATACCGTATCGAAGGCCTTCCTGAAGTCCAGGTATACGACATCCACCCCTCCTCCTGTGTCCAGGCGTTTCGTAACCTGGTCATAGAAAGAGACTAGGTTGGTCAGGCACGATCTGCCCGCCACAAACCCATGCTGGTTTCCCCTCAGCATAATTTGTCCTGCCGGGCTCTCACAAATGTGAGCCTTGATAATTTTTTCAAATACTTTACCAAGGATGGAGGTGAGACTGACTGGCCTATAGTTGCCCGGGTCCTCCTTCCTCCCCTTTTTGAAAATGGGGACCACGTTAGCCCTTTTCCAGTCCTCCGGGACTTGGCCTGTGCGCCACGAGCATTCGAATATTCCCGCCAGTGGCTCTGCAATGACGTCGGCCAGTGCCTTCAGCACCCTGGGATGGAGCCCATCCGGGCCTGCCGACTTAAAGGCATCCAGTTCTTCCAAGTGACTCTGCACCACCTCAGGATCTACGCATGGAAGTCTGGCGCCTTGCTGCTGCCTCTCTACAACCCCAGTGAGAGACTTGTCGCGCCCGTCGCTTAGGAACACTGAGGCAAAGAACTCGTTGAGGAGTTCAGCCTTGTCCTCTCTATCTGTCACCAATTGCTTCTGCCCATTTAGCAGGGGTCCTATTCCTCCCTGGGCCTTCCTTTTACTCCCTATGTATCTAAAAAACAATTTCTTGTTGTCCTTTACTTGGGTTGCCATCCTCAGCTCCATGGTAGCTTTGGCCCGCCTAACTGCCTCCCTACAAGCACGAGCAGAGGAGGTATATTCATCTTTAGTGATCTCACCCTGTTTCCACTTTTTATGTGCTCCCCTTTTGGCCCTTAGGCTGCCCTGGATTTCTCTGGTCAGCCATGGAAGCCTCCTGGCCCCTTTCCCTCTTTTGCCTCGCTCGGGGATCGTCTTGCTTTGTGCCCAAAGGATCGTTTCCTTTAGGCACAGCCACCCTTCTTGGGCACCCATCCCATCAAAACTCCTACTCTGCAGTGCTTCCTTGACTAATCGCCTGAGTGCATTGAGATCAGCTTTCCTAAAGTCTAGCACTTTCACCCTACTAGTTACCTTACCCACTCGCCGTCTTATGTTGAATTCTATCATAAGGTGATCACTGTCTCCCAGATGGCTACCGATTTGGAGGTCCCCTATCATGTCATCTCCCGTTGCCAATACCAGATCCAGTATGGCATTCCCCCTAGTGGGACCATACACCTCCTTGTGTCAGGTGGAGGTCCTGTACACAAGTTAGAAACCTGCGTGAGCGATGGGACCTTGCTGTCTGCGTCTCCCAGCAGATGTCCGGGTAGTTTAGGTCCCCCATGACTACCGCCTCTTTAGCTTTTATGGTCTCCGAGAGTTGCCTCAGGAGCCCCGCATCTATTTCTTCCCCTTGGTGTGGGGGTCTGTAACAGACCCCTACCACCAAATCCCTTTCTCCTTGCCCCCCATGTAGCCTAACCCACAATCCTTCTACTTCCTCAGCCTCGGATTCTGTCTTGATGAGGGTTGATGTATATTGCTCACTGACATAAAGTGTAACCCCCCCCCCTTTCTTCCCCGACCTGTCCTTTCTGTACAATCTATAGCCCTCAATATGTACCGCCCAGTCATGGGATGAATCCCACCAGGTCTCTGTTAGCCCCACTAAGTCATAGGTGTTTAGTGCAAGCAGGAGCGCTAGTTCATCCTGCTTGTTCCCCATGCTCCTAGCATTAGTATATAGGCACTTGAGCCCTGCAACTGGCGCCTTTGCTGCCCCCCTGCTCCCAGTCCCATGGGGCCCATTGTTTCTTACCTTCTTGTTCCTTACCTGTTCTGTTGTGCTGGCCTCCCCATGGCTTTCAGGTTCCCAATGTTCTCCTTCTTCAGGCTGGGCTGTCCTTGTGGGTGCCACATGGTTTGGTGGTCCACAGCTTCCCCTGCCCTCGTACTCCCCTCCCCCCGACGAGCCTAGTTTAAAGCCCGCCGGAGGAGATCCGCCAACCTAGAAGAAAACACACGCTTACCTTTGGGGGACAGGTGAAGCCCATCCCAGCTGAGCATGTCCCTCGTCGTGATGTGCGGGTCATGGTCCAGGAAGCCGAAGCCTGCCTCGAGACACCACTGCCGAAGCCACCAGTTGGTCTCTCTGATGCAGTTCTCCTGCCGTCTTCCTCGTCCGGTCACTGGTTCTAGCTTTACTAGAAGCTGAATAAATTCATGTCAGGCGAGTGCTATTAAAGCAAATATGAACTGAATAAAAATTGATTGGACAGTTAAAATGTCCTCTGGTATTGACATTAATGGGAGATACTTTATCCGAAGTATCCAAAATGGACAATGAGGCTTTCTGTGAGGCTGTAGCTTAGCATTAATTAATAGGCATGTAAACTGTTACCACATAGCCCTTGATGATTAGTGCAGCGGCCTTCACTACCCTTTTCCGTCTGTGACATAGAGCTCAGGCCTCATCATATCTGCACCCAAAGTTCAATTTTAGTACTACATATCTCATAGCCAATCTCCTGATGGGTTAAGTTTTCTTCCTTTTATTATTAAATCAGCTGATTAAATAGCTCAATAGTTTTTAACAAATGCTCTTCCTAAGCCCTTTTCTGTGAAAGTTATTAGGGAGGAAGGAACAGGTTCTCTGCTAGTAGTAACTGATGATAAGACTGTTGATGCTGATGGAGTTGTACTCACTTATACTAGCTGGCAAGGGTGGATCCAGACGGGGTGCAGTGGCACAGTCGCACCCCGTTTTTGGACCATGCTGCCACAAGAGCAGCAGCCAGGGACTACTTTTAAGTCCCTAAAAGCAAGTAAGTATTCCCTCTACTTGCCCTCCATACTGAGCAACACCTTCCCTCCCCTCCCATTTTTCTTCCCCCCCACAGAGCTGCTTCTGCCTTGCTTCAGCCAGGCTGCACAGGGAGCTGGTCTTAACCAGGGACAGCAGCAGTGATAGTTGTGGTGGGTAGATACTACACCCCTCTTTACAAAACCCTGGACCACCCACACTAGCTGGAGTCCTTAGCCAAAGAATTTACCCCAGGTACTTTGCATGAACATCTGATCTTTGTATAGCAATACATCCCCTGTCCATCTCAAACTCCTTCCACCCACAGATCTCAAAATATTTGTCAGATAGTGATGTTCCCACCCCTCAGCTCTTGTGGGATGCAGATCAGTAACAACATCTCCATTTTACAGAAGGGGATGCTGAGGCACAGGCAGGGGAGGTGATTTGCACTGAACCAGTGGTAATAAGTCTCAGGAATCTTGCCTCCCTTCGTACCATCAGCCTGCTCAGCTGCTGTTCTGATATAACTTGTGTCTCATATTGACAAATTCTCATTGAAAATTTTTGCTTTTTCTTTTTTCCAACAGTTTTTTTTTTAACAATCTAAATCTTTTTCACAACAATGTTCAGATGGTTGGAATTTTTCCCCCACCAAAACAAAATGAAAATTAGTGATTAAAAACCAAACCAAAAAAAAAGAAAGATTAAGCCATTTTCAGAGTTTGTTTTTATTTTATTCTTCCCCTTCTTTCTTTATTCCAATCTTCTGATAAAAGGAAAAAGGATTAATTTTAATGGAAACACTGAAAATTTCAGCCAAAAAAATGTTCCCCTTGTGGGCTGCTGTGATGGCTGCAGCACAACCACACAGGGAGAGACAGTCCATGCCCTAGAGAACTGACAGAACCAGCTCAAGGACATATAACTGCCTTAGATTTACAGATACAGAGCTGGGGCACAGAACTATAAGGTGACTTTCCCCACTAAGGTCATACTGACTTGGGAGCCTGTGACAGAGCTGGGAACAGGGCCCACAGCTCAGGAGTCCCAGTCCAATGGCTCAATCACAGGGCAATTCTTCCTCGGTGAGTTTCCTATGGGCACTTTGTGCTCACATTATGTGTCTGGAACCACCAGTCCAGAGGGGGTTATCATCTGCCTACCCATACTTCCTTAAGTTCTCCCCACCCAGCCATTTCTTGGTGGACCCAAGGTCAGAATTTTCTCAGGCTACCCGTGACAGCCTCCAATGCTTGTATGTTCCACTCCATTTTCCTCCTGACTTCTCTGGCTCCTGCTCTCTCCTGAGCTACTCAACATGAAGGATGAGCTCTTTAAAATCCAAAGAGCTGTTTCACGACAGCATTTGTCAATTAAAATGAACTCTCTGTTCCAGTGGGTGAGTGGGCGAGATGGACTCAGCATCCTGGCACATGGATGCAGAGCTTAGAGAGACTTCTCTCATTTATGCCCTGATAGGTTGGGTGTTTCCTGAAACAAAGGCCAGTCCTGTTCTTGTGTGTGCAGATTTGCTGTACATGGATGATGCCTATAACGCATTGCCACGTTTGTTGTCAAGGGTGGGGTGGCATCTTTGTCATTGCTAGATGCCTCATGCCCCATCAGCAACTGAAAGCCTCTTCATTTATATTCCAGATAAGTGAGTAAAATTTCATAGCAAACAGGCATTTCATTAATCACTCGATATTACCATTCTACTCACTTCTGGAATGGAATTTGGGGTCTTGATAATGGCTCTGTTGTCCAGGCATGTGCCTTAAAGACTGATGCACCTGTCTCGGCAACTAAATAGCTTCGCAGAGAAATACGATAACCTAAAAACCCAAGGCTCTACTGACAGCAGGACTCAGATAAGATAATCTTCCTATGCCACAGGGTAAGCGAACAATACTTGCATTATAGATTATAGCTGCACTCAAACAAAGAGGTTATTCTTATTTTCCCCCCTTAATAAATGCATTTTGTTTAAAACAATTATGGCTTTTTGAACAAGTTTGCTGCTATGGCTGAAGAATAAGATGAGGGTGAGCATTAGGGAGAGACAGACCCACTGGAGGCTGTCATTTGTCTTCTTGCATCTGCCTTGCCTCAGAACCTCTGCACTCTGCCCTTTGAGGAAAGACACAGCTCACTGCAAATTGCTGGAGTTGTTTGAAATTTCAACATAACGAGCGTGTGCGCCCTGTGAAATACTAACGGTGCTGGAAATTCATCAACTAATCAAAAAACATTACAAAATAGTCGTGGTAATAGTTTGATTGAAGGACTCACCTAGATAAAGCAATTTCTGTAGCCAAAGGCTCACGAGAGAACAGTGTGGTCAGCATCACATCCAGCTGCCCCTGACTTCCCAACTCAAATGACCAGCTCCCCATTTACAGCTGGGTTGACTGGGAGTGGGCTTTGGTACAAACTGAGAGCGTGAGGATCCAGCTTACCCTTCTACAGCTGTATTGAGAGGCCTTAACCCCTCTGCCACCCCATTCTCAACTAATTTGATACAGCATGCAAAATAGATTGCTTACTGTGTTCCAGGCACCAGCTAAGACTGGAGCATCAGTGTGCTAGCGCTAACAAGAACCAGAGTCTGCCCAAATGAACTCAGAATCTAAACAGAGAGTGACAGGAAGGCAGGATTTTTGCAGTCATTTTACAGACAAGGAGCTGAACCACAAATCCAGCTTGGTGGGAATATAAGGATGCCTGCAGTCTGTTCTCCAGCATGTTAGTGATTTAATGTAGATTCCAATGGCCGCCTTCAGAAGTGCCCTTCTGAAGGAGTGTGTTAGTAGTACGGTGACATTCACTGCAGGGCAGAGGACATAGGCACCCTGTAAGCTAGTGGTGATAAGGCCCCTTCCAGCCTTCATTGAGGTGGATTTTAGTTGCTGATGAATAGCAAACAAAGGGTTAATGGCTGGTGACCCTTTTTTAAAAACCGTCTTCAGACAATGTAACTGTCTTTCCTTAATGTGATGGGTGCAGTTCCTGCTGTGTCACTTGAAAATACTCCTGTTCATTGGGGCTCTTGAGCCTGACAGCTGGGGACCTCTAATGGAAACTGATAATTTGTCATCCATGATGTTGGTAACTGTTGTGAAGAGAGAGAGGGTTAGAGACAGAGGAAGTCTCAAAGCACTCCCTGGGTCTATCTCTGAGTTGTTCCCTGGGGAACAAGATGCTGGAGCTTCTATGTCCTGTGTTATTTCTGTTTGTCTCGCCTGTTAAAAAAGGGCATTGACTCCTAGCCCTCACCTAGAGCAAGTGTTGCTTTTAAGTGCTTTGAGAGTGGATGGGATGATGAAAAAGATTAATAGACATGATTGTTTCTCCCTGGC
Source organism: Alligator mississippiensis (assembly GCF_030867095.1). Lineage (NCBI taxonomy): Eukaryota > Metazoa > Chordata > Crocodylia > Alligatoridae > Alligator > Alligator mississippiensis. The sequence continues at coordinate 162,876,105 of NC_081827.1, forward strand.
AGAAGGTGGTGGAGTTACTTATCCCTCAGCAGATAGGAGAGAGCAAAACAGAGATCAGAAGCAGAGAGAAAAACCATAGTTTACTCTGCCAAGCAGTGCAAATATTGGGATCCCACAGATTGAGTTTTTCAGTAAAAGAGGATAAAAACATGGACAGAGTCAGGTGTATTATTAGTATAACTTATTTTGCTCACATTTTTTACAGTAGCTCTTCAGCAGACAGTTATGAACACCAAGCTGGTGAACCTCGGGTCACACCAACCCCAGTTCCCCAAAAGAAAGAATTGACTTTGATTAGAGAGATTAGGTTGGGTACTAAGTCCTCTTGCTGCTTGCAACAGCCCCCCTATCCGAACCAAATCATAAAACTAACTACAATGCAGCCTTTCTTCAAGGACTGCCAGCTGCTTGCACAGTAAGGAAAGGGGCTGTAAGACAGCACCACTTTGTGGCTCCCATCATTAATAGCATGATTAGGCATCAGATGGCTTGGGGTCTTTGTACTGTGTAGTACTCTGTGGGGAATGTGTCTGGCTTGTGTCCGAATAACGTAGAGAAAAGTTTATATCAGACCTTCTGCCTGAATGAGAACTGCAATGTTGTCTTACCTCCTGACTCCAAAGTTCTGTGTTTCCTCTTCTAGAGGAGATGGAAGCTAATGCCAAAGCAGAGCAAGAAACCATGTGTTAAGTGTTGATGGTTTTCACCAGTGGTAACAGAGGAAACAAAGAATTGTGGGACATGCTCAGCAGTGATTCTCCAGGACCTTTTCTTGCAAGTGCAGTATACACTGGTCCCAGGCCAGGCCAAAAGTTGTTTGTTTATCCACTTTCTGAAGCAGAGCATTAGTCACCAACTAACCACATCCCCTCCCTTTCTTGCAGATGGATCCCGTGCAGAAGGCTGTGATCAATCACACCTTTGGAGTGCCCTCCCCGCTCAAAAAGAAGCAGTTCATCTCCTGCAACATTTGCCACCTCCGGTTCAACTCTGCAGTAAGTTGCATTCAGGGGAACTGGCTGGTGGTTGGTAAGAAGGGCTTAGCAAATTAATGATTCTATTTTGTGTGCGTTTGAGAGAGTGAAGAGACCAGAAGGAAACTACACTTCTTCTCAAAGGGGGCCTGTAAGCCAGGCTCTTCCACAGCACCTGGTTTCTATTGGGTTGGGCTTCTGTTGAGGGCAGCATAGTGCAGGGACTGCTAGCACCAGAGCAATGGCTGCTCTGTAATGAAGCAACTGAGGTACTTTGCCCTGCCTCTTCTATCTCCTCACTGCCCCCCTCAATGTGTCTACTGCTAAGGGGGCTGCCAGAAGGGTGAGTTAGCAGCTACAGTACTAGTCTGTGAAACCTCAGTTCAGTTCCTGGCTTGTGCTATATGACCTTGGGCAGGTCACTTAATCTACCTTGTGCCTCAGTTCCACAGCTGTGATATGGGTATACTATCCTTATTCACAGGGGTGACTGTGGAGGCCAGACATGTGAGTTAGTTCTGTAGCATCAGCCATCATTGGGTTATGTTGTGGGGAGGAAGAAGGCTTGTTCTTCCCTTGCACTGCCCGAAAGTGAGCCATCCAGAAGGAGGGTAGGTGTAAGGCAGGGAAAGAGATAGGGAGTGGAGGTGCAAATCACTGATCTTTCATTGGCATTTCTGCAACACAACAACAGTGCAAGCAGCTTCTCAACTCCACAGGAAATAGGGGCCCCTCAGGGGATTGTTCTTTTCCAAGGGAAGCTGGAGTAAATAAATGTCATGCTGCTTAGTTCCAGTAAAGCTAAGGCCTTCTCTAACAAGAAAAATATGCTGCTTTAGCAAAATCAATATAGAAACTGATCTAGTTAAATTGCTGGAAACCCCTAATGTAAACATGCTTACACCGGTTTCACCTTCACTTGTGTTACTTTGTACTGGACGCCATCTAAATCAATGTAAATACAAGCAAAGTGATTTTAATGGCATCCACTTTAGAGAGCTGCAGTTTTATCTAGATTGAGATTTAAACATGTTTCACTAAACTAGCTTGAGTTTGCTAGAACAGGAAAGGTCTAGCTTGGCACTAATCAATTGCACTTCCATTGACTGCAGGGAAGTTGCATCCATTTACGACAGGGTGTTAATCTGCCCAGTAGCAAGTACAGTGGCCTGCAGTTGGGACTCCTCTCCTCCGCTGCTGGGCAGATATGCCATTGGGTACGTTTACCTACCTCCCCCATGTGGTAGCTTCCTGTTGTTGTCTATTTGCATCCTGCCCCCAGCATCAGGATGGGCAGATTCAGCCTATTGTGCCTTACATCACACTCTTCTACCTGCAGTTCCCAGCTGTTTCCCTGGCTTGGTTAGCAAATGCGAAGCCACCCACTGCCCTCTTTCCTTCGTGCCTTCTCTAATGCACGTGAAAACTGTTGGAGAGACCATTTCCACAGCTGCAGTCCTAGATTGGGCAGTCTGTGCCATAGGTGGCAACTATTACACGATTCACTACTGGCTGCCATCCTCCAGATCACTCTGTAGACCCCACCCTGCTTCTGGTTCCTTCACCTGGCAGCTTCCCTCCAGTGAGCCCATGCAGCTCCTTGAGGGGAGTGAGCTGTGACCTTCCCTCTCTGCACAGCAGAGCTGCCACATCTGTTCCTTTGTCTTTCCCTGGCTCTTCATTTTGCTCAGGTCCGCTCTCCCTGCCTTGCTCTTGGCTTGCATGCTTAAGCTGCTTTATCAGACCGTGCAGTTCGTATCTGTTCTTCAGGAGCTGAATATAATCTTTCCTGCTTTGGCTGTGCAGAGCTCTGGTGTGTTGGGTTGTTTATAGCCCTTTATTCCAAGTAAATCAAACATCTTTTTGAGGGGCAGAAGGTAGCATTCATTCATCCCCTGCAACAATTAATTGCATGCAGCTGATCTTTTGTGGGGGAAACTGATTAAAAGTTTCAGAGGGAATTTGCATGCAAATCTACTACTGCGGCCAGTCGGGAGGCTGGTAAAACTTTGCCAAACAGCAGGGGCCTCCACCAGAATAGAGCAAGGGCCCTGGGCTGGGTGAGGTAGGAGGGTCAGTCTGGATTTCCTTGTGAAAATCTCTTTTTGCTTTAACCTCTGTCAGCAGTAAATCAGATTTCCTTTGTAACCATCCTTCAACAGGTGAATAGCCATAGTGCTTTAAGCCCTTCACTCAAGACTTTGAATCAAGGTTTTTTGCTCTACTGCAGCACTGTAAGCCTCATTCTGTACAGAGAGCAGTATCCCCCTTTCCAGTTATAGCCCCTGGGCCTGGGCTACAGTGCCAAGGTTCCCTGTTTCCAAGATGATGTCCATGGGCACATTGCACAAAGAACAAGGGCTTGAGAAGAGGATTGGTGCAATGGTTGTGTTATGAACCTAGGACATAAAGAGATCTGGACTTAGTTCTTCTCTCTGTCTCAGACTCCCAATGTGACCTTGGGCTAGGCACAAAGGTGCTTGTACACGTAATGGAGGTTTAGTCCTTCAGGTTCCATTCTATGACCCCTAAATTGAAACGGTGAGTTCTTAATTGAAACCTCACCATTTCAATTTCTGTCACTGTATATACATGATTGTCCTAGTGGCCACAGGTGCCTGCTGAAGGCAGGACACCTGGGACCACCTGGGAACAGGCTGGCTTGCCCCTGGAACAGTGCAGGAATGTAGCAGGAGGGTGGCTGGGTTTGCTGGCAGCCGGAGAAGGCAGCAGGGATGGTGCATGGGTCCTGGAAGCCCAGGTGGGCTGCTAACTGGCCAGGTGCTGCCCCAGCTCAAAGGCGCCCGATCCAACGCTTCCCTGAGCTCTTCTGGGGTTCCAGTGCCCCGTGCACCATCCCCTCTGCCTTCTCTGGCTGTCAACACACCCAGCTTGCCCGTGGGGCAATGTGAGGAGGCAGCAGGAGGGCAGCTAAGTGTACTGGTGGCCAGAGAAGTTGGCGGGAACAGTGCATGGGGTGCTGGAAGCCTGGGCGGGCTCGGGGAACCATTGGATTAGGCATCTCCAAGCTAGGGGAGCACTTAGCCAGCTAGCAGCCTGCCTGGGCTTCCAGCACCCTGTGCACTGTCCCCGCTGCCTTCTCAGGCTGCCAGCAAACCCAACTGCCCTCCTGCCACCTTCCCGCACTGCCCCAGGAGCAAGCCAGCCTGATCCTGGGTGGTCCCAGGCGTCCTGCTGGCCGCAGGAGCTTGCTGAAGGCAGAAGTGGTGAGGGACCTCATGTCTTTTTTTCCACGGAGCCTGCCCACCTCTCCCACAGCCAGGGGGTGAGCTGACTAATAGCCGCAACATTCCAAAATGCAACATTGCAAACTAAACTACATCAGGATGCTGTTTAGTTTGCAATGATGCAAGGTCATGTAAAACCCACAAAACTCAGGTGCGTGTAATGTGTGATGCCATTAAGCCACATAACATTGTCACATGTACAGGCACCCAAAGGGTTTATCTAAAAAAACTGTGGTCAGGAGGAAAATAGATATAACCTGTCTGCCAAGTGCTGTTTGGCAGTGAAAACAGCTGGATTCCAGTGTCTAGGGAAGCTCCCACAGGACTTAGGAATGGGGTTGTGAGCCCCACAGACAGGATCACCCTGGAATTAGAGTTACAGCCTCCAAAAGATTGGGAGCTACTGGTTTAGGGATTCCTGTTTAAAAGCTCAAACACCACTGGCTTGACCCAGGAACCTAGCAAACTGAATTATGCTGTCTGAGTGAGTATCATAAGCAATGAGTCCAAGGGTTTAATACCAAAAACCAAGGGGGAGAGAGGGAAGTATGATGTAAACTTTGAAAAGCCCCAAGGTGCTTTGGCAGCAGGCATAAACCCAGCTCGCCCTGCAGCTATTGTCTCTATCTCCTTGAACCCAGCCCTCCTCTCCACTCACAATTTGGATCCAGGTCTGGAGGAGTCCCAGTTTTGGGCAGCTCTCTCTCTCTCCCTTAAGAGCATGTGGTTCGGGGGACCACCCCATCAACTGAAATAGTGCTGGAGCTTGGTAGGAAGACCTTCTCCAAAGTCCCCCAATGAAGCTACTGCTCTTGGCGATTTCTGTCTCAGCTGCCTCAGCTCCTTAAAGCTGCCTTGAGACTGCAGTTCTTCAGAAAGGAATCAATGGCTGCAGCTGCTTCCAGAGTCTTCAGCACAAAGGAGAGCCTTCTGGATAGAGCCTTCCTCTGTTTTACTTGGATCCCACCAGTCCAAATTATAGTTTAGGCCAGGGGTTGTCAACTCAGAGGATGCATACCCCCAGGGGTACTTGGGTCATAGGGGGTACAAACAGGCGGGTAGGGACAGAGCGTGGCAGTGGCATCTCCCCTGGCACATTTGCCTCTTACCCAGGGGAGGGGGAAGAAGAAGGATGTGCCTGACAGCACCGGCTCCACACATCACATCGTGGCACCTGCCCAGCTGCACATGGCATATTGCGGCACCTCCCCACCCATCTGAATGGCCAGGTTGGGGTTGTGCCCACCCCCGGCAGCACACAATTAGCTGGATGCAAGGCCTGTCATTAGCCTGCATAGCCACGACCGATCATAGCAAAGCAGGCCCGCATGTGGCCAAGCGGGGTGGCAGCCACCACATGTAAGCCCTGCTTTAATTCAGCCCCCACCCCCAGCGCCACCACTGTGCACACCCCAGGGAGGGCACAGGGGCATGTGCCCCTGGATCAGCACATGGGGCAGGGCAGGCTGTGGGCTGGGGCCAGGGCAGTGCCAGGTTGTTCCTGGCAGGGGTGTTGGGCCAGGCTGACTGAAAGAGGGTTGGGGGGGCTACAGTGAATTTTGGGGTGGCTGCAGCCCCCACCATAGTGCAGCCCGACCCCCCCTTCCCTGCTGGGAAGAGCTCCCCACAGTGCAGGAGGGAGTGAGGCAGGAGGAGAGGCAAATCATTTGCCCTTGCCTCTGGCCTGCTCCTCCAGGGGTGTGGCATTGGGGGAGTATGTGCCCCCCCCCCTCTTTTGGTTCCCCCGTGGTGCACACAGCAGTGATAGCTGCTCGTGCATGCCTCTAAAGGAGCTGCCAGGCTCTGATTGTCCCACAACCCGTCCCAGCTGGGGCCCCATTCACTGTGCAAATGCTTACTGCACAGTAATTGGCTCTAATCTTGAGTAAATTTGCTACCTACAAATGCAAGTAGCAAATTTACTCAAGATTACTGTGCAGTAGCACATGTATGGATGCCTGACCAGTAGCAAATGTGCTTCTGGTCAGCTGGGCAGGAGATTGCTACCTGCCCCTGAGAGGTGCCTGCTGCTAGGGCGGGCTCTACCACCAGTATAGGTGACTGGTGCCTCTTGAGTCAGGGAGGCATGTGTCGTGTCGTGTAGTCGTCGTCGTGTCCCCCCCCCCGACACCAGTCAGCTCACAAAGGTGCTTGTACACGTAATGGAGGTTTAGTCCTTCAGGTTGCATTCTATGCCCCCTAAATTGAAATGGTGAGTTCTTAATTGAAACCTCACCATTTCAGTTTCTGTCACTGTATATACATGATTGTCCTAGTGGCCACAGGTGCTTGCTGAAGGCAGGACACCTGGGACTACCTGGGAACAGGCTGGCTTGCCACTGGAACAGTGCAGGAATATAGCAGGAGGGTGGCTGGGTTTGCTGACAGCCGGAGAAGGCGGCAGGGATGGTGCACGGGTCCTGGAAGCCCAGGTAGGCAGCTAACTGGCCGGGGCTCCCCCGGCGGCCGATCTCACTGACTGGGGTGGGGAGGTGGTTACTCCAGCAGCCGATCTTACTGACCAGGGGAGGTCCCCCCACGGCCGATATCACTCACCAAAAAGCAGCTGCACTGCTTCTGGAAGTCCCGCGGCCTCTTCCAGAAGTGGTACAGACTGTTTTGCTGGCAGCCGCTCTCCACGGTGAGTGTACCGCAAGGGGGGAACCAGCGCTTCTGCCTGCCACCCTGCCCTTTGCCTAAACAGGGGTGCACCAGCACTGTCAGGGGGCGCATGTGCACCCCATATGCATCACCACTGACCACTGGAGCCCAGTCTGGGACAATGTACCCTTGCCCTGGCAGCAGGGAGCTCCCAGCTCCCACTCCACAATCACAGGGCCAGGGCTGGGAGATCCTTGTCTCCCAGCACCAGCTCCAGGATCACAGGAAAGGAATCAATGGCTTCTCTCCCAGCCCAAGTCCCACGGTCATGGGACCCAGGCTGGGAGATCCTTATCTCCTAGAGCCAGCTCCATGGTCTCGGGGCCAGCACTGGGAGAGAAATCTCTCCCAGCACCTGTGCCAGCACCAACCCCGCAACCATGGAGCTGGCTCTGGGAGATAGGTATTTTCCAGCCTGGGCCCTGCAACCACAGAGCTGGCACAGGGAGATAAGGATCTCTCGGCCCAAGCCCCACAATCCTGGAGTGAGGCCTGGGAGCTCCCTGCTGCCAGGACAGGGGTCCATTGTCCCCACCCAGGCTCTGGTGGCAAAGCTTATGTCCCAGCCCCTGCCAGGAGACAGCTGTCTCCTGGCCCCTGGGCTAGCACCCAGGGGAGCTGTTGCAGGGGCCCATTGGAGGTCCTCAGGGAGTAGGGAGTAGTCTGCTGGTAGGAGCAGCAAATCTGCCCCCACGTCCCTATATGTGTAGACATATGCCTGGGAGAGTTTACTCAAGTGTAAACTGCTCCTGAATTATTTGCATGTGTAGATGCACCCAGTGGGGATAACTTCACTTTATTAACTCCACCTTCTAAATTTAACTGTAGTTTGACCAGAACACCTAAAATCACTTATAGTCTTCCTCTGCCAGTCCAGCAGCAGGACAGTGCTGCTCTCAGCCTCTCTGCACAGACAGTCATTTCGGTGCAAGGAAAGGCGTGAATTTATGCAGCTAGGGTTGTACTGCTCCAACTCCCCATCTGGATGCTCTCTTATTTCAGTATAAAAGAGGCTGATTCTACTTTAGTCCATGTTTAATACATGTTACTTTGGAAGCCATTTAAGTGAGGCTGGAAAAAGCCACTCTTATTCCAGATAAGTGTGTCAGTTTGGGAAGTTATACTGCACTAACTAGAGTGGTTGATCAGTGCTGGTACAACTCCTCATGGAGCCAAGCCCAGAGAGTCCAAGTTAATCTCCCAGGAGTGAGGAACAAAGCTCCCTCTGTTTACATTTTAAAGCATCTGTAAAACTCCACCTGCAGCTTGTGCGCTTCAGTGCCACGTGCCCTTTGCACCCTAGGCCAGTGCAGCACCTGAGCCAGTAGAGGGAAGCTGAAACCCTGCCCAAGGCAGCATTTAGAATCTATGCATGAAAAATACTGGCAAAAACATGTACATGCATATGCATATTGCATATACATGTGTATTATTTTTCAACTATGAAGACAAGGTGCCACCATATTACTCACCAGTGCAGGCATTGCTGGAGAGAGGAGCCTCCATACAGCCCCTGGCATGAATTTATAACTGATAGCATGTATCTGCTCAGAAATCTCATAGCTGCCTTTTACACTGTTCCAGCCAATTAAAGATCAATAACTCGTCTAGTGCTGTTACTGCTTTGTGGAGAAACAGGCTGGGAATCTGCAAGGGAAACCTTGCTGTTTCCTATTACCATAACTTGATATTATTTCTTAGTGCTGTTGCTTTGCCTTTTAACAGGCAAACACCCGTCTGAGGTGTTGATTAGATGGGCCCTTTGTGGAGACAGGGATGATTGTGGGAAGGAAAGGGGAGCAAGTTATTTGCTAAAGTAAATGAATTGTCACTGGAGATTCACGGAGTCCTTTAACTAGTGTCCTGTGCAGGAAGGCAAAATGCCTCCCAAACTACCTACTGCCAAACTACAAACTCCCAAATGCCTACCTTCTGTGTTGGTGTCATCTGACCCTCACCACCAGAGGATGGGCAGGTTCCATTATCGTCATTAATGTGAGGGGTTATCCCTCCCCTAGGAGTTGAGACCTGAGAACTGAGTTACTTGCCTAAAGTTCCACACTAAATCAGTGGTAGAGGTAGCAACTCAGCCCAGCACTCCTGGATACCAGCCTGATGCCCTTTTCATCCTTTCTCCCCAGTAAAGATCATGATTCTGATCTCCCTGTTTCACTGGGCAGTAGCGATTTCATTTCTGGTCCCAATGAAATCAGCGGAACAAGCCAGCATGAATAAGGGCATTAACACTGATCAGCAAAGGGCTAGGGGCATAACAACCTACCAGTCACTGCTAGAGAAATGTCCAGCTCAACAAACCCCTCAGCTCCTTTGCACTCTTCTCTTCAAGTGTTTCTAGGGCAGGACCAAGACAGTAGTTTGATGTGCTGAGTTCAGAGAGCAGCAGCTGGTACAAGGCTATGCGGGCGCATGCATGTTTATATCCCCTGCTAGCCTGGGAACCTGACTGGAAACCCTGATGCCTCTCTGCCTAAGGAGTAGTACAGCACAAAGCCCCCAGAAACTTGCTGGAGGACAGCTCAAAACAGCATCTCAGCTGTTCTGCCTGTTTACCTACTCATGTGGCTCTCAGCACCATAGTGGTTGAGTGCATGCAGATTCCTGAGGACTCTGGCTCCCACGCGCACTCTCAGAGCTGGGTTCAATGTGGTTTCAGCCTGCCTGAACAAAATGCCATTACAGGAACACCTTGGCTCTGCCCCAGGCCAGGTCTACACCACAGATTTTTGCTAGCACAGCCCTGTTCAGCAGAGGTGCATTCCACAAACTGCATCACCAAGAACCCTCCCATGGATATGGTTATACAAGCAAAACTGTATACAGCTTCTTTTGCTCCAAGTGGCTTGAATGTACTATACTGGCACAAGCTCATCCTTGCTATTATGAGCTGTTCAGACTAGGCTCACTTGGCCAGTAAGGTGCACTGGGAGAGATGTTCCAGCCAAGCGCTCTGTGTGTGCATTTGGTCTCATTCCCAGACATGGGATATGTGACCCATTTGCACCAGTGTAATATTCATTGGATTCATACCCCGGTGTACATTGCACTGGGATATAGAGCAGACAGGCCTGCAGCTCTCCCAGAAGGTTGCCATTATTCCAACTCTTTGCCGCTAGGTGACGAGAAAGCAGGATAAGTTTGACATTTATACTGGGGTAAGTTACACAGGCATAGTTTTCCCTTGATATTTCTGGGTATAATTCTACACTCGATTTGAGAAAGTTATATAAATAAAAGGCTGGATGCTGTGCTCCATTCCCTTTTTTTAACATAGGCATGAATATGTCATGTGTCCATGTGCTTACACTCTCTCTCTGTCAGACACGCATGCACCTTGCACACGTGCTCTTTCTGTCTCAGCTTTTCAAACTCCTGGTAGCACGATTGGAGGTCTCTCACACACACTTCCTGTCTTGCCAGCATGGTTGTACCTTTGTTCATTCTGTCTCTCACTCATTTCTCTCAGACATGTGCTGTTTCTTTCTCACAAATACCCACAGACACATACCCTGTCTCCGGTGCTCTTCTCCTTTTCTTGCTAACCTCACATCTGTAGTAAAATCACTTACCAATGTAAACCATAACACTGGTTCTGTTTTGGCATAGCATGGCAACAATGCTGGGGGAACCAAGTTTGGCCATGAGTCAGGCCTGTCCAGATTGCATTATCTTCTGGAACTTTAATCTGCTAATGAGGCTCCATTTATACTAACTTGTGCATGTGTAGGATTTTCCTTCTGCATATCCAGCCATAGATGCAGAATTCTTAGACATTAATCCTGCCCTTTCAAGAGAGAGGGAGTTATGTTTCGTTATACCCAGTGCTGGGAGCCTTAAACCAGCCTCCAAAAACCACTATGCAAATTAATCTGCTCTGCTAAGTAATAGTGTCTTAATTCATTTTGGATTTATTTTTCATAAATTGCTAAACGGTGGTTGTTTTGGGTGACAATGCTGCATTGTGCCTGTCTGCTAAGTACACAAATGTTTGGGGTTATTTTCTTTTGTGCCTGTTTTTATCAGTCCTATGCAGGTATGAGCCCATCAATATGCACTTCATTATTCACTGTTCTCTGGGAGAAAGGAGGCTGTGAATGTAAATTACATGTTAGACACCCGTTAGGTTACAATGCGGGGATGTATCCTCCCTAGGAATTCATTTTTTTTTTTTTAACAGCAGGCAGGCAATTCATGGTATGTTTCTGAAGTCATAAATTTTGCTTGAAAGCTTCCTTTGAAAGTGACTTTGTGCGTTTAATCAGCCAAGGGTCCTTATCTCGGCCTTGCAACGTGGTGGTGTTTTAGCAAAGCGATCCCTCAGTCTGAATAGATTTGCGCGCAAAGCAGTTGGATGCAAAGATGAAAAGGGAGCTCTGTCACGTGCTCACCCAAAAATAGCACCATTGTGATGGTTGCCAGCACCAAGGGAGGCAAAAATTACTGAGCGTAAATGGTCACGGGGTTCAGTGTTAGCCTGGAGGCAAGTGCTGTAGTAACACTGATGCCTCCTGGAAATGTAATGGAGCATCTTTATCCCCTGTGTGACCAGTTATCCTTGTGGCTATCTCAGACAGCTGGGGTTAGTTGAGCTGTCCTGGTCCTTGGTTCCGGCAGATTTAGCATGGCTCAGGGGGCTGCTATTTATATTATGGTAGTGTCTGGGTGTTAGAGCTGAGCTCAGGACCCTGTGGTACAAGATGTTTTGTCTACACTAACATAGATGACACAGCTCCTGCCCCAGAGAGCTTATACTCTTAACTACATGGGAGCAGAGGCACTAAGAGGAGAGGTGACCCACCCAAGGTCATTCAGGAGGTCAGTAGCAGAGCTAGTATCTAAGCCACTACTAGATCAAGCTACCTCTGAGGCAGAGAGAGGCCAGGAATTGAGTGAACCACGAATGCAAAACAACCCCCTTTCACCTGAGAGTGTAGGGATTGCTTTCAAAGTGACCCTGAGAAACACTGAGTGGGAGACTCTTGCACATCACTCTGTGATGTGCATGCCATCCACAAATGCCTTCTTTCATAAACACTGTGCCTGGAACCCCATCACCTGGGAAGGGTTCAGAACAATTTTCCCCCAGAGCGACCATAGGGCAGGTGACTGCTGAGGCAGCAAGAAGGATGATATTCCTAGGAAAGGGAGGTGCCTTGAAAAGATACTGAGATTAGGGCATTCCCCCTTAAAAACAAGAGGCAGAGAGCTGGCCCAGGCATGCAAGTTGAGGCCCAGCTTCTGCCAGACAAACATTGGCCTCTCAGCATGCAACACTGGCATCTCAAGGTGTTCCATACATCGTTCTTCCCACAGCTCTGCTGCTGAGCACACCCCTTCAGGTGAACCAAACAAGCTCTGTCCCATGGACTGGGACAGAGACAAGACTTGGAGCATGCCTGGCTTTGAGTCTAGATGCCAAGAGAGGCACTCCTCCCCCACCTGTATCTCGGCTGTCTCTGAAGCACCCAGCCAGATGCTGAGCCTCAGGACACTTGCAGAATTGCAGCACACAACCATGAGGCACTCAGAAAGCAGGACATCCTGGGCACCCCACCTGCTTCCCCTGCCCATGGCCTTTAGCAGGCTCCCCATCTAGTGCACATGGCTTCACCGTGTCTCCTTCAGGCTGAGCATGGTGACTTCTTGGTGCCCAAACAAGTCTGATGGGAGAAGGTATTTTAGTGCTCAGCACTGATGTGGAAAGACAAGGTTGAGGTGAGATGTGATGGGCTTTCTAAATTCCTCTCGGTAGCTCCTTTCTAGAGAAGGAGTGGGTGGGGAAATGGGAACCAAAATATATAGGGCTCTGTGGTCCAGTAGGATAGGATAGAAAAACGGGAGATGGCTAAAGTTGGGTGCTGCGACTTCTGGGTTCTTTTTTCAGCTCTGGAAGAGGATGGGGTATGATGGATGAAAGCAAAGAGGATTGTGAGGCAAAACTCTGAGGTCTCTTTCAGACTTTGCCACAGGCTGCTATCTTGGGGACTTTGTGAAAATGCTGTCCCCCCCCTCCCTCCCCACCACCCATCCCGAGCTGTTCCATCTGTAGATGGGAAATAGTGATTCTCAGGAACAGCCTGGAAAGTTGTTTAAGGCTCCTCAAAGGTATCAGAGCCACAGAAGCACAAGGAATCATGCTGCTCTTCTCAGAACAGTCTCCTCTACTTGCCTCCCCTCCAGCTCATGTGTGAGTGCATGTATACAGATGTGTGTTTGTGTTGTGCCTTCCTGCCATGGTGCATGTGCTCTGACATGACTTCTCTCCATCAAATGTTCCCTCCTCCAGAACCAGGCAGAGGCCCATTATAAAGGCCACAAACATGCCCGGAGACTCAAAGCCATAGAAGCCATGAAGAACAAACAGAAAATAGCAGCAGCAACTGCCACCACCAGCCAGGAGAAGCCAGCCGATTTCCCTGCCACCTTGGATGGGAGTGGGGATCCCAGCAGCACAGGTGAGGAGACTGCATGCCTGCCATGGCTTTAGAGCTCACAGAGGGGAACGCTGACCTCTGGGATTTCCAGCATCCGGGGCTTTTGGCCTTGAACTTGTACCAGACAGTTTGCACTGGGGGGAAGGATGGAGGGAGGGGGGTGCAGGCAGAGTCAATGCCAAATGTTTCCTGTCATAATAATTCCCCTGGGATTAACAGCCCCCTGAAATTCTTAATGTATCTCTGTAAGGAGCAGCACTCTGTCCAAATAGCAATTAACGTCATGCTGGCACTGGTCAAAAGCAGCATCTGCCTTGCAACTGACAGCAGTGCTAGCAAGCGGGAGGCTCAGATAGCCACAGGGGCTAGGCAGAGCCTGCAGGGCTATTCTGCTCTAGGTCACTGGTTCGAGTCCCTTGTATAAAGTGAGCCTGGGACATGAGTCTAAGTCCCAGAGGCTGTCAGCTCTGACCTAGCCACCTTCTTGGGGCAGATGCCTATGGCCCAACACCTCCCCACATATAGTTAGCCCTAACTATCATCTAGCTGGCAGCCTGTTCACTGTGCATTGCAATCTCTCTCTATTGCAAGTAGTTGGGGTGGAAAAACCTCCTTTAGCATTGAATCGGCCTCTGCAGGAGGCCCATGCTCATCATTCCCCCAAGGGCACATGTATCATGTAGCAGCCAAAGGGCTGAGAACAAGCAGTGCAAATTACCAAACCCAGGGGAATCAGACCCCTGTGAGAATAGGCACAGTTTAGTATTTACAAGGAGGTTTTTGTAATGATAACTAATGATGCTGTTGTTAATGACAGCCTTTTCCAGTGATGCCGCAACATTTGTATTAATAACACTGCTGTGGCTGCAACATCATAAATAGACTGATTAAGTCCTGAGCAGCTGCCAGGTATATACAGTGGCCTTGTATATGGGCACCCGTTGATTGTTAGCTGCTAATCAGGCTAAAGAGGGCTGCGATTAGTAAGGCAATAAAGCTCTTAGTTATAAATGTTTCTTCTGAGCTGAGGGAGGAGTGAGCAGAACTGAGGGTGGAGTGAGCGACACTCGGACTGCATTGCTTTTGTGGCTTTGTATCAATTCAGTGGCAAGAAACTGGCCAGGACCCTTGGGCTGGGACTTCTGCATGCCCATCTCTAAGACCCGTATCAGGATTTGGTGCTGGGTATTGTACAAGCATAAGAGTGCCTCAGAGAGCTTCCTATCAAAGTGTGAAGAAAGCCCAACAAGAAGGGGAGTGGTATGAAATACATCAGGGTGGGAGAAGAACAAAGGAAGCAGGCACACAAAGCAGAGGCTCGCTAGCCAGCACTATGTTTAAGAGAGAGGCTGGCCTTGGGATGGAAGGTACTGGATTTGGGGCTAAAGGGTCGTTGGGTCAACATAAGTTTCTGCCACAGTCAAACTGCCTGTATAACCTTGGGCCACACAGCCTCTGCTACTTATCCACTCTGGACTTTGGGTCCCCAGTCGCAAAAAGGTGGAGAGTCATACAGCCCAAAGCACTTCCCACCTTGTAGCAGAGGACTACAAGCTCCTCAGGCAGGAGCTTCCTCTTATCCTGTGTCTATGCAGCACCCAGCACTGGGGGCCCCTGACCCCTGATAAAGACTCTAGGTACCACCTTAAAACTAATGACAAGAGAAGTGAAGTTCCTCACAGCACAGGTGTCCCTTGGCTATTAGCTGTAACTTAGCAAAGAGGAGAACCACAGCTCTATTAGGATACCATTGGGCAGGAACCGTCTTTCTGTCCTGTGTTCATACAATTCCCATCACCTGGTCCATGTCTGGGCCCCCTGTAAAGATGATAAATAATAGCTAACTCAGCAGGACTTTGCCTTTGGCTTCTGTAAAGCCAGGACTCTGTCTGAGGTTTTTTGCTGCTGTGCATATTGTTCAATAACCCACAGTCATTCCAGAGGCTCCTGCATAGTCATTACTGGAGAAACGAGCCAGTACAGACTTTTACCTGGACAACAGCCCTTCCCCTGATGCCAGACTTCACCTGGCCCCAGAAATTAGCATCATCAGTCATTTGCCTATAAACCAATGAGCCTCATGCCATACCTCTTTCTGTGGCTGCACAGTAGGAAAGGGGCCCTTTGCTTCCCCTCCCTTCAGCTCACTTTGATACCATGTCTGAGGGCAGCTTTTCAAACCAGAGATAACTGCCATAGCAAATGAAGCATCTGCTTTGAGCTCAGCATGCCAGATAACAGCCTGACTGTCCCACTAGGACTCTGCCTTTCTGTTGGATGGAGGAGGCCAACAGAAAGAGTATCTCCTCCCAAAGCGGCAGATGCATTAAAGCTAATCATGGCTTTTTATGTCAAGGATGGTTCTGATGAGTCGCAGATCAAAGTGCTAATGGGAAAGGCCCTTGGGTACATTGGGGTTTGCCAGGGTCGACTTGCAGATGGAGCATGGCTGGGTTGGCCTTGGTGATATGGGGAGGGGATCTGGGCAGCAGGCTTTTGAGGCTTTGGTGCTGTTCCAAAGCTGAAAGTCCTTCAACTAACAGGATTGCTTCTCCCTGTGCCCATTCCCTTTTCATTAGTCCAAGCCAACGGCCTCCTGGTGCTGAAGGAGCCAGATGCTGAGTGCAGCAGTCTCATGCTGACACCCACCTCAGAGGAGTTCTCAGCTGAGCTGCCCAGCAGCATCCCATCCCTGGTCTCCCCACCTGTTTCAGAGCTGTCAGAGGGTGCTTCGGATGCCACCAGCGTGGCCTCTTCAGCAGCGCAGGGTGCTGAGCCCCAGGCAACAGAATTGGCCAGCAGCGTGAGCTCGGCCCCTGACAGTGAGAAGGAAGGGAAGAAGAGCAAGCCACACCTCTACTGTCCCACCTGTAAAGTGACCGTCAACTCCCTGTCCCAGTTGGAGGCCCACAACACTGGTAAGCGGCTCATCGCTAGTATGACCATAACTATACTTACCTACTACTTGTAGACATAACTGTGATGAAGAATGCCCTCATGTCACTTTACCAGAGTAGATAAGCAGACTGGTTTATACAGGACTGGACTCCTGGTTTCTATTCCCAACCCCATGACAAAGCACAGTTCAGTGGTCAGAATAGGGTCAATGGAAAATCAGGACTCCTGGGCTCTCTTTCTAGTCATAGAAAGAGTGTTTTAGTTTAGGGGTTAGACAAGGGTTGACTGGGAGCCAGGACTGTTGGGGAATGTGGCCTAATGGATAGAAGAGGTTAGGGGCAAAGTCAGGACTCCTGGGTTCTGTTCTTGATTCATCCTCTGACAGGCAGCATGACCTCAAGCATGTGACTGTCCCTTCACCTTACTGTGCTTCAACCTCCCGATATGTAAAATAGATCAGGGCAAACCCTAATGGGTGGTTGTGAGGGTTAATTAATAGTGCTTTACGCAAAGTGGTTAATTCATGTGACCTTCAAGTAGAAGGTCAATGTGTCCATTCCATAACTGAAAGGGTGAATTTTAGCAAGGACAAATTCACCTTTATTGTTACATCTCTTAATTAAAAGACATTTTCAGGCACGTTTAATCAAGTGATTAGAAGCTGCTTGGCATTCCTGGCAGCCTTCCTTTAGGCTGATAGGGACCTGAAGGGGAAAAGCCTTCTACAGGCTCCTCTTCCTAGACCCAGGGCAGCATTTGAAAAGCACCCATTGCAAGGGTTGCGTTAAGTCCCATTTTCACAAGTGATGTTGGCAGTTAATGAGACCTGGTCTCTGATTCAGCCACTTAGGGACTGTAAAAAAGTTAATGCCAGAGCTCCCCCTCATGTCTTACACAAGCCAGGCACTTTCTCTCCTTTTGGCCGTGGTGTGTTATTCATCTCAGAAAAAAAATGCACATAGAAACTGAGGGGGAACACGAGCTCTTTGGAACAGGGATATGCTTTGCTCTGATTATACAGTGCCCAGCACAGTGAGGATCCATATGAAGACTAATGAACTAATCTGTTCAAGAACCCTGTCTCTATCATGTGCAAAACTTTAGAGCTGCAGGTCAGGACCAGCACTCTGTCTCTCATGGATCAGGGGTTATGAGATGTAATTAGATAACGCTTGTAAAGCACTTTGAATGAGAAAAATAGGCCCTGATATAAATTCCTCCTTCTCCTTTAGTATGTGGGAGGCTGAGAGCTGTCGATAGGCAGGCAGACACATTGTGTTATGCAGGCAGCATTCAAGTTGTCACATGGAGAATCAGCCTCTTATGGAAGGTGGAAGAGTGGCAGGTGATAGATCTCTTCCTTTATATGAGTTTGGGGGCTGCTGGCAATGACACTTTCTGAACTTTGGAGGACAGGGACCTACCTGGGCTCTTAAAAATAAGGAGCAAGATCCAACTTACCTGGGCAGGTTGCAAGGTATGGTTTGTTCCTGGAACGCTGGGCTGTGCTGCAGCAGAGAAGGAGAATGCAGTACTGGTGACTCCCAGTGGCTTTTGAATCCTCTGCAGCCCTGTGCTGCTCACTGAAAATGTTTCTTCCTGTCCATGATGGGTAAGAAATACAGAGACTTCTTGCACCCTGTTTTAAAGGAAAAGACACTCACATTCTGTGAGAGCTGGAAATGAACCCTCCCCCTAGCCCCACATAACCTCTGAGTCACGGCCATGCTGGGCCATGCAGCTTCCTGCACATCACAAAGGTCACAAACAGGAAAGGCAGTGAAGGGCAGAACCTCAGGCCGAACTACAGAAGTGGCCTTTTGCCTTGATCGGCTCAGATTATAAAATTGGAAATTTATTTGGGGGAAAAAAGAATGAACAAACAAACAATTGCTGTAGCACTGGCACCAGAGGTAGTGTCAGTGGGATCCCAGGCTTTTAGTTTAAAATAAAAGGGGTTGCTGGCTGTTTCCTACCATTTGTTAATGGACATATGTTGTCAGAACATAAGAAGTGCCATACTGGGTCAGACCAACGATCCACCTACCCTAGTAGCCTGTCTCCGAACTCCTGGTCAGCCTCCTCATGGCCCTTGCTAAGTTGGCCATCTATCTGACCAGGAAGGAGGTTCTGGCCTAGAGGACCCCTGGTAACTGTGGAGCTATCTTTCTGTCCCTGGATATTCATGTCTCTGGGTAGAGTATCACTGAGCAGTGTCCATTGGCTCCCTGGACCTGTTTGAGGGCCAGTGGACACTGACCAGTGTGCTCTGCTTAGTGTCCTCCCTTGGAGCACTTGTTATTAACCTTTGACTCTTGCTCCTCTCCCTGTTTTTGCATTGGTTGTCCCAATAACTCTGTTGCTGTACCCTCAGTAGGCCCTTTTAGTAACAGATGGGACTAGCTGTTCCTGTATGGACACATACCCACATCTGTATGTGCATCAGATAGACCTGTCTCCAACAGTAGCAGAACTGGATGCTATAGAGAGAGAACATCAAACCAGATATCCCTAGTGTGATCTATCCCTTATTCAGTTCCCTCCTGGGCATCTGCCATTTATTGGTTTAGAGATGCCAGGCCCCAGAACGGCTTTCTAAAATGTTTCACACTTCATAAGGTTTCCACTTCTTGGTTGCTGCTGATGACTAGAAAACAGGACTCCTGGGTTCCACTCCCAGCTCCGTACCTACAGCCTGCTGGCGGTTAGAGGAAGCGGGGGAATGGGACCCTGGATCCTTAGGTTCTGTTCTTTACTCTAATGCCAAATCACTGAGCTTGGGGCACTGCTCAGATGCTACAGCATTGACGGACATTTATATGTACCTCCCTAGATTGCAGTTCATATTTAGGTACCAGGTGATGTACACTGGTCAGTTTAGAGTGGCAATGGTCCTGAAGGTCTGACCCCGTAGAAAGGGAGGTTCTCAAGGAAGCCTGGGCAGCACAATCCTGGATGTGGGTGAGATATTCAGCCAGCCACTGAGTCTTTGGAAACCGCAGAGGGGAGAGATGGAGAATGAGTCATTGCTCCCATCCAGAGTGTCAGTTTTCACTGGTTTAGTGATAGCTAGCTGTGAACAAAATCTCCTAGTTTAAGGTGTCTGCAGTTCCTGTCACAGACTCCAGAAACCATGAGGGAGGAAACTGCTGAAGGCTTAGAAGCCAAAATACACAGGAGCTGCTGAGCCATCGTTCTGACACAGAAGCCATCTCCAGTGTCCTCAGAGTTAGGGCACCTAACTGGCTTCTGTTTCCAGCTCTGCCACTGACCTGCTAGTGACCATAGCCAAGTCCACGCCTTTGTCCCCATCTGTACAATATTAACCTTTCCTGTGGTATGCTTTTAACCCAGGAGTGGGCATTTATCTTGGCTGGAGGGCCATTTAATCAATTTTAGTGTCCTTTCAAAGGTCATGTGAGTTTTGGTATCCTATTGAGAGCCACATCACTCTTTCTCTCCCTCCCCAGAGCTGTAGTATGCCTGAGTCCTCCTACCCTCTCTCTCTCTCTCCCTCTCCCTCCCCTCCACTTCCCACCCCGAGTTGCAGCATGCCCTGCTCCCCCTCCTTCTTGCCCCCTGCCCCTCTCCCAGAGCTGTAGCATGCCCCATCCCTGACCCAGAACCTGCCGGCCCCATCCACAGCTTACACCACCACCTGCCTCATGTTGCAGAAGCAGCCCTGGGCGGGCATTGGCATCAGCTGTGGATGCAGTTTCATGTGGGGATCCGGGCATTTGCCTGGGCCCACAGTTGATGCCACCACATCAGTGCTGGGTGGAAGGAGCCCACCCAGCATGGTGGAAACAGTCCTGCCCACCTGCCCAGCACCAAGTGGTGGCTGAAGCCAGAGCTGCCAGCTGCCTTGGGCTGCCTGCGGGCCTTATCCAATGAGTTGGTGGCCACCTGCCCATGGGCCAGATACAATCAGTTGGCAGGCCAGATCCAGCCCACAAGCTGTGTTTTGCTCACCCCTGCTTTAAGATCTCTAGATGACAAGCTTATAGTAAGAAGCTCTGCTTGCTGTTGAGCAGACACTGCCTGTTTGCAGCTCTGGGAACTACCATCTGTAAAGCCAGACGTCTCCAAACAGCACAGCCCCCCCCTCCCCAGAGTGGGAGTTGTTCTCTCTCTGTGTGCAGGCCATAGATTGCTATAACTGAGTCTCAAGACGGGGGTCTCTTGTTCTGTAGAGAAGAGCTGTATCAGGTCACCCACAAAGCTTTTTTTCTTGTAGCAGAGTTGAACGGAGACAGGCTTCACCTCCCCTTGAACTGAGCCAGTCCTCACTGGTAGTCTGTGTGTCACACAAGCTTGCACCCCTGCAGGCCGAGCCAGAAGGAGCCACACTCAGTGAGCCTTAGCTGGGAAATACTGTGTAGTTCTCCTATTCCTTTCCCCTTTGGGAGTGCTGCTGAGTTTGACTCACTTCTGTCCTACGTCTGACTTCTGAGTCCCACCAGTTATTGGCAAATCTCCGGTGCTTTTAGCTAAAATTACAGAGGTCATTATATAAAGGCCAGTGCAGATGTTCTTCAAGGAATGTGACTCCCCACAGGATCCCTGGGTCCCACCACCCGGCTCTGGGGAGAACCCAAGGCACCCATTCCTGGATGTCACCCAGAGGGCACTCAAGAAAGACCTGATCTCTTTGGCACTGCTCCCCCCCCCCCCGCTTCCGTCAGAGTCAGCCCTATTTTCTCATATTACTAGTGCCCAAAATTGAAGCAGGCTCAGCACGCCTGCCCAGAACCTGATACCCAGGAGGATGAGAGCTTTACCTATAGGCTCAGAGACTGAACCCTGGGAGAAATGCTGAGCTAGCTGGCTTGGGAGATGGTTTCCAGTGATTACCTCTGCTTACATTGTATCTTAATGACACAACATGCTGGGCACCAAGTGTCCGGCTGCTTGGTGCGGTGAGCAGAGAGATGCCCTTGGACAGCACTGGACATCATTTCCTCTGGCTCCTTGACCTTTATTAGTGCAACACCTGCTCACACCTCTCCACCTATAGTCAGAGCAGCCAGCACAGTTCTGCCTTCTGTTCATAACTTGAACGTGCAGTATTTACTCTAAGCTGGAGCTCCACACAGGAGGGCTGGGGCAACATGAGATCATAGAGTGCACTTGCTGTTTCACCCAGCACTGTGGTTCTCCACTCATGCAAACCTATGCCAGTCTGATTGTAGGGATTGCTGGTCCAGGGGAGAATGCTTCAGAGAACTGGGATTGTTTTGGCTTCCCTCGCCTGACACTGAGACCTGGATTCTCTGCTTGGCTTTGCCACTGGTCTATGTTACCTTGAGCAAGTCACTTCCTTCCCTGTTCCTGGTCTCCCCTGCTATCGCGGAGTTTTTTTTTTGTGTTCTGCATGAAAAAGGGCATGCTGCTGGGGTTTGTGTATAAATAACACAGCCATGGGTGATATTTTCAGATAACCATCATGGTAAATTTGAGGGCAAAGCACACTCAACTCCAACACTGCATTTAGCAACAGCATCTTCACCTTAGTCAAGGCACCTGGTCCCTTTGCTTAAAGACTTTCATTTTCCCTCTGCTGTCCAGGAGCCAAACACAAGTCCATGCTGGAGGGTCACACCACGCAGATGCGGCGGGGCCGAGGCAAGGTCCTCTCCCGGGCAGGACACAAGTCCAAACGGATTGGTAACAAGGGCAGCATCAACATCCAGAACAAGGCGTTCCACTGCCAAGTGTGTGAGATCTACGTGAACTCGGAGACCCAGCTTAAACAGGTGATGGCTCTAGCCCTCCTCTTGCCTGGTGAGATCTTCCCTTTCAGTGTCTGTCCTTGGAAATACCAGGATATAGGGATAGAGGAATCTGTGATGCCTGTAAAAGGCCCACCCACAGGAATTTCCACAAGTGGTGGAGTGAGGCATATCCTTCCTCCAGACCCCTTCAGTACATGTTTGGGGGTGGGTCTCTTGACATGTATAGTCCCATTGGAAACAACCCTAGCCTCTCCTCTCCCCAGAACACCTCACTGCAGATGGCACCCTGCAGAGCCCAGCTCCCTGAAGAAGAGGTTGAAATGCCTCTTTGCCTGGACCTTACAGCTCCTCCCCTGTATGGGGAAAGATTGGTCCTTCCAATTTTTATACGTTTGCAGGGTCACAGAACAGTAGAGCAGAGGAAGTGGGGGGATGGGTGGGAATTAGCAGATGGAGAGAATGAAAAGATTAGACAGTGCATCGAAATGGATCCTGAGAAATTGATTCATTTATGTAAAATCATGCTTAATTCTGAGAAAAGAGGCAGCAGCAATGACACTGCGGGAGGGATAGAATGGAGCCCAAGGTAAGGAAAAGAGCTATCCCTAACGGCAGTCACACAGTGGCAGATATTTGCCTTCTAATGGCTGAACTATGCATAGAGGGCAATGAGTCCGGTATCAGCTGCAGGCTAGGTGGCCTGATTCTGTACTTCAGTCAGTAGAGAGGTGGCACTCTGTGGTCCCGGGTTCAGCTCCTGCTGATGATTATGTTGAGGCCATTGTTGCCTGCATGGTGCAAATCCCAGAGCCAAGACATCAGAAGCAAAGGATGTGTTATGGAATGACTGAGAGAATGCACTGAATGTGCAGTTCCATGTACGAGTCTCCCATAGGGCAGGCACAGAGCAGGGCTCCAGAGGGTCATTCCTGGGGACAGTGGGTTTGCCAGTAGATTTCCCAGTCCCTGTGTGACCCTCTGGCTTTCCCACCCACAGCACATGAACAGCAGGAGACACAAAGACAGGCTCGCTGGGAAGCCGCCCAAGCCAAAGTACAGCCCGTACAATAAGCTGCAGAAGAACGCTGCCCTCGCAGTGAGTATTCTCAAGGTATCTGTCTTCCAGCAAACTTCCTTCTGGTGTGTTTGTCTAGAATATTGCTTGCAGCATTTGCTGACTTTTGTGATATTACTGCAAGATCTGTGATATTCGCGCGGGGGGAGGTGGCCTTAAAGCCCCAGCCCCTGGAGTCCTCTAACTGCATCCTAATCTCCACTCCCTATGGGGTGGAGGGGCAGTTTCTAGCCCCGGTTATCATAAAGGAAAAGCTTGAAGAGAAGGCTCCTAAAGATCAATAAAAAGAGCACAAGGTTTATTATTTTTCAAGGCTTCCACGCCAGCGTAATGATTTTGTAAAGGTGCCATTTTGTGATTGTTGAAAGCTTGGAGCCAGCGGTGCTGTTTTTCATCTGACATCAAGCTCCAGGGTTTGTTTATAGAAGTTGACACAGATCTGTCTGTAATGCAGCAGCAAGTCCAGAGGCTCATCCCATCCCCGGGACTCAGTGGGAACACTGCTCATTAGCCTAATAACACTGCGCAGTAGCATGTCATGGCAAAACCTGTACTAATAGCCTACTGCACGGTGTTATTAGGCTAATGCACAGTGAACATCACTAAATAACCATGCGCTGGTGCTACTATGCAGTAACTCTAGGTATTGTGCATTTAGTTAGTACTTTATTAAGGAAGTACTAAACTAAATGTGCAGTATCATAAGGCACATTAATGAACGTGTAGACATGCCCAGTAATAAGGATCAGCAGTTTTGGCCCTTGTTTCTTGCTTATTGTTCCCATAGGGGAAGTCCAGCTGCTTTTATTGTCAGGAGGCAGGTCAGCTTAAGGCTTCTATGGAGGGCTCTCCTCTGCATCCATTCTTGGCAGGGGATCTGAACAGAGGGTCCCTTTAGGCTTTCTATAGGGGGCTGGGAAGGAGTTAGCTTTCATCCATAGGCTGGCTGAAATGATCCGAGAGAGGGTTGTGGTTGGCAGTGTTCAGATAGACTCAAGCCAGTGCTGCGTGGTCCTTTCCACACTGGAGGGTGACTCCAATCTGATGCCATATCAGCTAATGTGACTGATACACACTAATATATGTAAAAGCAAGCATCTGGGCACAGTCATCCAGTAGGTCCCCCCCCCCAAAATGTTCTCCGTATTTTTAAAGAGACACTGTTGAGACCCCACCCAGTTTCACTGCTTTCCAAACAGCTCCATTTTGTCTGTCCTGTCAGCTGCAATGAGATCAGGTCTTTGCAAATGGCTCCCCAGGTAGGGGAGCATCTCGGAGCAGAGGAAGGATAAATTACCATTGGAGCAGTTCCCAGTGAACACCGTCACCCAGCAGGGAACCAGGACCTGGGACATGTGAACCCAAGTGTACAAGATGCCACCATGATCTTGGAAGAATTCTCGGCATCTTCCTGGAGTCTCAGGAACACTGTTTGGTTTCCCCTCCTCCTTGGATCAGCAGTACCCTTTTTTTGCAAGGAGACAGCTGGTGAAAATGTACTGGTGGAGTCCTTTCAAGGACAAACCTGTCAGCAGCAGCTCCTTGAATTAATGGGCTTGCAGCTGAGTGTCACAGGAAATAGCAACCTGGATTCATAGGTTTAAAAGGCCAGAAGGGATTGAAGGGGTCCTCTGGTCCAGCCTCCCACGCTAACCAGCCAGAGAGCCTTGATCGATGATTGATGTGTAATGGCTGAGCTAGGGCAGCAGATCTCTTAGGAAGGCATCCCTCTGTGAGCTGTCAGCCTCACAGAACAGGTCACAGCTTCCTGGGCCTCTGGATGTGGTCTAAAACCTGAAATGGTGGTTCAGGTTAGGTACCAAAATGCCAGCACTTTGGATGGATTCTTTATTGGGGTTGAGGGGCTGTGGCCAGAGATCTGGTGAAAGTCAAAAGATTAAAAACAGAGGTGTGGAAATGCATCTCTCCATACACAGATGTGCACAGAATGCACCATGAGCCTGGGGAACACAGCCACAAGGTAATGTGAGGGTCAGGATTCCCCAGAGCAGCCACTGCTAGCTGTGGCTGGAGACAGGATGAAGGACTAGATGGGTTCCTGGCTTGAGCCAATGGAGCAATTCCTGTGAGGCAGAAGCAGGTGACTATATTAAATCTCTGTTTCTGAGACCACAGGCCTGTAATTGGACTAGCCCTGAGCCTGAGGCTGGGCACAGCTATCCCCCAGAGGGACAGCAGGTATATAGACCTTGTCTCCTGCAAGTGGGTGGTTCATGTGCTTTCTCCCTTTCTCTTTCTCTGTCTCTCTATCCCCTCTCTGCAGTCCAAGCTGGCTTTGCAGAAGCATCTCACCAAAACCTTGGCGACCCGCTTTCTCCCAAGCCCGCTCACCACGGCAGCTGTGTGTGCCATGCCCAGCCCCCTCGCCCTCCGACCAGCTGCTGCCACCACCCTCTTCCAGGCCCCGATCCTTGGACCAGCACTCTTCCGAACCCCACCAGGCCACGTCCGTGCCACGCCGGGCCCCATCGTCTTCGCGCCCTACTAGAATCTCTCAGCCTCGAAGGCTCCATCTGTTACAGACGTGGCTAAAACCCAGGGGAACTATGCAGTAAGGGGCAGCCCTCTTGGGACAGGCAGTTGTCCTGATGAAAGGGAAGAGTATTTGTAACCCTCTCTCAAGGTTTTTCTTTCGCTCCTAGAGGCTTTAACAAGGTTCCCAGTGGACTAGAAGATTCCCCAGCTGACACTTCTGACAACCCCAGCTGTGCACCCCTTACCCTCCACCTGCACTCCCAACACCCGGCCCAATTTGCCATGCACTTGCTCAGTGGAACACATCCCTGCATGCAGCTGGATTTGATTCAGTGACAAAGATAGTGCCAGGGCCACCAGCCCCCCTGGAAAACCCATTTATTCTCATAGCCAGCAGGGGTTTCTGTCTTAGTTTATCATTCACCCCCTTTGACCCTTCATAATTATTAAAGTCAGTCTCATCAGGGCAAAGGGCTCAAGGGATAGGAAGGGCGTCCATCTCTGGCTGCCTGATTCAAGGCCAGCTCAGCATGGTAGCAGTCTCAAAATCATAGTTCCTGGCTGGCCATTCTGCAGCCCAATGCAGTGAGTCTGTGAGGTGGATCTCACACCAGGTGTTAGCAGGACAGAAACCAGCCCCTCACTGCCCTTTCCTCAGATGCAGCTGTCCTTCACGGGCACGTGCCCACTGCACACCAGAGCATGAGACCCATTGGTGAAGATTGCTGCCTCTGCTGCCCTGATTCTAAGGCTGCAGGTGGAGCATGAGTCTTCAGCTCTGTTAGCCTGGTACACTTCACCAGCCCCAAATTCCTAGGAGAGATAAACCGAGACAGACACCAGCCAGATTCTGATGGCATTTTTGCTTCGGGAATGAGTAGGGAACCCCGGGGCACCTCCATAACAGAGTCCTCTTTCTTGCTCCCTTCAGAAAGCACATTATCTTCCACCATAGCAACAATGGAGCACAGTGGAGAGCAGCAAATTTTGAGCGGGAGCCTAGTCTACTAGTTAGACAACAGAACTCTTGGGGTCAGTCCCAGGTCTGGAAGCAGTGTGGTCTAGGAGTTAGACAGCAGGACTGGGGGAGTCAGAACACCAGCGTTCTCTTCCCAGTTCAGTCAAGAGGTGTGGGGTGATAGTAAGAGAACAGCCTCTTATCCCTAGGTTCTGTTCCCAGCTCTGCCACTGACTCCCCATATGCCAAGGTGTTCACCTCTTTGTGCCTCAGTTTCCCCCCCTACTAAGCAGGGGATGATTCTGTCCCTACCTCGCGGGAGAATGCTGTGAGGCTGAGCAAAGGTTCCTAAAGTGCTTGGTGGTTCTCCAATAAAAGGGGCTGAGGAAGGACAAAGTATTACCATTATTCACAGGCCAGCAGACTACCTGACCCCATCAAATCAGGAGCTTCCAAGGAGTTACTATCCACCCTATAGGAATCAGAGGTGCCCTGGTTACAGAATCCAGACAATCAAGAATAAAAGAGCAGATGCATTTAATAAACCCTTGGCCCTCTCCCTCTAATGCTCTCCTTGCAGCTTGCAGAACTTGGGGCCCTGGCAGGGCAGTGGAGGAGTCGAACAGAAGAAAACGCAGAAGGAATTGTTTTGTATTTCACTGTGTTAAAAGATCCGGCAATGACCTGGTCTAAAAACCGTTCACAGGGCACCCAGGGCCCCTGCCCACCTGTCCCCCTAGTGCAACCTGTCAGTAGAAACTGGCAGGAAGGTGGCAACCCCAACAGACGTTGTGCTGGAATGATTACCCATTCTGATCTATGCAAATCCAAATGGAGCAACCCTGCCACCGTGTGACCCTGTCTGCGTTCTACTTTGGTGCTCACTGTCTGTGCACTGAGGAATGTCATTTGAAATGGAAATTCAATGATGCAACACATAGAACCATGCAGGTGCTTCCCAGAGAGCCTCAACTCCCTCAGCCCTACAACAGGTTCCCATCACAGGAGCTGCCTGGTGATGCCCTCCAGAAGTCCCCTGGGGCCCCAGAGACAGGCCAGGGGCTGATATGTGCATCCGGAGACCCACAAGCACATCCTTAAGATGTCTTAATTTTGAAGGAGAAAGGAAATGAGTTTCAGGAGGTATTTGCTACAGCGTAGGGAGGGCCCTACTAGGCTAAGCAGCAGGACACTGCCCTGACACTGGCTCTGAGGAGCCCAGGTTGCTGTGTTCCTAATTTACGGAGCATATGGGTCTGCTACAGCCTTCTCCTCCCTGACCTGCTGCTTCTCCTCAGGCTGTAGGGGCTCCTGGAGGTGCCTGTTTCCAGTCCTGCTGTTGGCCAAGAGGGCATCAGTCACACCTGTACAGCAGTCCCTCCTCTGCTTTTGTAGGGGCCTTCAGTGCCACTGTGCAGACCTCTGCCACTTGAGTAGAAGTAGATTGTTACTGTCTCTCATACAAGGCAGTAGAGGGGTAACAGGAGCACATAGCAAGGGCACTGGAGGCTTCTTGGGCTGAATGTGGTTGGGGGAAGCGTATCATCTCCCCCTGCCCCTGTTCAAAGGGAAGGGAGCTGGTGCAGTAGATGGGCCCAGAGGTGGGAAGCAGCTTGAGGGAGAAAGAGGGACCTGACAGGCATCGTGTGGGAGGGGAATGGGAAAGGGGACTCAGCTAGGGGCTGAGTGCTGGGTGGCTGACCCTGCTGGGAAGGCATTTGGGGATGTCTGGGCAAGGGGAATTGTATTTTGATGCTAGTTTTCCTGGATGCCTGGGGATGGAGCTCAGGGCTGATCTTTTTTGTTTGATATTTGGCTTTCCATATTTCCCAGGGAGCTTTGCAACCCACCTCATTTCACCCCACCCCAAGTCTCCTGGGATGAATTACCCCTTCAGAGACCAGCAACCCACCTGCACCCCCAACCCCACAGAGCTCGGCACAGCAGAGGCGAGCTCTCAGCCAGGCGCCTGCCCAGGGAGCTGGTCTTGCAGCAGAGTTGCAAGGGAACAAAGCCAGCTAGAGGAATAGGTCCCCCTGCCCCAAGTTGCAGGCCCTTCTTTCCACTCCCTACAAAGCCCAGAGCAGGTGTAGGGCCTGCCATTGGGCAGAGCCTCCCCTTCTAAGCCATGGAGGGGACAATGTGATGGAAACCCAGCATTTTGCTGAGATGTATCCCAGAGGTCTTCTAATGCCCATCAGCTCCCAGGTAGCCTGAGTATCCGCCACTTTCACAGCCCTCTCTGTGCCTCTGCTTTGCTCACTCTGCCCTACACACTACCTGAGTGGTCCTTCTAGTGCCCTCTCCCCCATGCACACACAGTGCTGGCTTTGAGAATTCAGGAAGCAGACAGCTTGAGCCAGGCTTCTCCTTACGAGACCCCAAAAAGCACCACAGTGGTCTCCCCTCACAAGCCCCCCCAGGCTGTGTTGTTGACACCTATGCTGGACTTTCCTTTGGAGCCAGTGAGTCACCTAATGGCGCCAGGGCCTGATATACTCATACACTCAGCACTTTAACCCCTTTAAAGCCATTCCTTCTATGAATAATACTGCAATGAGCTGCTTGAAACCACACACCCCCATCTCCTACGCCCCTGCACCACCAGAGTCCCGCTGTCTACTCCTATGCTCTCCAAAGCATTAACTGCCTTTGACTTAGCATATACTGTAGTAGCTAGTAGGGCGTAGTGCGTAGCTCTCGACAACATGTGCCCCTCTGTACATAACCTTGGAGTGACGTGAACAATGTTTGATTAAACAGAAATAAAAGAAACCAAACCTCACACATACAAAATAAAGACTCTAGGGACTTGGCCAGTATCTCCCCTCCACCCCTCTGTACTGTTCACTGTATATTTTTTGATGTACTATAACTGTTGGGGAAAAAAAAGGAAAATATTTTGATAATCAAATCTCATCGCTTTATTGTGTTACTCAGTAAATAAAAGGAACAAGTATAACTGAGCCTGGCTCTCCCTGTGCCTTCATTTGGGAAACTGGCCAGTGGGTACAGAGAGGATGTCAGTGGCAAGAATAGGTGCCCTGCCCAAGTTTCAGGCCCATCATGGTGTAGATATCAGAGGGTGTGGAATAGCCCATCCCCAGTGGCTCGGAGCAGCGAAGACTTTACTCAGCTGGCCAAAGGCCACGGGAGGGAGCATGGTGGCGTGGGTCAGGATGTGCACCGAGGACATGAGAGATCCTTGTTATGTTGTTGACTCAGATGTGTGGCCTAGGGTGGGTGCATCCCTCCCTGGTTAGTCTGCGAGCTCACTGGCTCACTTGTTTTGTGTTGAAACAGCACTCAGCATACACTGATGCCCACAGCCAGCTTGAGGGACCTTATTGTACATACATGAAGGAGCCTAAGGGTTGTTCCACAAAGGCTTCATAGTCCATCCCTTCATGCTTCCCTACCTTGGCAGCAGGCAGTCCCATGACCCTCACTCCCTCACAAATCAAGCTGTGGAGCCCACTGGCCTTCAGGGCCCTATGCCATCTTGGACACAGGCTGCAGCCAATCCAGCTCCGGCTGATCAGTGCTCCAACTGGACCCTGCTTTTGCCCTCAAATCAGTGTCTCTGCCAGAGCCTGGTTAGGGGTGGAGCTGCAGCCAAGTGGGGCTTTGGTGAGTTAACCCTTTTAGTTCCAGCCCAGCAAAAATCCCAAGTGAACAGGTGGTGCCTGCAAAGCTGGCTATAGCTGAAGAGGCAATGCAGTCAAACAAATTACCCCTGACCTTAGCTGAGCCCTTGGGGCAAATAGATCAGATGCCCTTCTCTCCCTTGTAGAAAATGGCTTCCTGCCACTAGTCTTGCCAGCAGCAGACAGTTATAGCCTGACAGCCCTGGAGCACTGCAGTCCCCAAAGGGTTAAAGGTGACATTTCCATAAGGCCAAGGCAACACCTGGTCACTGGACCTAACAGTGGCTGGCTTCTCTGAAGAGCTGAGCTCATTGTGCCCCTCTTAAGGGGCACAACTGGTCATCCAGAGCCAAAGCTACCCAGCTACATGGCTCAGCAGCCTCTTCCACCCCCCACCCCCCTGCAAGCAGCAGGAGAGAGGGGATCCTGGTACCTCTGACAATAGTAAATAATGCCATGAGAAATAAAGCACTGGCCCAATTTCCCTGGCTCTAGGAAATGGCCTAACAGGGCTGGGCTGGGGTGCAGAGCTATTCAAGGATACCATGGTGACCCCAGCTGTGGCCGTGGCCTCAAATATCTGGTCAGAGAGGCTAAAGGAGCGTGTAACACTAACCTCTCAGTTCTTAACTCACTGAGGACATGACTGGTCTCAGTGGAGCCTCCCCTGCACTACTTCCCCCAAAAGGGTGACCACCTAAGCGCACTGAAAGGAGGAAATCTGCCTCCCCTGGGCTCACTGTTCCCCTTCAGCGCAGTTGATGTGAGCTACAGCTGCCTCAAATCCAATGCAACAGTACCCCACCTCAAGCAGCTGAGCAAGCAGCATACATCTAGCACCTGGGACATGTGGAGGGGCTGAGGCACTGAGCAGAGGTTGCTGGGTTCTTCCATTTGCATAGTGGAAGTACTGGGTTCAACTGCTGCTCCTGCTGATCTCTGCTGAGGGATTGGCTATCAAAATGATATCACAGCAGGGGGAGAGACAGGCGGTTGAGGCTGTTTTGCAGCCTCTCTACTGTGGCCAGGCACTGACAGGCCTAATGAAGTGAAATCTGTGCTCCCTTCAGCCCATTCTGAGGCTGTTCTGAAGAAGGTGCAAAGGGGTGGGGGTCTAGGCTGACAGTCCAAACTTAGCAGGGACCCCAAGACAGCTCAAGCTCCCCAGGTTGTTCAGTGCAGCAGCAATGCCCTTGCAAGGACAGAAGGCTTCAGTGCCCTCTGCTGACAGAGCTCCATGCTCCCAGGGCACCGTGCTGCAGAGACAGGGCAGTTGCTGCTGCCTGTGGGTGAGCAGGGAGGCCTGGAGGGTGAATACCTCCTGCAAACCCTGCATCCAGCTCAGCCTTTGTGCTGTGGGGTCTAGATCAGGATCTAAGCTTACCTGGTAGCTGAGCAACCTCTCCAGTGACTGCCTCAAGGAAAGAATCAGAAGACAGAAGAGAGCCTGGACCCTGCTGCCAGCCAGCTCTGTACTGCATGGATACTGACTCAGAGGTAACAGCCCATTATAAGGTGCAGCTTTTGGCAGGACCCACATGCCCCACCCATGCTCAGGCAGAGTCCCCCAGGTCTGCCCAGCCTTTGGGAGACAAAGCCTGAACAAGGAGGTCCTGCAGGGAGGGTCTGTGCAAAGCCAGGCTCAACCAGGAAGCAGCTCAAACACCTACAGGACCTGAACAGTGAACAGAGCTGCTCTCTCCCCCCAGCTCGCAGCGTATGGGCCAGGCATTCCCCACCCCTCCCCAGGGACCGGCCCTGGACCACTCCATGCCAGCCAGTGCAGTCAGGTGCAGAGCATGGTCCCACTTCCCACTGGGAGCTCAGCACCTGCTGACTACCCAGGCACCGAGTAAGCAAAAGAAAAGGTGGGTGCAAGGTGGGGATGAGGTGAAGGGGCTGGGGGCAGGCCAGGCCCTCAGCTGTCCATGGAGCCGCTACCCTTGTTCTTGCGGCTCAGCGGAAAGGCGGACTTGCTCTGTGGTTGCGTCATCTTGCTGGCCAGGTAGATGAATGGCTCAATCAGTGTCCGGCGGTCTGCCACGGAGACCTCCCACAGCTTCACCTTCTCACCCTTGGCCCAGTGCTGGGCCACGTCGTGGTCCACGCGCCGCTGCTCTTGTAGGTCACACTTGTTGCCCAGAACCACGATAGTGACCTGTAAACAAGTCACCCCCAGGTAGAGCAGTCAAGGCTGGG
The DNA here is from genome assembly GCF_030867095.1 of Alligator mississippiensis. Lineage (NCBI taxonomy): Eukaryota > Metazoa > Chordata > Crocodylia > Alligatoridae > Alligator > Alligator mississippiensis. The sequence goes on from NC_081827.1 coordinate 162,908,448, forward strand.
TGGTACAGCTCTCCCCCTCCCCTCCAACATACGCTGCGCACTGCCCACCGTGCCAGCCCCAGAGACGTGCCAATTCCACAAAGTTCTTTCCAAGGAGAAAGCAGAGGAAGTTGGGATTTGCCAAGCCAGATCCCACCCCTGAGCCACCCTATATGCCATCCCACAACTGGCAGCAGCCCCAGCTAAGGCTGATGGATTGCAGGGAAACAAGATTCCCCTGCACTGCCGTGAGACGAGCCATTAGTATACAGTTCCACATCACCAGGAACAATCCACCCTGAAGCCAGTGCAAAGCCCTTGAGTGGGAGGCCCAATCTTCTTTGTTACTCCAGTCTGCATAGCCACAACAGTACAGACCACAATACCAGAACCTGGCCGAGCACTTACAAACTCAGCATTCTTCTAGCCTATTGGAAAATCCAGCATGGAGGTGCAGGAAGAAAGGCAGAGACACCTTGGGTGTGACAGCCCTGGAAGTTGACACCTTCATGTGAATAATAGCTCCCCTTTGACAAGCATACAGATAGCTCCACCCCACTCTGACACAGCCCCAGCTCGCTCAGTTGCCTGACTCCCCCATGGCCCCTCTGCTGAGAAGATCTAAGGAGAGCACTTGGTCCTGGAGGAAGGTTGGAGAAAGGGGTGGGGTTGCCTCCCACAGGACACTGAATCACCACAAGGAAAAAAATACTTCCTAGCTGGGTGGGGATGAGCAGGGTGGGGTAACAGGCTCTGCCTCCTGTTCTCAACCCCCAAAGTTCCCAAAACCCCTGGGACAGCCTCCACCCAGATCAGCCTGCACGAAGCAGACGCCCACCTCCTTCTTATCTTTGGATTTGTCGATCTCCTTCTTAAGCAGCTCCACCCTCTTGAAGGACTCCTTGTTGTCAGTGCTATACACCAGCACGTAGCCGTCAGTGCAGGAGAAGCAGTGCTTGGGCAGCTCCAAGCCATCCCGCAGGCCCCTGGTGTCATAGAAGCGCACTTGCTCACGCACCCCACGGTCTGTCTCGATGGAGCCCACGTAGATGTCCTCCTGGGTCTCTATCATCTCTGAACCTGCAGGAAGGCACAGGGTGACACAGGGAACCTGGCTGCAAAGCCCTTCGTTAGCAGGGGCCATGACTTCAGCATCAGGTTTGCACCCAAGAGGTGGCCCTTAGCTACCACCACACGCCTAACAGATCCCTGCCCTTTGCCTGTCTTGTACCCAGCTCTCTGCTCATAAAGGGGCTCCCACAGATGCAGTTCTTGTGTTGCTGCTGAAGCAAAGAGAAGACAGACCCTGAAGGCAAATCTCCAGGGGCTTCTCCATACCCTCACCTCATCTGGGACCCTGACAGTGAGTGAAACCTGCCTGCCCACTTCCCCTGCTCATTGCTCTGCCAGCCTCCACACATCTGCATGCTAGTTTTTTTTTTTTAAATGGTAGATTTTATTCTCAAGAGCCGGGCAGTTCCAGTAAGATCTGCCTCCTGACTAGTGAGAGGCAGGTGCTGATTTATTATTGTAGGGTCTCTCACAAATATCCAGGCTGTGTACTAATGGTTGGTATGGTCAAGCTGCTGCTGCATCTTTCACAGCCCACAGAGAACAAAGCCTGTAATGAATGAGGAGGCCCGAAGGATCACCCCCCTGCCCCTGAGGCCCACTACAGGCCACCCACCCCACTCCCAGACTTACCAACCACATGGTTCCCATAAAGGAGCTGCTCCAGGATGGACGTTTTTCCAACGGAGGCCTGGCCACACACCACGACCTTGCAGCTCTTCCCCATCTTGATGCTCTAATCTAGGCAAGGAGGAGGAAGAGGCTGAGGCATGCATCTGCTGCAACCTGAGTGCCAGGAGAATGGACGGGAGAGTGCCAGGAGAATGCACCGCATGGCCTGGAGCCCAGCCAGGCTTCTCCAGCACTGCATATCCTCCACTGCCAAGGGAGAGGGCTGCACCCTTGCTTTCTTATTCCTCTGGCCAGCAGGGGGCAGGATGTTGGCTGTGATGTGAAGCCATTGCCCAGCACAGATGCCAGGGGCATGTCAAGACTTTAGGCTGGACAGTGACTTAGCACTATGCTTAATGTCCCTTCTCTGCCTGGAACCACTGATATGAATCCCATCAGGGCCAGGATTCCCCATCCACACCCCACAGGTCATTTCACCAAGATCTTAAAGCCAGGAGCCCTGTTGGCTCTGTGTGAATGTTTAAGGTCCCATGGGGACTTTCACCTGAAACAGGCATTGTCCCAGTGCCCCTGATCCCAATTTCCTCTCTGCCTATGGTTGAGCAGGGCGATAAAGTTTACAAAGTTTCCACCTTCCACCCTAGACCCGCGGAAACTGCCTTCCAGGAACTACTAGACTGACTCTGTGGTTTGTGTGGGTGGGAGAAAGTGAAATGTTTTTCACAACCAGAAGGGGTGGGGATCAGCCCAGGAGAGAGCAGCAGTCCCCGAGTGTCTGGTAAGTCTCTTCCGCTCCCCCCTGCCCACCACATGCCCCCTTCAAGCTCTTGTGCTGGCAGGAGACAGGAGGAAGGATAGCCATATAGCCATAGGGCAAGGCTAGGAGACATGAGTTCACTCTCTGCTTTGTCTATGGCTGCTGGACCAGTCATTGCATTTCTACTCTGGTGCTCCTCATTTTTTAAGTGGGCATAACTCTCCCCATCTCCCTGTGGGATCATGAGGGTAAATCTGCCAGCATTTCTGAGGCTCGGAGGCCAGCATGACAGGGGACAGAGCAGGCTCCAAGGAGCAAATAGGCCTTTTTCCTTCTCCCAAGCCTCTGCCTCATTCTGTGATTTTAATATCTCGGTGCCAGGGAGCATGTGGGGGCCATGTTCTGCAAACCCCCCTTGCACACCCGCACCCCTCTACACAAACACACCCTCCCTAGAGAGATCCCAGACAGGGAACTAATACACATGCAAATGACTTAAAATCCAGCTGAAGCCCAGAAGCAGACGGACATTCAAGGGAAAACCACTGGCCCCAGAGCCCATGTTCTCACTGTGGCAGGTGTGCATGGGTGCACAGTGCCAGATACAACAGGGTCCTGACCCTGACCGGGGTTGCCGCAACATGAAGGGGTGACAATGATGAAGAGCTCGGCTGTTCTTGGAAGCCAGCGTCCGGCTGCACCAGTTTCCCAGTAGAAGCCAGCTCTTGTTCAAAGGCATCTGTGAATTGTGCATGTCTGCACCCACAATCCAGATGGCCCTACACATTGCTACCAGGAGTGGTTTCTACCTACCTCTGCTCTCTTGAAGGCTCTTCCTGCTTTCTCTTCTAAAACCTTCCTATTTAACGGCTCACACTGCAACTATCAAGGAAGGGGAAACCACAGAGGACAAGACAGTGCAACCATGAGGCAAGACGGGATAAGTGCAGCAAGACAGCACCATCTAGAGTCCTTGCACACGGGCTGTGCAGTGCCTTCCTGCTCCTAGACTGGGCCACAATAAATCAGATGCAGTAATTCTAGACCAAAGAGAACCTGTCCATCCATGTGCACAATCTCAGAAGACAAGTGAACTGCGAGTAATAGGTAGTAACATTAATACTAAGGGAGGCGGCAGGCAGAGCTGTGGAAATGGGATCTTTATTGAGCCCACACAGAGGCCTGCAGTACATAATAGACTTGTGCTAGACTAGTGACTTCCAGCTTTCAAGGCTGAGCCCCTGGTGTCCCTACAAACCAGGCTTGACTGACACAATCCCTTTCTTCAGATCTGCCTCCACCAGACTGCATGAAACCTGGGGCAAGTAGGACAAGAAAACCAAAGGGAGGTAGTTAGCCATGTAGTCTGAAGTGAGGCAGAAGGCTTGGTAGCATTGTACCTAACTGAATCAGCAAGGAAAGAGACAAAGAGAAACAAGGCCATTGTACATTGAAGAAAAAGCTTTAAAAAATACATCTTTTAGATAGAACCAGACAGATGATAGATGACATTTTCCTTTCTTGGAGCACATGACGTTGTTGAGGATTTTGAAGTGAGTGAAACCTTTTGGCTGCAGACATGTGTCAATAGCCTGAAATGTTGTTACCTCACCATGGTGCTAGAGTGACCACCGAGCTTCTCTCCAGCTTTAAGAGCATTTGAGATGATTTCTCAGTTGCTGAAGCAGGGGCGGGCAATTATTTCCGGTGGAGAGCCGCTTACTGAGTTTTGGCAAGCCACTGAGAGCCGCACGACAGGCAGCCAGGGGCAGATAATTTACTTTTCTAAATTTTTTAGGGCCCCCACAGGCCAGATAGAATGGCCTGGTGGGCCACATCTGGCCCGTGGGTCACGTTTTGCCCACCCCTGTGCTAAAGGCTCATGCCAAAGACTTTTTGAGGGTGAGGAGAGAGAGCGATGAATTTAAGAGGCATCATTGCTATAAGGAATATTTAATTATTTATGGAGGAGGCAGCAATTTCGACAGAAAATTAAGATTTGGCCATTGCTCCAATGATTGGTCAGCTAAATGCAACCATACAAGGCAGCCCTGATCCTGCCAATCCAACCATGAAGGGCTGTTTTCTGCTCCATGCTTGCCACCCTGCCACAGACAGCAAATATCTGCATAATTGGGGGGGGGGGGGGGGGTCCTCCGAAGGGCCTCAGAAATGGAAGATACCAAGAGACAAGGGCAGGAAAAGGAGAGGTGTGAAACTAGAACTGAGTGTCACCCAGACGTTTGAGACAGGGTTGATTATGCAGTGAGTTCCCAGTTGAACCCCTGCACTTGCCCAAGCAGAGGTCCTTGCAGAAACAGGCTATAAGGCATGCTTGCAGTTCGGTGTTTAAGATCTTAATTATTACTTCAGGTAATTATTATCCCTCAGTGTTGCTAAGGCTGGGTGCTGCATGGGGGTGGTACAGGGGGAAGATGTTTTGCAGCTGGAGGCCACTCAGAACAACAGTATTACTGTGATTTATGATCCATGTCACAGCTGCACCTAGGAATGCTACTCAGTGTCCTCAGCACTGCATGGGCAGCAAGCACACGGTGGTGCTTGCCATATCATATCACTGGGCATACTTCCAGTGCTGCAACCGTCTCAAGTTACAGCAAGGGAAATTGAGGTTAGATATTAGGAGAAACTTTCTCACTGGGAGGGTGGCGAAGCACTGGAACAGGCAACCCAGAGAGACTGTGGGCTCTCCATCCTTGGAGGTTTCTAAGCCCTGGATAGACAAAGCCTTGACTGGGACGATCTGGTTGGGGCTGGTCCTGCTTTGAGCAGGGGGCTGGACGAGATGACTCCTGAGGTCCCTCCGTTTCTATTTCTACCATGTTTCCACTAATCCACCTAGCCTTTCTGCTGCTGCTCTGCTGTCTGGGATCTGCTCCTGCAGCCTGTTTTTATCTTTAGCCAAAAACATCCACTCTGGTTTGGAAATACTAATTCAAGTGAACGTTAACTTTCAGCAAAGTGCTGGAGGCAGCATCCAGATGATCAGGAAGGCCAGGTTGCATTTTCTGACCCTGCAAGAGAGGCGGTCCACTTCATTCGAATGCCGGCGGGGTGAACGAGGTGACTTGGATTATTTCTGCCTCGCCTGTTGCATTTGCGCACCTAATGTGGGAGCTAGCAAATGATGGCATCTTCCAATAGAGGCTTTCCTCCCTCTCACCTTTATTCAATCTTAAACTGAACAATGCAGTCCAAGGCCCCTGGCTTATTAGTACAGCTTCTAGTTTCTTTTTTCACTGAGGAAAAATGTGTGTTATATGCCATGATGCACCACATCCTCTGCACCCCCTTTTCAAGATCCTATGCTCTACCCATACTCACACACTCGCACATCCTCCCTCCCCGGGCCATCTCCTGCCACCCTCCGCTCTCATCCCCCCTCCCCTGTCGGACGCGGAGTCCGTCTTGGCGGACCGCAGGGGCCTCTCCTCGTTCCCGGAAGTCCGTGCCTCTTCCGGCCCCATCCCTCCCCCCCGCCCGCTCCTCCCTGCCTCCCCTGCCCGGGTCCCGGCTCGGCGGTAAGATGGCGGCGGCGGCGGCCGAGTGCGATGTGATCATGGCGGCGCCCGAGGGGCCGGGCGGGCTGGACAGCGACGAGGAGGCGCGGAGGTAGCGGGCGGCCTGCGCGGGGGCCGGGCCGGGTAGGGTCGGGTCAGGGCGCGGGGGAGGCGCGTCCCCCCCTTCCCGAGCGGCTGGGGCTGGGACTGGCGGTGCCCGGCCCTGCGGGGCCTCCCCCGGGCAGCAGCAGCAGCAGCAGGGGATGCGGAGAGCCGCGAGCCAGCTGCAGCGGGGAGACGAGGCTGGTGTGAGGAGGAGCTGACTCCCCGGGAGGGCAGCGGAGCAGGGCAGGCGGTGGGGTCTCCAGGCTTGAAGCCCTGCTGGTTTGAGCGGGGAGAGCGGGCGAGGCGCCCTCCCGAGGTCCCTCCAGCCTCGCTTCCTAGGACTCTGTCTGCCAGGGGAGGCGGCTGGGGGCTGCGGGAGCAGCTCTCTTCCCCACGTTTTCTGTGCTCCCTTGGCCGCCCACCCACAGCCGGGCCCCGGGCCGGGTGCTGGCTGCGCAGCCCCACCTTGCAGCCCTTGGCCCCCCCACCCCGTCGGCGCTGGCTTGCTGCAGGATCTGTGGCCCCTGCCCTGTGTTCAGCGGGAGTGTCCTGCAGCCGCCCGGGCGCCCCTGTGGTCAGGGTGGTTTTGGCCTGCGTGTGGCATCATGTGCTGAGGGCTGTCCTGGGTCAATCCAAGCTTGATGCCTCTGAGCAGCCCCTGCTCTCCACTGCCCAGTCTTGTGCTTAAAAGGAAGCAAGCTGGAGAAAAGCAGCAAAGCCGGGCTTTGAAACCTGGCTCCTTTTCAGGACAGGAGTGCTGTGGAGGTGGCACGCTCCAGCCTTTATCATCCCTGTGTGGGGGCAGCATTGCCTTGTGTCTGAAGGCTTTCTCCGACAAGCAACGCTAAAGGGTTAATCCATGTATGGGGCGGGGAGGGGAATCCTTTGGCTGGGAGCCTGTGGGAAAGAAGCAGGAGGGAAGACTCTTAGCACAAAATCCCCTCCCCTTCTCTCATACTTACTGCCCTGGGACTTCATAGTTTCTATTTTATTGCATCTCCTCCTTCACCTTGTATGATCAGAGATTCCTGATAGCCCAGAGCAACCTACGTCTCAGCCACACCCTCAGATACCTGTCCCATGCTGCCCTGCTTCCTTGGAAAAGGGCCTTTGGGTATGTATACTGGAGTACAGGATCCAGTCTTGAAAATACTAGTACGAACGAGCTCTTGGCTACCACCCCCTCCCCTTGGTTATTATTAAAGCTTATTTTATCTGTGGAAAGGCCAAATCTCTTTCATCTCTAAAGCTACTCAGCAGACTCTGCCCAGAGGTGCAGATACCACTGGCTGAGACTGGGCACAGTGGAATCCCAGCCTTTTCCCTTGCTTATGAATTTTCTTTTTGAGCGCAAAGGTTTCTGTTGCCACCTGCTGCTGACCTGTTATAGTCTCAGCAGGAGGTGAAATGAAAAGGACAGCCTATAGAAAACACAGTGCTGGTTCCACAGGGTTTAAACCTGCCAGGCTGAAACTTTGTAGCCTGTGATCACCAGAAAGAAAAAACAAAATCTCTGAAGGTGGGTTCTTGCAGAGACCTGGTTGAACGATGGAAGCCTGGAAAGAAATTAAACTGAAGGGGCCTGAGGTAGTTATGCTACTTATTAACTGTCAAAGGTGGAGGGCCAAGTGACAACACTAGAAGCACTTCAACACCATAGAGAAATATAAAATATGTTTTTTAAAGCATCTGGGCATTGGGCATTGGACACAAAGAATGTCAGAGAGGTGTGGACATAGTAGTGCTGGAGAAGTTGTGTGTGAATCACTACTCAGTATTATTGTGCCTAATACTGTTGCTTTTGTTATTGTCTCCAAGGCTTTGCTTTCAGTGGTTGAGTGTAAAATGTGATCGGTATCGTGACTCGGGCTCAGTCTTTCAGTTACAGCGACCTTTAGTACCAGCCTTTCTTGTGCCCCAGAACCTGTGAAAAGGGACTTGTACTGGTCCGGAAACAGAAAAGCTGAGCTTGTTCAGGAGAGTGGTTTCCTGGCTTGTAGTAAAGGAATCCTTCAGGGGTGGAGAGCAAAGGTAACCTGGCTGACCTCCACTGTCTTACCGTGGTGTAACCAGTAAGACAGATTCTGGTCCTAGGTTGCGAATGTTCAGTTCTCCGACAATATGTTTCTTTCTGAGTGTTGGGCTCCCAAGCTCTATGTTCTCCCTTTGGGTGATTCTTATTGAGGGAACAGTACTGCAACACGGCTTCAGCATCATCACAATTTCTGTGCTACTTCCAGGCTTACTGCTGCCTTCTCAGAGAGCTTGGAATTTAAAGACTATTTGAGCAGAGGCCTGGGGTCAAGAGCCTCCTGTCAGTCTCATCTCTGCCATTGCTTTGTTAAGGAAAATTGCTTAACTTCTCTGGCCCTGTTGATCCCTTTGCAAAACAAGAGTAATTCTTAGCTACCTCAGAGACAGAATTAGCACTTGTATGTGTAAAGCACGTTGAACTGTGTGAAGTGCTCTATTGGCATTCTTGGACAGAGGGAGACTACAAGTTACAGACCGAATGTTTTACTATGGGTTTTACAGGGTGAGTGGGTTATTTGAAAGCTCGCGTGAATCATTTCAAATAAGTCTGCAGGTCTGTTTTCGCTCTTTCTGGCCTTCTGTAATTCAGTATGCAATGAAAATTATGACCAGGATAAAAAAATGTTTTGTTTCTAGACTAAGCTTTGCCTGAATATACTGCAGTGTGGTCCACTGTGGCGGGGAGGGAGGAGGCAGGAATACTTCTGATCACTGTGGCTGGGTAAACGGGGAGAGAGGAGCAATGCAGTGATTCATATTTCTGTATTACCATACTAGCAATGCACTGAAACAGCTGCAAGTAAACTGAATTTACAGGTTGGTTCAGAGACTTACCAGTGAAAGAAATGGAATGCATTCACCGGATAATGGCCACCTGCTGTTACATCATTTGTAGGAGCACTTATAGATAGTGATGGATGTAACTGCACGCATTTTCTGATGTATGTTGGTGCATTTGATGACAGTTGCTTGCTGCACCGTTGTGCAGCTGCAAGCTGATTGGCTAAAGGTTTGCACTCTGAGCCAATCAGAGGCTGGTTTATCTGTAAAAGAAGAGTTTTTTAAAAGGTTTCCAATCCATGGAAACAGCTCTCCTGTGGCTCAGCTGGCTTCTAGAGCTTAATATACTGCTTCATTTTTGATCCATGATGCTTTCTCCATCCTCTGCTTGGCAGTGTCAGATTCTGTTTATTGTGCATATTTGTGAGCGGGGATAACTCCCTCCTCCTTCAGGGCTGAATGATGTGGATGAAGCATCTTAAAAGGAGGTATTTTAAGTTCTTTGGAAAGTATCTGTGTTAAGCATTAAGTTAAATCAGTAGTTCTTTGACTGAAGCTTTTCTTGTGCAATACTCTTTGGTACAAGCTTCAGAGAGCCCATTCCCTCAGCCGTTTAATCAGAATAAACCTTGTGTCATTGCAGAAGGAGAACTATACGAAGCAAGCATATGCCAAAGTTGTAGAATTTTTTGCCCTGACATTTAAGCCTCTAAATGACTTGTACCACTTCATCTTTAGATTGTCCATTCAAATCCAGCCCACCTTCCCAGCGAGGGACCTATTACCAGCTTCTTTGAAATGAGTTTTTGGAGGTCAGGCAAGATCCTGGTCAACAAATATCATTAACTGGTAAAGTGCCAGCAGAATGCTAAGGGTATGTTTGGCCCTGGAAGCTAAAGACGCTCCATTCATGGATGAGGTACGTTAGCGGGAGCAGTGCAAAGTTTCCATTCCCCTCACTGGTACAGTCCCTGTTCTGTTTATGAACACGACTTGTCCCAGGACTTGTAGTCCAGTGCCTTTTGCTAAAGTGAAAGCCTTTTGTTAAAATAGCCTGGGCAACTGAAACAAAATCTCTGTGCAAATATTAAATACCCAGTCCCATAATGGGATTTGAATAATTCCATCTGAAGAATACTGTATGCTGTAGGTATACAGGAGAAATACAAATAACTTAGCATGCCTTATATCTTCAGAGAGGTGGACAAGCACCTCTTTAGATTGAATGCTATATTTTCTTGCATATAGCATCACATTTTTCCCCAAACCAGCTGGAAAAAATGTGGGGTGCACATTATATGTGATGTAAATGGCTTCCCATGGGTCTGGACATTTTTCAGGGGGTGGAGTGGTGGCATCGTTAATTGCCACAGCTCTGAAAGCCATGGTAATTAATGCTTTCACTGTCTTCCCCCTCCCCCCAAGCCAGATTTCTGAACTCATGGGGGGGCTGCCCTCCCATACTACCTGCTGGATTGTGCTGTCATGCAGGGTTGGCCTGTGGCCAGACCCCACACAATAGCTCCAGGTCCATGTGCTGGTTAACCTGGCATGCAGCTCTGGAGCCAGCATATGGCCCTATGGCTGGAATGGGCCCTGCTGCACAGGCCCAAGGCCCAAGGCCCCAGCCCCAAAGAGCACAGACTTTATGTACTTACCCATACAACAAGGTAAGGTCTTTTTCCCTTCCTGGGGCCTTTAAAAAATTGTGTGTGTGTGTGTTATATTTGGGGATATGTCACATGCACGAAAATACAGCAATCCTGTTGTAGATCAAAAACTTATCTTGCTTGCGGTTAGTTATCAAACCGGTTAGTTAAAAGAAATCCCTAATTGCATTATAAAGCTGAACTTGAAGGCCAATAGCTCCTGTAAACTGGGGCCCAAAATCATGTCCTGATGATGGCAGCATTGTTGGCAGTGGGGAGCTTTGCCCGTACCTGGGCCAGACAGCTAAGAGATGTGTCTGTGCTGCAGCCAGGGGGCAGGGAGAAGCAGTGGCAGCTCAGCTAGAACACTGGTTTATCTTTGACCTGAGCCTGGTTGTCCCAGCCTGCAGCTCCAAAAAGTTCCTGACCACTGATCTAATGCAGAGGTGGTCAGCATTTTGCAGCAGGGGGCTGCTTTAGCAGAACTTAACTCTGAGCGCGGGCTGCTTCCCATGCAGCTGCAGCCATAGCCCTAGTTCCCCCTTATTCCTGTTGCTGAAACACCACTAAATCTCTCCCCAGGTCTGTGAGCCAGGTAAAATGGCACCATAGGCCAGATCCAGCCTGCAGGCCCTAGGTGCCAATTCCTGGTTTAGAATATTACTTTCTAGCAGCTTGTTCTGACTGTCCTCCTCTTCTCTGGCATATTTGTATGTAACAATGAAATCAAACACCACAACATTTGGAAATGACTTTGAAGCATGCATAACCATCTGCCTACACAGATACTGAATTTCCCCAGGTGTCAGCCTCTTAGCAACAGGTCCCCTTTCATCAGCTGAATATCCCCACTCAGCCACTGGTAGCAGCAATACTTACTGATCATCAGGGGGTGCTGGTGCACAGAGCAGCAGGCAGCTTGGAGGCTGGAGTCTACCACTGTGTTCATTTGGGCTGTGGTGGCTCCCAGCCTGACATTGTCTAGCTGCAGGGTAAGATCACCATTTAAATTGTAAAATAGTTATGAGTTCAGTGTTGAGAGAGAGGCTGATGTGTCCGGCCAGGAAGCTGCACGTTCCTTGTTGGAGTAGACTTCTGTGCTTGCTGATCTCTACGTATGCTAATTCCCTCATCCTCTGTCTGTTCCCTGACCTGGAGGCAGCTCCTTCACATGTTGAGGGGATGGCTGGTCTCTGGGTCCCATTCAGTTTTTAACTTATACTCAGACGGGCAGTATAGGCCACTATAGAGATTTGCCCACTCATCTGCCATGGGATCACAAAGTTTATTTCACATAGGCAGCTGAATAACACCCAGTGGCAGAACCAGGATAGATCTCTACCAGCTAGAAGGAAAAGTGGCTCCATGTCACAGAATAAAATCCCCTAAATGAATCCCTGAGGCAGGATGAATGTTGTTCAGATTAGAGCCTAGGAAGTTCTGATGCTTCTGGAAAATCTGTCATGAAAACCACATGCTACCTAGATTTATTCCAATGATTAAAAGTTTGGCTGTGAGCTTGGAGGGGGCAAAACTACAGCTAGGATTTATAAGCCAGTGGGAGGCAGATGGAAAGCTCAGATCAGTCAGGAGACAAACTTGGGCAAAACCACATTTCTTGCCTTGTGGTTGTTCAGGATGAAGTCTCTTCTCAGCCACTGAATCCCAAGATCTCTTAAGGACTGGAGTTGCGGAGGAGGTAAGGTGAATAGGGAGAGTGTAGTGATGGTTTACAGCCCCCTCAGCCACTTGGTGAGTGTTGGCATTGAGGAGTTCAGAGGAGATTTGTGTGGTGGAAAGATGATGGTTGCAGGTCTGTCTCCTGTCTGAGATGAAGCCCTCTTCCCTGGAGTCTTGAGGAAGGTGTCAGGGACATATGTACAGTTTTACACTGCAAGGAATGAGGCTTTCCAGGTTGGAATTGGCAGAAACGCCTTGAGAACTGAGGGGGCTTGACAAAGCTTTTCAGAGGAGAAGCCAAATGTTCGCTAACTTGCAAGGGAAGGGAGTTGTTCCAAATGCAACTCTTGCAGCGCTCACAGGCAAGGAAAGAAGTTTCTTGCTGAGATTCTTGATGCAACTCTATTCCTCCCCACCCTCAGGGTTTACGGCGGAGAGGCCCTGAAGAGACGCTAACCTCTCCTAACAAAGGAGCCCATTCAGGACTGGATTGTATTTTTAGCAAAACACGATTCTTCTTCAGCTTCAAAAGTAGCAAGTGGGGAATGCAGCCTACATCAGTGCAATGCAGAATGACCTCATTCAGACTGCAGCATCTGTTTGGATGGAACAATTACTAATGATATCAGGAGATCTGCATTTTTTGTTATTATAGCCAGGGACTGTGGTAAACAAGAACAGTTTTCTCTGTGTCTCTGCAATGTTGATGGAACACAACTGGGGAGAGATGCTGCTGTTCTCTTCCCCGGCTCTCACGCCACTCATCTTGCCTACCCAGCAACTCTGCCTACACAGTTTGAAGGCTCCTTGATTTTTTTATTTTTTTTTTTGCAAGATCTTGTTCACTATTCAGCTTTAGAACCATGCAAACAATAAAAGCGGCTGTGTTTTCTTCCCATCGCGTAGTACTACCCAAGGCGCTGTAGTTTGTCAACAAAGCCCTGTAAAAGGAAGCAGTAAAAGAGAGAGAGTCCGACAGCAATAGAATAGGAAACGGTTGTCCTTGTATGCTTCGTAGCATCTCAGAGTGCTTTGTATACATGGCATAGTTTTGCAGGTCCCTGGAGGTAAGTCAGTAGTTAACCTCTCACTTCAGAGCTGAGCATATCTGAGGTGCAGAGGTCAGCAACTGCTAGCAGTCAAGGAACAGGCCCAGAAGTCCTGGCTGTGAGCCCCACACCTGTACCTCCTAGGCACCATCTCATTGCAGCCTGACTGCTAAGCTTGCTCGAGAACTTATAAATCAGTCCTCTGCTGCTGTTCAGTGCCTGTGTGGTAAGTGGTTCAGCAGGCCGTGAGGTTGGTGGTGTCTTGGACTCTGTGCGTCCCTGTTCTTCAGAACACAAGACAAAGGGTCTCCAAGGGACAGCACTTAATTTTAAATATGGGTTGTTGCTCTGAGACTTTTCCAGAAAATGATGGAAACTAGAGTGGAATCCCATCCCAAAGCTCTTGCTGCGTGGGATGGCCCCCACCATTTTTTTTGCTGTATTTGGAATGGGTGAACCATAATCCTGCTCTGAAGTAAACACTGCGCACTGGCACCTTTTTAGTCTTCCAAAACGTGAATTCCCCCTCAAGGCCTGTGACGTAAATCCATCCTCCTGATCCTGCATCAAATATCGGAGGAGCGGAATAAGAAATCTCCAGTGCGGTGCAGCTATGAGGTAGGTTGCAGATATCTTTTGAAACTTGCTTATTCTCAGCTCATGGCCCCCCAGTAGGAGCATGTACTGACTAAAAGGAAAATAGCATTAGTGAAGTGAGTGATTTATTTTATTTTATTTTATTTTATTTTTCCTTTCCAGAGCAAATTCCTTTTCCTCTTATAAAACAGGGCATCTTCAGAATGTGCTTCTATGTCTCAAGGGGGGCGGGTGCTGAGGAGAGCTCCACTTTTACAGTCAGATGTTCAGACATGCTCAAATGCCATGTGCATGCTGCAGGGCTGACTTTGAGGGTGGGCAGTGACTACAGGTGTCACTACAGCAGCAGAAGGCTGCACCCGAGTGAGGACCCAGCATAACATCCTTCCATGGATGCTCCAAGCTGAGCTTGAATCCTCATCCATGTTGGTGGGACGAGCATGAAGAAGGGGATCTTCGTAGCTTCTCACCAGACACTGAAGAGAAGTTCCACCCAGACTAAAGCCAGCACTTGGATGGGAGATGATAACAGATGCTTGCCAGCCCCTGAGATGGACTTTCTGTAACAGCCAGGCCCTGGACGTGAGCTTGTTACACTCCCAGCTCAGGATTTGCACACTCAGATAACTCACTTGTCTGCTATCTGGTGACTCCCCAACACCTCTTTTAAGCAGCGCCTAACCGTATTGGGCCTTATTGATTCTTGATGCGCCTCTTAACTTTGGTGGAGTTACACTAGGGGCGTATGTGTCCCGTTGCCGATGTCCTGGATTGAATCTAGCTGGTGCAAAATTACAAATGGAAGCAAGTAGCACATATTTTAGCTGTGACCCTGAAGCCCTCGGAGTGACAACACACTGTGTCTTTTGTTTTGCCAGCTGGCAAAGCTGCGACATTTCAGTGAAAACAACCCTTTGCATGAGGCAGTTGTGTGGGAATGGCCAATGGCAAGCCTGAATGAGGTTAAAAACATGTTAACTGGCCTCAACACAATTCCCTTTGTCCTTTCTCTAGTGGGCTTGCTTCACATAGCTCCCATTGTTCCCTCCAGAACGCCTGCTACTCTGCTGAAATGTGCCCCCTTGGACAGCCAGGGGCTGTGGTGGTGGCAGTTCAACCCCATAGAGAAAGGGGCAGGCAGATAGCCAGGGTGCCCAGAACGCCGACCATCTCAGCATAGCAGTATTTTTAGTGGGTGCCGTTCTTAGAAAAGACGATTTTTCTCGCATAATGGGTTAGTCTGTAACGAACAATAATTGAATTGGGTGTTGGTGTGGAAAGGCCTCTGGTTCAGGGACTGTCATTTGCTGCATGCAGTGACGAGCATAATGGTGCTGACCTGGATGGCTTCTAGGCATACCACGATGTAAGCATTAAATAATAGTAGGCTGTTTCTAAAAACGCTCTAGGCCAGCAGGTCTCTGACTTGTTGCACTGCATCTACAACCGGGGCATACTTGGCAAAGCTCCTTTGTTGCTGTTACTTGATGTATTCGTAAAGGACTCTTGTTCTAATGCTGTAAGAAAACTCATGCCTCCTACGCTGCAATTGGAGAGCCACTTTTTTATATTATAGGCATCGTAGCTCAAGTAAGGGGTAGCCAATCTTTTTCATACCAAAAGGCTCATCAGTGATCAAATTTGCCTCTGCACAGGTACAGCATAGAGGGTCAATGTCTCTCTGAGGGAGTGATTTGCCAGGAGTCGCACCTAACAGTTGTATTTCCAAAGTGTTTGAACAATTGACTCAAATTAAATACATGACCTTGCATTTGTTGACAGACTCAACTGTGCTTGCGCCTCAAGGCAGGCCTTATCTTTCTGTATTTGTCTAACTTTTAGCATGACCCTGAGTGGAGCCTTCGGATATTACCACAGTGCTACCTTACAGATTCACAGAAGTTTAGGGCTGGAAGGAACCTCGTGAGACCACTGGGTCCAGCCCCCCTGCTCTGGGCAGGAAAGACTGCTGGGGCCAAATAACCCCAGCAAGGTGTTCATCCAGTCTCCCTTCGAAGATCTTCAGGATCGGTGCCTGTACCACCCCTGCTGCAAGCCTGTTCCTGAGTCTGGTCACATGAACTGTGAAGAAGTTTTTCCTTATATCCAGTCTGAAACCTTCTTTTAGGAGTTTGACCATTGCTCCTGGTTTTCCCCTGGGGTGCTTTGGTGAATAGTTGTTCACCTAGCCCCTGATGCTCACCCCTGATGTATTTGTAAGCTGCCACCAAATCCCTCCCCAAAGTCTTCTCTTTTCTAGGTTGAACAGTCCCATATCTGTCAGGCTTTTTTCATATGGCTTGCTCTTCAGGCCTCAAAGCATACTTACCACAGTGGTAGTTGAAGTTTGCCAGCAGTTAGGCAGATCAATCACCTTACCTCTCCTTAGGAGTTATGGGAAGTGGGCAGCCAAAGATGCGATGCAGGGGCTTCCTGATCTGTTCACCCTGCATCCCTATCCTGCCAGGTTTGGCATTGTTAGAGCTGTTTGCAGTGGTGTTGGATTGCTTGGGACTTCCAGGAGAAGTAAATCACTTCTCCTGGTAAAATGCCTTGCCGAGTCTTTGGTCGTTTCGTTAACTCTCCACACTTTGGTTTTCTGAAAGTGGAGACAGTTGGCTGACGACTCTCTGGAGTGATCTGAGTATCTAAGCCTCTGAATGTAACTGCTCTGGCAGGCTGGAATGTCCCATTAGCTATTTTAGTTCCAACAGCTTCTACGCCACGGCTACTGGGAAATCTATATTCGGATCAGTTGGCCGGCATTTCCTTTATAAGGAATAAGGTGACTTGTGCTAGTCGACTACACTCCTGGTGTTAAGGAGGCAGTCATTTTTGGGTGCAACTAATATCCGCGGCTGGACTAGCCCAGTACAATAGCAGTCAATGCCAGAAGGACATAACATTACTGGAATCCTGGATTGTATCACTAATGGTTTTTGATCGTTAAGTTTGTAGTCTGCAAACTTGTCCTGTTGCTCTATCTGGGACTTGTTTTCCTCTGAGGATGAGGTATTAAGTGTATGCTGTGGGAGTTGGTGTGGAAGGACTAATCATTGGAAACGTCAGATGCGTTCATTTCTGTGGTTTTGGGTGCAATGGTGAAGACCCAAAGGCTGTTGTGCCAGTGTTGGTTGAAATGCTTCCTAGAACAGGGTGAGTTGCATCTTTTAATGTCTGTTTCATTATTATCTTCCTCATTAAACAGTGTAGAAAGGGTGGGCAGAGAAACATTCTTGTGTAAATTTTTCAGCACAGATTTGGGGACCCCAGAAAGCTGAACTCCTGGGACTGCCCAAATAGCCAAACTCTCTGTTTTGTTGCCTCACAAGACTTGAGAGGTTTTTCTGAGAGATGTCACTGCTTTGGAGCAGGCAGTTACAAGTTTCAAGCCTTGGTATGAACGAGCAGCTGGGATGTGGGAGAAGGAGCATTTGTAAATATAGATGAATGTGGCTTTTTCAAGAGCAGAAAATAACAGCAAACACAGTGCTGGGGCCCAGCTCCACCTGATTTACGCCTCCTCATGCACGGAATTTGTCCCTCGCTGCAGCGTTTCCTGAAGTATGCAATGCCAAGGACTTGCTGTGGGGATGCGGAGCGCTGCCAGGACAAGCTCCCAGTGAAGCTGCCCTGCTAACCTAGCAAAGCTGAAACAGGGAGTGCAAAGCAGAAGTGGGGAGGACTGTTTGCTTGCAGGGGAGCTAAGCTTTCATGTGCTTTTATTTATGTTACACATGTCTTGCATTTAAACCTATCCCTGCAAACGCTTACTTATAGGAGTAAAGACTCTTCCTGGGCCTGCCCCTGAGAGAAGTGCTGGGCCCCCCCATAAACTCTGCCTAGTAGCCTCAGTCCTCATTGATTTAAAGAGGAACTCTTGGGTATATGCATCATTGGCCACTTTCTGGAAAGCATTGAGCTGGTCCTGAAAGATGGTTACCACCGTCTGTTCTTTGTTGATTTCAGTGGGGGGGGGCACACAGCACCTCGCGGGCTGCAACTGGTATGCACTATAAAAGTGCCTGCAGCTGCTTTCTCAGAACTGTGGAGCAAATGCTCTCCAGTGCTGAGCCAGCATCAAGAAGACCACTGGTGCAGCAAGAGGAAGGATGCGCACAAGTGGTCTTAACCTATTACTGGGTTCCTGTGATCCTATGCTGACCTATGAGCAGTCAGCTGCTTGTGGCTCCAAGAAGCGATTCCAGCACGTAGGGATGCCCACTTCTTCCATGAATGCCACATATGGGACCTGACAATAAGCCTTATGCTGGTAGAGCAGCAAAGAGCTGTCCTAGATCAGCTAGGGATCAGATTCTGGGTGCTGGTCACTCTAAAGGGTCTCTCCAGTCTGGTTGTCGCCTTAATGTGTGATGTTTTACTTCCTTGCAGAGAAGCAGAATCTTTCAAGGAGCAAGGAAATGTTTATTATGCCAAGAAAGATTACAATGAAGCATACAACTACTACACAAAAGCCATAGGTGAGAGTGACTTGGGGGTGGTCATGGCCTTGCTGAATCCTGTCCCTGAAAATCAAAACAGGTTATGGATGAAATGTATGGAGTATCAGTGGAATGGGGCAGCCAGCAGCACTTGCCGAAACCTTTTTGTATTGTCACAGTGTTGGGCACATGTTAGTTATCCTTCAAAACCTCACTGGATTGACTGTAAAGGCTCATGAGAGATGGGAGTGGCTATAGCACTGCAGAGCAGTATTTCTGCATCTGATCCACCTGTGTAGTTTGGCTTTGAGCTCCTTCAGGTTGGTGCAGTGGTGGGAAATAAAAGCATTGCTCTCTTCCCTCCTGTATATGATCACTAATATTCCCCAGGCTGATCTCCATAGGCTAGCACACTTCATGTGATTTCTTATGTGTGCTTGAACGGTTCTTAACACAAGAGGGCCCTGGTCCCAATTTGGCTCCTTGGGTGACCCCCGTATAAAAGCATTCAGGTAGTACCAACCTAAACTTGCAGCCAGGGAATAAGCATTTGAATTCAGTATGATCCCTCAAATGTACTTCACAATGCAAGTAGCTCTTCATATTATGTTAATCATGATGTAACTTTCCCACAGATATATGTCCTCATAATGCCAGTTATTATGGCAACAGAGCTGCCACCCTGATGATGTTGGGGAGGTTCCGGGAAGCACTAGGAGACTCCCAACAGTCAGTCAGATTGGATGATTGCTTTGTAAGGGTACGTGAACAGCCATTTTGGTACATCTCTCGCTTGTGTTTGGAGCCCCTTGTCCACAGCTATTGCACTCACTTCCCACTGTCTTCTCAGGGGCACCTCCGGGAAGGGAAATGTCACCTCTCTCTAGGAAATGCCATGGCTGCCAGCCGCTGCTTTCAACGGGTTCTAGAACTGGATCATAAAAATACTCAGGCGCAACAGGAGGTAAGAAACACTCTTTCATCAGGGCCATGCAGGAGAGTGGAATTGAGAGCTGTGAGAGGCATTCAACAATAAATTGCAAATCAAATCCAGACTGGGTTAGTAGTCCTAGTCACTGTGTGTGGTGATGTAGCAGGAGAGATTAAATTAGGTGCAGGTGGTCAGACAGCTTAGTCTCTCCAGGCTTCTCCTGAATATGGTCTCCTTATCCAAGAGGCCTGGGGGCTCAGCTGGTCTTTCATTCAAGCACCTACTTTGAACGCCTTCAGGAGAAATTTGGATGTTTATCCTGTGGGGATCCTATGACCCCTGCTGACTTCCTGCCCCTGGGGCAGGAGGCTGGAATCGATGATCTTCCGAGCTTCCTTCCAGCCCTAATGTCTTTGAAATCCCTGGAAAAAAAGGAAACTAGCTGAGCAAAAGGAGTAGTAGTGGTTAGCAGTAGAGTGGAGAGATGGGTAGACTATGCCTGCAGTCTTGCTGCCAGTCTTGTTCTTGGGCTGTTGTTTACAGGCCTTTATTCCCAGGGGTATCAATCCAGCCTTGATTTGCCTGCATTGAAGAAGCAAGCTTAGCTTTGGAATAGTATTGCTCCCTGGCCAATAACACTTCATACTTTGGTTTTTTGAGGGTTAGTGGTTTAGCCCTATGGCGGAGTTGCAGAATGGTAGAAGATGACTTTTCTCTCCTATTTTTCAGTTGAAGAATGCCAGTGCTGTCCTGGAATATGAGAAAATAGCTGAAATAGACTTTGAGAAACGAGATTTCAGGAAGGTAAAATCAATACGCGTGTTCTGTTTTGTAGTATTACCAGAAGCAATTTCTGTTCTGGCTAGTGGAACAAGAATTGTGAAATGTGTGCACGCTCTCGTGCTTTTGCACACATGTTCTCTTGCACACTCTCTTTCTCTGTATAAGCACAGGACCTCAATTAGAGTGAGAGAAGGCAGTGATTCCATTTTCTGCTATGTAACATTCATGCTATGGGGGGAAAAATGGGCACCTTGCAAGTAGTATATATCTAAATGATGTCTCTAACTGGTCTAGTACTAAATAGACAAAGAGAAAACAGGCTAATTGGCTTCACCTGAATCTTCTTGGCTCTTAATAGGCCTGGGTTGACCGTGGGTGGACTGCTGGGTATCAAAGAGAGGGTTTTCCACTAGATTATATTCCCAGCAGCTATAGATCAAATATTGCTGCTGCTTTTTTTTTAATGCCCAGGATTCCTATCAGTCAGCTGTCTTCATAATGACAAAGGAAGGTTCTTTGCCAGTGTTCCATCAAGGATGTTTGGCAGGAGGTGCAGGTCTATTAAGGGCATTCTTCAGTGTTATTTCTAAGGGTCTCGCACCCATTACATGTATTGTGCTTTATAAGGGAGTTTAGTATGACAAAAACCAGATGGCCGCATGTTCACACTGCTTGTCGTGCCAAAAAAAATGGCTGATCAGACATAAAAAAAATGGTGGATCCTCAGGAAAAAAAAGTTTCTGTTCCTTTGTCAATGGAAGCTTTGTCTATCACAGATTTAATGTGGATGCAGGCCCTGAGAGACACCCCCAGTATCCCACTGTGCTTCACTCTCCCTTACCCCCATCCAGCAAGGTGAGCTCTCAAGGCTGCCTGCAGGAACTGGGGGATGGGGTGCAGTGGTGGCAGGGGTTGATCAGGCAGTGCAAACCACCTGATAGGCCCTTGCCACACCGTGGGTAGCTCTGGGTCCCACTGCCCATTAAAGCACCAGAGAAGAGACTGTCTGCTGCCTTAGCAGTCTCTGGTCTTGGGCTGCTGGTATCCAGGAACTTTTAAGGGCTGCCGGTGCTTTAACTCTTCGTACTGGTTCTGGCAAGCCTGCTCACTGACAGGCTTCTCTAACGTAGGGGGAATTAAGAAGCAGTCCCTGTCACCCCCTAGCTGACGAGTTCACCTTTGTGGCAACTTTGTCATGGTCTACCCATGGGTGCTGTGCACTTGTGGCCACACACCTTATGCTACTTTCCTGTAGCTTAACAGAAATCCACCAGTATCCATAGTGCATCTGCCAGAGCCCTAATTCTCCCTCTGTCTCCCATGGGTTGTGGCCAGATGGAGCTTGTGCTGACTGATCTTAACAAAAATATTAGAATGAAATCTGAAATGCCAGTTTGCCCCTTGCCCCTCACCTGCAAGTTATGCACACATCCAGTAGCCTTTAGTGGATGTATATAAAGTTAGTGCTTGGCCCAGGGCAGGAGGCTTCCTTCCCTTCATTGTAAACTCAAGGTCTCTGTTGTTTGGAAGCAGTTACTGAGGCCAAAAATGCCTGCAGGAGAGAGTCTTGAAGTCTGGCTCAGGATCCCATAATGGTAAATCCCAGCTCTGCCTCTCTTGAGTGCAAATTGCAACTGGAATGTCTTGGACAACCTGGAGTTTCTATCTACTCTGCCCATGTCTTGTGTTCGGGGTTTCTTCATCTCTTTCTTCTCCCTTTGCTAGGATGTATGTATGAAACAAAATCTTTGTCTCTGGAGAGCTGCTTCAGCTCCTTCCCCACCCAGAAGGCATCAGGGTCCTCGATCTGTAGCATCTCAGTGCTCTCCACAGCAACTAATTATGATGTCACAAACGAGGGATTGAGAGCCAGGGCATAGGAGCAGATGAACCTTAGTGGAACAATGATCCTGTTCTCATGCAGCTGTCCCCACCAGAGAAATAAGATATGGAAAAGACCTATTAGGTCACTCAGGCCACTACAGTCAAGCCAGTGCAAGATCGGTCCCTGCACTGTATCCTCTTGTGTATTGTCCAGTCTGGTTCAAGCTTTTTCAATCTATTGAATTTCTGCCATTTCCCACACACCCTAGCCATGGAGTGAGAAATGCAGGGAACACAGAAGCAGAATTGTCTTCTCTTCAGGTTTTCTTCAGTGCCCATCACCATCATGTTAGAAAGCATAAAGGGAATGGGTTTCTTCTCTAGGTGTCCCATGTGACCTTCATTGGTATATGTGATGCTGCATAACACCTCTTAGAAACACAGAGGGAGCTATAGATTTGTACATGTGAAGGGCCCGTAGAATCGGGATTTCTACTGACTTACATTTGCAGCTACTGACCATTCAGGCATCCGGGTTTTCACATGCCTGTGTCCTGAAGGAAAAAAAACAACCAACCCAGCCAGTATGGCTGTGGTGATCTGGGCCTGAGGCTGTTGGCTTTGTTTCCATTTGCTTTTCTTCTCTCACTAGGCTGTATTTTGCATGGACCGTGCTTTGGAATTTGCCCCTGCCTGTCACCGGTTCAAAATCCTCAAAGCTGAGTGTTTAGCGTTACTGGGTCGCTATCCAGAAGCACAGTCTGTAGCAAGGTAGGAATATTCTTCAGATCTGGAATTGTCGACTTGCTAAATAATCACTGGGGCGCAATGAGCCAGCAAATCTCAGCCCAGGATGAGTCTGTTCATCTTAAAAAGCCCTGAGTAAAGGATTTGGGGGCAGAAGCACTGAGCTAGTAACTGAAGTCTTTTCTAATACAAGGTGTGATTACGAGGAAGGACAGATGTTAGCATTTAGTGCTCTGCCATTTGGTCTCATTAGGCTACCCACTTAATAACCATGCTAGGTCCTTAATCCCAATGGGTTACTTACTGTCCTACTTAAACAAGCACTGCATTTCCCTGCATGGCGTCTGTGTCACAAGCTTGGCCAGGAAACTCATTTCCTTGGTGCGACAAGACTATTTTTGGAACCTGGGAGGGCTCTGTGGTGGCAGCTGGGAGGCAGAGGTTTTAGGTTAAACAAGGGGTGAGGACAGCCACAAGGGGCAGAAGACAGGAAGTGGTGTTCTTGAGCAGTAGCCAGGAAGACTAGGTCAGGATAGCTGTCAGCAGGGGAAGTTAAATATGGTTAGGGAAATGGAAGTGAAAGCCTGTGATACTCTGGGCAGAGCTGGTTTAAGAACAATGCCATGCTAAATAAACTAATACCTTTAACCCCGTTCTCAACTGGGGGTCCCCCTGGGGAGCCATGAGTAGGTTTCAGGGGTGCCATGGGACTCGGGGAACTAGCACGATCGTGATCTCCAGGGTCAGCTGGGGCAGCCCATACGCAGGCTGAGCCTGCTGCCACTGCCAGGTTCATAGAAAAATACAGATTTTCTCTTTTAAAGGAGAAAATCACGAATTCTTCTTTACAGGAGAAAACTGCGGGAAACAGTTTCTCCTTGCAGACTGGCTGAGTTCCAGCCTGCAAGGGGCTGCTTGGGGCTGGGGGGAGCGGGAGGAGGCTGATATGGCTGGGGCACCATGTGCATGTGTGTGCATGCACACATGCATGTAGCAGCCAGGCAGCAGTGTAGAGCAGCTCCTTCAGCTCCTCACAGGTAAGTTTGGGGAGCAGCAGGGGAATAAGCGATGCATCAGGGGGCCAACGGTGGGCACATGCCTTCTCTCTGCCCTTCCCCCCCAAATTCTGGTCCCACATGGGGCTGCAGCCTGGCTAGACCAACCAGCAGGACAGGGAGGGCAGAACAGGGTGGCAGGAGTTGTTGCCACTTTAACCACTAGGACCCCTGCAGCAGCTGTACTGCCAGCACCAGGAGGAGTAATGGATTGGGGGGGCCCACAATGCCCTCACCACCTCCTGCTGCCAGAGGGGAGGTGCGATGGGGGGCAGCGTGGATGGCCTTGAGGGGAATCGTGGTACCTGGGCCATGCCCCCTCTTCCCCCACTGCTGTGGGTCAGGATTGAGGGGCACCAGGGGGCTGCAGGTAGGGAGTGAGGGGCACTGGCATGGCCAGGGGCCTGCAGGTCAGGAGTGAGGGGGGCCTTGGATCCAAAAAAGTTGAGAGCCACTGCTTTAACCTATGACAGTGATTGTCAACCGGAGGTATGTATACCCCTA
Source organism: Alligator mississippiensis (assembly GCF_030867095.1). Taxonomy (NCBI): domain Eukaryota; kingdom Metazoa; phylum Chordata; order Crocodylia; family Alligatoridae; genus Alligator; species Alligator mississippiensis. The sequence continues at coordinate 162,932,589 of NC_081827.1, forward strand.
GGGGTACTTAAAAAGGTCGTAGAGGGTACTGGGGGGCTCCCACCACTGTATGCACCCCAGTGGAGGCCGGGGGGGCACGTACACCCAATCTGTCCATGGGGTGGAGGCAGTTGTCACTGTGCACTAGGCTTTGCGCATTGCTGAAGCTGCCCACGGAGTGGTGTGACACTGTGCCTGCTGCTGTTGGGCTGCATAGCGCCCCATGCCCGCCTGGTGGCTGGACACACCTGGCATCACACTGCTCCCAAGGCAGCTGCAGCGGCGCACAAAGCCCAGCGCACAGTGGTAGCCACCTCCGCCCCACACACAGATCGGGGGGGGGGGGGGGGAGCAGGTGCCGGGGTGCACACAGCAGCGGGAGCCCCCTCTTCCTACCGGAACCCCTGGACAAGCCGCCTGATTTCAGATTGTCCCACGACTCAGCCCTGCCGAGGGCCCACTCACCCCACCCCCTGCCCCTGTCTGTACCCCACACCCTCCCTCACTACAGGGGCCTCGATCTGCCCCCCATGACCCTTTCCACTCTCCACAGACTTACCTGTTGGGCAGGGAGGGGCACGTATGCTCCCCTCCAAATAATTTTAATATGGGGTACATGAGCTGAAACTTTGAGACAGAAGAGGTACACTTGTTAAAAAAAGGTTGAAAACCTCTGACCTATGGCATTACTGTCATAACTTGGGGTAGTGAAGCTGATTCCCCACTGGTCTGTGCTGGTGTGTCTGAAGTCACAAATAAGGCTTCCTCTCCTGCACATCAAGATCTGGAAGTGGCTTTCCTCTTCCAAGGGACTCAGGTTTGGTCAGAAGGAGGTGAGGATGCCGACATCTTCATGGAAGCAGGGTCCAGGTGAGGGAAGCGGCAGTGCCCTGCATCAGTGAGATGGTTAAACCCAGTCCTGAGGATGCTTGTGACTCTTACAGTGACATCTTGCGAATGGACTCCACAAATGCAGACGCCCTTTATGTCAGAGGTCTTTGCCTTTACTATGAAGACTGTATTGAGAAGGCTGTGCAGTTCTTCATCCAGGCGCTCAGGATGGCTCCCGATCACGAGAAAGCATGTATGGCCTGCCGAGTAAGTAATGGATGTCAGGCTGGTTGTTTATAACTATCCTTCTGGGCCTGCTCCTGCAGTCCCTGTTCCCATTTCTGTTTTTCATCTCTTTCCTCCTTCTGAAGGCTTAAAATGCCCAAGAACCACAAAAACCTATAGCACATTGGGTCCTTCCTGCACCCCATCTGCTGCCTCTTTCTGGGATAGCTCCTGGAGGAAGGCAGTCTCTCTCATAGGCTATATCACTCTGCAAGCTGTCTCTCCCGGCTGTTTGTTTTCTGTTCAGGATTTCACCTTCCTCAGAGCTCAGTAGCAATAAGCCAGAGGTGGGCTCTTGTCTTAGATACCAGGTTTCTGGAGGCAGCTTGATTTCTAGTTAGGTTTAATGGACTGTCAAAATGTTAAGATTTACAGTTTGATTTGCATTGGAAGAGTTTCCTTCTTCATCCTCTACTTCAGTTAGTTCCCTATGACTCCCCTTTCCAGTCAGCACAGCATTTGGATCAGCTCCTTTATTATTGCTTTTTATTTTTGTTTTTTAATAACATGGTGTTTGCTGCTTTGGTGTGTTCTGACTGTGCCTTGTCCTCTTGTGGGGCATGGCTGGAACTGATCCCACCTGTTTCCTAGCAGCTCCCTTTGTGAAAGGCAAGGAGCCCAGCAGTGTTGGCGAAGCTGCTGCTTCTCTAGTTTTCTGGGGAATTTGGAAGTAGGTTAGGTGTATTGTAAGGCCTGATACAGCCAAAGAAGGGGGTTATGCTGTGGGGTAGCTGCTGTCCTCATTTGGTGTTTTATGTTTCAGAATGCCAAAGCACTTAAAGCAAAGAAAGAAGACGGAAATAAAGCGTTTAAAGAAGGAAATTATAAACTAGCTTATGAACTCTACACAGAGGCACTGGGGATAGATCCCAATAACATAAAAACAAATGCCAAACTCTACTGTAACCGAGGGACAGTTAATTCAAAGGTAAGATGTAGGTGAGGTTGCAGGTGGTCATCCACTGGGGGCTCTCCCCAAGGAACGTGGACTGCGCTGTAGAGAAGTGTGTAGGATGCCAGTGAGGGGCCACATGCATTCGGAAAGGAGGTGGGATGCTGAGCTTCTCTTTGGTTTCATCCAGTTTACTGATACTTTTCCACCCTGCTGAGCAGGATGGTCGCCTTCAGCATGGCAGGCCCTAAGCTTGGCTTTCTTGCTGGTGAAGGGACAGGGACTGTTCTGAATGGCAGAGGAAACTGCTGTCCCAAGCAAATGAGCCTTCTCCGTCAGGAAGGGCCTGTGAGGTTTATTTGCTTGTCTCTTGAGTAAGGAGATTCTGTTGCCTCTATTTTTTCAGTTTAAAAAGCAACTCCGGTTCAAGGGCTGCCTGTCGAAGGTGCCTAGGACTTTTGCTGCGTGCCAAAAACTATAGCAGCAAACTTATCTGACCTGGGCCATACCTACACCACAGCAATTGCATGCTCTGGTAGGACAATCCCAAGGCCACTCAAGACACCTAGTCTCCAGCATACATGAGAGCAGTGGGTGATCCTGCAGTGGGTATGCTTCTGCATTTGGACTGTGTCAGCAGAAATGTGTAGGTAGGGTGTGCTCTGGGTCATCTAGCTGAGGATGTGTTGCCACTATGGTGCAGCTGTGCCCACGGACAGCTTAAATTTGCCACAATTTATTCCTGATGGATAGAAATCCCTCTCCAACTGCCCAGCATCTATCAATGCTTACAGCAGTAGATGAGCATGGCTGCATGCCTAGAAGGTCAACAGACTTGAGGTACTTCAGACACTGGGGTGGTGCTGGGGAGCCACATGTGGCTCTGGCCGATATTGCTTTAAATTGGCAATATTTTTTCTTTTTTGTCTTGATTTTCGCAGTTGTACAATCCTGTTGGGAGTTAATGTGGGCACAGGCCTCATCTCCCTTCTCTTCCTCTCCCTCTCTTTCCAAGTACAGTACTTAAAAGCAGCAGCATGTGGTTTAGAAGAAGGCTGGTTTGCCAGTTCCAGCCAATTTTGAGCTTGTTCCTGTGAAGCAAAAGGTCTGTGACATTGGTAACAAGCAGAGTTCTGCAGAATTGTAGTTCATCTCCGGCTGCTATCTGGGGGAGAAAGGACCTTCACACCAAACAGCTGGGGGAGAGGTCTCTGCAAATGTTCCGCGAACCCCCATATATTTGCAGCTTTTGTTTTGCATGGGATTGTAGCTTTGTGTATCATACTCTGTTGTACCTTGGGAGTGGGGGAGCATTTAATAACTGTGTGGCTTTGTAGCTTAGGAAACTAGAAGAAGCAATAGATGACTGCACAAATGCAATAAAACTGGATGACACGTATATCAAAGCATATTTGAGGAGAGCACAATGGTAAGCAGACTTTGAGTGTACCGGGAAGATTTCCATTTGGGGACCAGCTGTCTGCTGAAACGCATGTTGCATGGGTAACACATTAGAGGCTAGTTTGGCTGGGATGAACAGCGTTTTGGGAAAATGACTTGAGTGCTCACAAGCTGGCCACATGTGCAGTAATGGAGGAGGCCGAGAGCCCCTGGCAGATAGGGACCTCGTGGTACTCTGTTGCTCCAACCACTGTTTGTTTTTGGATGCTATGGTTATTTTGGATGCTCTCCCTGAAAGCAGCATCCTGCCCAGAGTCTCACTCTGTTAATGTTCCTTTAAGACCCTGCTGCAGGGCTTATTTGGGCAGAAAGGGCGCACACTCAGTGGGAGACCTGCTTTTGAAATGGACTTTCCTGTCTCCCTGTGAAGCATTGAGACCATAACGTTCCTGCCCCTGGATCATGCTGCCACACTACACAGTGCTGAGAGATTAGGTCTTTGCATTTCCCATGTCCTTTCAAGAGAAAAACAAGTGTCTCCATGTCTGACCATTTCCAGTGAATGTAGCTGTGTGCCCTCCCCTTGTGAGCACTCAGAGCCTGCCTGCCTGCTGTGCTGGCCCTGAGGCGTGTTGCTTAGTCCTGGCAGGGAACTCATGTTCTTTTCCTTGTTGCTCTCACTCTGAAACTTGGCTGTTCCAGAGAAATTACTTCTTGAATGAGTAGGTTGGGGGGGGGGGGGGGTGTTAATGCTCAGAGCAGGGTTTTAATATTGGCAGAACTCTGCCCTGGCAAGAATTCTGCATGTCCTTCTCCTAGGCCTCTGGAGTTTCCCCTGAGCTATCTGGGCACTTGCTGCTGTGGACATGCCCTGGAGGGCTCCTCTTATCTATTTGCTAGAAGTTAAAATGCCTGACATTCCTTTAAAGTTTAGGCTTCTTCCACTCCCAGGACTCTAATATGGAGTAATGTGTTATGGCTAAAAATGTCCATCTGCCAATAAACAGCCATTGTTCTTCATAATTACTTACTCTATAAATGGAAATATCGCCCCCTTACCTTCCCAAGACCACAACTGCATGACTGTGCCAGCAGCTGGTGTTAATTCCTGCAAGTGTCAATGGTTGAGGTAGTTACTAGATTGATATTTTGCTTGGGTTCACCCTACCCAGTAAGACTGCAGGCTCAGACTGGAATCCAAGATACGGGCTCTGGCTACTATGACACCCTTCCTAAGTTATCCCTGAGCAGCATAGGAGTCTGGGCTCTGAGGTCCAGGTCTAACCAGCCCCACTGTTCCATTTCAGGCTGTGACAATTGCGATTGTCTGTGTTTCTGCAGGTCCCACCTGTATTGTTTCCTTACTGTGTTTATTGCTCCTGCACACTCATAATTTAACCCCCTGCCTGCACTGTGACTTTTCTTATTCTTTGTAAACTATATCTTTGTAACAACAGTTTTTTCCTTGCATTAGCTATATGGACACAGAACAATATGAAGATGCCGTAAGGGATTATGAAAAGGTTTATCAGACAGAAAAAACAAAAGGTAAGAGCATCAGTGCTTTCTTTATGCACTTTGGACCTGCCCCTAGATAGGGAGAGCAATGTTTCTGCTTTGATTTTTTTTTTTTTTTTTTCTTGTAAGGCAGGAGCGCCGATAAACACTTAATTGCCATTGTATGCTCTGACCTGCCACCCCCGATTCCAAAAGGATAATATTGGAAATATCCCCCGAAGCTCTCTGAAACACCTGCCTCATAGAAGCATGGGTGAGAGTTTCTCTCCCAATGTTGTGGGTGGCGGGGAGAGAGGTTGGTTTTATGGTTCAAGGCACTAGACTGGGATTCAGAATCTCTGGGTTCAGTTTTGGTTCTGCCACAGGCTCTGCAGGTTACTGAGAGAAGATCATTTAATTGCTCCGTGCTACAGGTTCTCTGTTAGTGCAAAACATGATTATTCCTACAGGGATACTGTGTGGATAACTTATTGGTTGAAAGGCCCTTGCGCTATGGCACCTGTATTTTTGTGAAGTATGACCCTGGCAGTGCTATAATGAACTACCCTTCATAGCAATAGGGCCATAATACTGCACAGGGGGAGCTACAGTGGCTTGGTACCAGGTCTTTAACTATTTATGGTCTTGACATTTCTCCTCATTTAACAACCAGACATGTTATGAGCAGTGCCTGGACCTCCAGGCACCCAGCAGAGGTGGAAATGAATGCAGCTGCTGAAAAAGCAGTTGGCATTGGATCACCTGGCAGTGGAATTCTTGAAGGAACAAAGAGGTGCTTCCCAAATGCCAGTGACTTAAAGCTCCTTCAGAATCCTAGTCTTCAACAACCCTTCATGTTGGAGTGCTGTCTGAAGTGAGCAGGCTGAGCACATTCATTTTCCATCGTGCTCAACAAAAAATGGCCTTGTCACCTTGTGACATTGCCTGACGATCAGAGCCATTACATTGACTGTGTGGCTTCATTGCACCAAGGGTAAAGCAAGAGAATTGTGTGAGAATAAGTAGAGTAGTTTAAGTCCAACATGAGCACTATTTTTGCTTTTGGCTCCTGAACTTATGGGGCATGTGTTTTCATATAACGGCTAGTGATGCTTAGACGCCAGGGTGTGTGGATGTTAGTGGAAACATGAATCTTTACTGGGGATAGTAAAATAAAATTAGCTTGTTTATTCTTTAACAGTGCTCTTCTGTTGCTCAAGGGTGTACTTGATATGATGTGCTCTCCTTCTGCACTGCTTTTTTTTCTAGAACACAAGCAGCTCCTAAAAAATGCACAGTTGGAACTGAAAAAAAGCAAAAGGAAAGACTACTATAAAATCCTCGGGGTGGATAAAAATGCTTCTGAAGATGAGATCAAGAAGGCCTACAGGAAACGTGCACTCATGCATCATCCAGGTACCCAGCAGCTGTACCCTGCTGTCACAGTGCAGCTCACTGCTTTGATTTCCAGAGAGCAGGGAACAAGTGGAAGAGAGAATTTCTGAACAAATAGTTTCTTTAATGGTCTGAGTTCAAAAACACTCACTGAGTTGAACTGCCCAAGTCCTCTTGCCATTCAGTGCTGTTAGTTCATAAAAGCCTAGGGTTGCCTGGAATGTATTGTGTTTCACAACTCTGCTTGGTAGTAATTGAAAGCTTCTTTCCTACCCATCTCCATACCCTCAGACCGGCATAGTGGGGCAAGTGCAGAAGTGCAAAAAGAGGAGGAGAAGAAATTTAAAGAGGTTGGTGAGGCCTTCACCATTCTGTCCGATCCCAAGAAGAAGGCTCGCTATGACAGTGGGCAGGATCTGGAAGAAGATGGATTGAATATGGGAGGTAGGTATCTCCAAAGTGTTCAGCAAAGATGAGCTTTGAAAGGAAAGGACAGGTCAGATCTGCCTTCTCTTCTAGAGGGGCTGTTCCTAATGCATGCAAAGCCTGCTGCTTTCAGTATCACAACACAAGTCTGGATGTTGGGGTCAAACACTGTTGGTATTTGGATGGGAAATCTCCAAGGTATGTTCCTGGGGTGGGGAACAGCCTTCCCTCTGATATTGGAGCACTGACTGACTAAGGTACTGGCTTCTTTGTAAATGGGTGCAGCTGCTGAAAGAACAGGACCTGATGCCTATCCCAAGAGTAAATGGGTTGATTCAGTGGATGCTGATGAATCCTGGCTCTAGACAGTACACTTGCTTGCACTGCTTTGGTAACTTCTCTTGGCTCCTGTTGTCTGCACTACCTCTCCTCACCTGTTCTCTGTAGTGCCTCTGTTTCATGGCAGGGTAAGGGGATAGAAAGGAGCCCTGTACACACTGCTTCTTTATCCATTTTCAAAGTGTTTTCTAGTCCTTTGTTTAGAACCCTGAAGTAACATGAAGCAGCTTTTTGTCCTTTCATGTTTAACTTGGAACTTTCTCTTCTCCCGTGTAGATTTTGATGCAAACAATATCTTCAAGGCCTTCTTTGGTGGACCTGGTGGCTTCAGTTTTGAAGGTAGGTGGAAATGTAATTTGATTGGTTTTGGCATTGTGCAAGCACTCTTGTCATGTCAGTGACATTAGGGTCTCTAGAATAGGTGTGCTGACTGAAAGGGATGTAATTTGATTTCCCTGCTGTCATGTATATCTGGTGACAGAAGGCTTTGTACAGTGCACCGGCTGATGGCTGCTTCTGACACTTGTATAGAAAAGGCTCCTGCCTCAAGTTGAGTGTGCAAGCTTTGCCTCTAATTGGTTCTGTGTTTCTAAGAATCAAGTTGACTGTTGCTTAGATACAGAATTGCTGTTGCTGAAGGTATGTATAGTTCTTAGTGTCTCCTTTTAGTCATGTATGACTGGAGCAATTGCTCTTGTTTCAGAAGAGGGGCATTTTTTGAGTTGGGCAGGGACAGTGGAAGGTCTGCTATACTCTGTGAGAAACATCTCTTCTCCCAGGGTTTGGATGATGATGTATCAGTTTCCTAAGCCCCTGGGGACAAAGAAGACACTTATGCTGCTGAGCTTCCTGTCAGCAGTTAGCCAACATTAATACATCCTGTAGGAACCTTTTTTGTGTGCTCCTGAGCTTTGGAAAGCCTCTCATGCCCTGTCTGCTGTTTGCTCTCACCCTCCTGGTCCTGCCTCGAGGCCAGGGGGCAGGCAAAATTCAGCCTGCCAGGCCTGTGGGGCCCCTAAAAAATGTAGAAAACTTATATTGATCTGCTCCTGGCTGCCTGTCAAAGATGACAGGAGCCAGGGGCTGTAGGACCCAGGGGAAGCTGGCAGGACTCAGTAGCAAGGCTGGCCCTCTCCAACACCTCCCCCCACCCCAACTGTGAGCCTCTGCCTGCCAGGGCTTTCACTGCTTCCCTGCACATCACCTGGCTGCTCCAGCACCACATGGCCCCCAACTGCATCACTGGACCCTGGGAGCACATGGCCTGCTCTGTACCCGAGGGCCAGGAGTGAAAGGATGCATGTGTGTTGTTTTTGTTGTTGTGTGTGTATGTAACTTTCTTAATGTTTTAGGGGCCCTGCGGGCTGGATAGAATGGCCTGGTGGGCTGAACCTGGCCCACAGGCCGCATTTATCCTGCCCCTAGCCTAGAGGCAGGACCAGGACAGTGAGAGCAAACACACCCATAGCCCCCCACAAACCTATACCCACCCCTCCATGCCCCCTGCCCCCCCAATATACAAGTGTAAGACTTCATGTTAAGCTATTGCACCATCCCCTCTATGTACACTACACAAATGCATGTAAATCTGGAAAAAAATATTTTTTGAAATCAAACTCATGAATGTTGTGGATTTTCACTTTTTAGAATATAATTTGGTATGTTTCTGGTTCTGAGATGGCAAAACCCTTTGCTGAAAGGAGTACTTCCTGGGGCAAAGGGAGGGCCTTCTGGTGGCAGAGGTCAGGCATTAGGGGGTGGGACTTCCCATTACATAATGGCAACCGGGGGCGGGGCACCTGTCAAGGGGCAGAGCTACTGATGCAGCCCTCGACAGCTTGCCCAAACTCGGTAAGCAGCCCTCTGCCCGGAGTAATTGCCCACTCCTTCTCTAAGCCCTTTAATTACCAGCATTGAGCCTGTGGCAGCGTTCACTCGGGGTAGATTGCAGGGAGCCCATTTCTTGGGTTTGTGGAAGGTGGGATTTGGAGAAGTATTACAAAGACTTGCAAGCACTAACATTTCTCCTCATTTCTCTTCCAGCTTCTGGGCCAGGAAATTTCTTTTTTCAGTTTGGCTAAAACAAAACCAATCCAAGCCCTACACATCTCTGATCTGCTTGTTTTAACCTCAGATATGGACATACTTAGATTCCTTCCTTCATCATGTCTCATTGTACTTAGAGCAGTTTCATTTTCTCAAATTGGAGACCTCCATTTTGTGTGCTTTGTGCGTGAAGAGGAAACCAGCTTGGGGGGGAGGGAAGGTTTGTGAATTTTGTTTTACTGTTAACTTTATTAAAAAAAAAAAAAAAAAGAAAAATAAAAGTTTTGAATCTTCTGGTCCCTCCATGCTGGCCCATATTTTTCAGACTGTACCTACTCCCAGAGTGAGGGGACTTCCCTGAAGGTCATTCTCCTGGAAACCCAGCTTGTGTCTGGGAGGGGAGGGGGATGCCTTATGCTTTTTTTTTGGTTGGCTTCAGATGCAGGAGGGCAGCACACATGGGTTTCTAGTGACTTGTAATAATTGACTCTTGACAATATTTTTGTGACATCCAGTCAAACTACATCCCATCTGCCATCTGTAATTGCACTTACCATGGTTGTACCAAAATGGTACATTTGGGCATTAAGTGAAATGACAAAGAAGAGTGTGATCTTAACGCTTTCATACCAGAGAAAAATGCTTCTTCAGATTTGTGTGGGCAGCTGTTAAGAAAGCACTCCTTACAGTGCAGCTCAGATGCAAGGGCTCTGATGTTTCTACTCCACAAAATTGTCCATTTTCTTTAACGGGATATTTAATTTGTTCTGTTTAAATTTCTTCCTGAAATTCCTGTTCTTGTGATTAATCCATTTTAGCATATGTACTGAAGCTTGATTTTTGTTAGGTTTGGTTGGGTTCTATAATCCAAAAACACACCCTCTATGATTTTCATGTCATCTCTTCTGAGCTTTGAAGAAATGCCGAGGGTATTCAGGTTACTGATAATTTAAAATACAATTATTAAGCATGTGCAGGGTGCATTGGATACGTGTCTGGAAAGTGATGTCTAGTTGCTAACTGAGATGACTCATGCTATGGTGTTGAAGTGGCAGTAAAGAGTAGCTTCCAAACCTAATGAAGCAAGGCAATGCCAAGACAAGGAAGAATCTCTGAACTGATAGCCTATGACTTGCCCTACATGTCTCTTCAGGTCAGGACAGGAGATAATGATGAGTTCAGGTAGAAGCTATTTGGGGATGCCCCCTTTCTAACTCAGGATTGGCTTGCGCTTGTAGTGCTTTCTGACTTCTCACATGATTGTTTTTTCTGCTTTACCACAACCTTGGTGTTGCACCAAGATGCTGGCTCAGGGAGGATATCATGTGTTTGAAGAAATGAAAATCCCAAGCTATACCTTTTTGACATGGTAAAGAGTTGGCATAAATAGAATCATCTCCGTTAAGTAGATACTCCACCCAGGTTAGATATCTCTGAAGTAGCTTTGGAGCTTTGTTCCATAGCTTGTTTAACTGCTGGGATTTTTGATGGTCTCTACTGCAGACATGGAGCTGGAGGGTGTTTGGGTAAAATCGGTAAATAACTGGTAGAAAACCGAGCAGCTCCAGTCACAAAATACAGTGTTCTGCTCCCATAATTTTGTTCTAAATTACAATTGCCATAGTATAGTGATGATTGAAAAGCTACTTTCTGATCGCCTGAGAACAGAGGCATGTATAAACAAATTGAAACATGTCTGTACTTTGGTTTTGGAGGAATTGGGTACTAGCTTTTGCTCTAGCCAACCTGGCTGACAAATTTAATGTGTCCACAAAAAGTAATGCTTCCCACTAACTCCTTTACAAAATCCTGTACTGGAATTCATGCATCTCTGTCCTGCCTTCCTTCTAGCCAAGAGCTAAACTAATCCTCTCCTGCACTTGGCAGGAAGGTTGCTATATTGCAGTGCAAGGTGTTCTTTCCGTGTCATGGTTGTAAACGAATTGCGCTGTGCTGCCACCAAAAACTTTGTCATGCTGCTGTCTTTACCAGGTGCTTTGACAATCTGCTTCAATTGAAGAAAAGGATAAAGGGCCTAATCCCACTTTAGGAGAACTAATACCAGCAAAGGCTATTTGCTCAAAATTCAACTTTTGAAATGAGCCAGTGTTGAGTCTCATTGCAGAAACAAGCCCTCCTGGTGTCTTTATTTTTCCCCCTCCCATGCACCAGCTTGATGGACCTGCTCAGGTTACACTGGTGCAAAGGAGAGGTAACTAAGACCTTCACATCTTGTCAACTCCAGCATGTTGAATGTTTGGGAGGAATTTAAAAAAAAATGGTTGTTGCCTATTGAAATTATACTCTGGTTTTCATGGTACTCTTGTAAATCAAAGTGTACAGGACTGATCATTTCAATGGGACACACTGGGTTGTGAATGCTATCATCTTGTGTTTGTTCTTGTTAGCACCGCACAGTTTGGAATTGGCTCTCAGATTATCACTATGGAGACCTGCTTCCTGCTTTCTGGCAGTGTGGCCTTTCTTTAGTAAGTGTCAAGGAAACAGACTTCCCCCCCAACCTCTCAAATTTAGAAGGAAAGACCATTCTCTGAGGGACAAAAGAGGAATGGATGTTCTCATGAGAGAGGAAATACACACAGTAGGTATTTATGTAAACTACATGTTTGTATGATATAATGTAGCGAAAATTAACATGGTGAGTGCCAAGCCTTTTTTAAAAAAAACCCATTATATGGTTAAAAGTGAATGCACATGGATGTTCACTTTTGCAGAGTGCATTATAATGTTAATGGAATTTAGTAACTATACTGTTACCTCAGGACAGTGGCAGAAGAGCACGGTGCTGTTACATACACTAGACCACCTTCTCGTATTAGCACAGTTTGGAGAGACGGACGCTTTTGTTTCTCTTAGAAAATACTTGCCAAGATGTGATTTTTTTTTTATTTTTTTTTTTAATTAAACGCTGCATTTCACACACGACCAATATTGGACATAATTATTTATAGATCTTGTTTCCTAGAGTCAAACGGGGCACCTTAAAACCATTTGTCTGGCTGCTATACCTATCCTAGTGTCTCCCCTTGCTTCCAGTGGCTTGCTGAGGTCCAGGATGCAGGGATTTACCACTGTCATAAGCAGCAGGTATCTTAAACAGACAATATGCTCAAGTATTTAAGTTGTAGAAAGCAAAACAATGTCAGTGGTGTTCCCAGAACATGTAATGCCGTAGAAAAACAGATTAAATAGGCTACATGTGAAGCTGTACTCCCTGTGATTTATTTTTTTTTTCCCCCTATGGGGTACAGGTTGTATTTCATATGTGAAGAGACTGGTGTTCAAAGCTCCTGCTCTTAATGCAACAAAGAAGTGTGTTAGGGTGGGTTTTTTCTTCTTTTTTTTTAATTTAGTCTCCATAAGAGTAAATTAATGAAAGTTTTATTTCTGGTATAACAGCAAGAGCCTTAAACTGTTTGCTTGGTGGCATCTTGAGTCACTTTCCAGAACATGTCCTTGTGGACCCTCAGATTAAACAGCTGCTTTTCCTTGGCCTCAAATCTGAGTGGCTCTTGTTACAGCTTGCGTATCATCACTCAGGCCTCTGCTATTTGGGATCTAACTAACATTCCTCTTGAGCGGACATGTGCCAAAATAGAGCCTCTCCCCCACAGCTGTAATGACTCTGGGGATTGGCAGGAATAAAGTTAAGTTATGCAGATATGACTATATACAGGGCTAATGAAGAAAAATGTGCCATTTTTTTTAACATAGCTTTATGCAAGGGAACTGACAAGAGTAGACACTTCATTGAAGAGATGAGGGATAGCTGAAATTGTTACTGACAATATGGGGTGTAATCTAAAGAAAAATACCTGTGCATGGAACATCTTAAGTCCAAACCAACCTACTGGCATAAGTCAAAGCATCTTCTATTGCAACTCAAAAAGGCATTTGCAGAAATGCAGGAGACATTGAGCGTTAGGCCCTCCCTGCCGTGCTTGTTTGATGTTCCACTTCTTGGCCAAAATATGGAGTATGAGTTGCATGTAGATCGGGCTCAGACACAGCCCTATTCAAAATAAAAGAAGTAATTGCATTCCTTGAACTAGGAGCACATCCATTCTAATGCTTGTGAGGTCTTGCAAGTGGAGTGCGTGTGGCCTAAACACTAATATGCCTTTCACACAGGCTTTTCTTGCCAAAAATTATAGGTCTATTGGCTGTGGCTGCTGCAGGGGTATCACTGGCTTCCAGTCCTCTCCAGCCATCAAGAGAACTGAACTCTTCTAACCTAAGTTGTAAAGAGCAGGAAGATGTCATGCAGTTTCTTGGGCTCTCTGCAGGGGTTTCTGCTATGTAGCAAAGTGCACTATTCTGTCTGCATGCTTGGGAGGTTTACTCCAAGGGTGGACTTTTAGTAGAGGCCAAGGCTTGTGACTGTTTTGTGAATAACTGCATCGGTGCAGCCTGCAAAAGGGTTGGGAGCAAAAGGATTAAGTACTCCACATCAGCAATGTGAGTCCTGCTGCATGCTTCTGTCTGGCTAGAATGAGGGCTGATCACCGTTGTGCCGCAGCTTGTTTCCTGTCATGGAGACTCACTCAAGTGATGCACCCAACTGCACTGCTCTGTTGATCCACCTGTGTGCTCTCAGGCTGTGCCTAGCCAAGTTCTTCTTTAGCTAATTGAGTGATCAAACCACTTGGCCCATGCAGTGGCTTGCTCTTCGTTCAAAATCACTCTCTCAGTTCAGTAGCAAGTTAAGCAGTTCACCTGCTTCAAGCAGGCTTGGTGTTGTTCCAGGTTAAATTGTGCCTTGTGGCCCCTGCCCAGACAAAGCAAGCTCAGAAATCCAAAGCTCCATCTTGCTCTTACAGGGAGTGCTCTAACTGGAACTGAAAGCTGGCACGACTAGTGACAGCATGGTCTGTGACCCTGCTTTACGTGTCGTAAGCCACTGATGGCACTACACCAAGTCATCAGAATAGGTAGAGAGATGTGCAATGGAAGCCTAAGTAGTTTGGTAATGTTTCAGCTTTATTTCACCTAGTTTTCCCTCCCAACATATGCAGACAGAAAGACAAGCTGCTGCAGCCCCCTCTCCTCCCACCAATAACTTCAGGGTAAGCCAATCACTTGGGCATGCAAGTAATTTTTGAACAGGAGTTCTTGTTTTAAAGCTTTTTAGCTGGAAAAAACAAGATAGAACGTTATTGGACTAAAGCTGTGGTAGCACCAGTGGAAGCTGAGGAATTACCACAGCTTGCCTCTGCCTTCTTGGACTGGGTATGCAACTTAACTGTAGACCATAGCCTCTCTTAGAATGACTATCCCGTCTTACTCCCTGCTTTCACTTAATAGCTCATGCTACGGAAGAGACAGAAGAGTGTGAAACTGTTTTAGAGTACACAATGGCAGCCCGAACACCTTCATTGCATGCATACCTGCTTTATTGTAAAGAAATTAAGGAGTACTAAAGACAAAAGCAGACGCTGATGTGAAGCCACCTGGAGAGGACACTAGCCCCCATGCAATGGTCTTATTTAACTGAATTTAAGGAATGGATTCTATGTTTACCTCATTGTAAAGTTGTTGCCTTTCCATTGAGAGGAAAGGATGCTGCATGAAGCAATCCAGATGCTAGATTTGGTTCCCCTGACATTCAGCCCTCTAAGGTAGGCTTCACATCAGTATAAATACTGTCCCTCTTTGGACCCTTACCTTTCTAGGATGTGAATGGTAAAAATGTGAATATTTGTTGTTTACTTCATTAGACATAATTCAAAATGATGTGTTTATATGCAGAATCTCAATCAGACTGAAGCAAAACCATATGCAATTGGTTTACTTTATTATAAACTGTATATGATGTACAAACTAATAAACATTTAAATGAGGAGAGACTGGCTCTTGTTCTTGCACAAACAGATGAATATGGTGCTCCAACCACAGCACGTTTCAGCGTTGGACTCAATGTTGTTTTTGGACTAGTTAGTCATGCTGTTACTTTGCTCAAGGGTGAGGGGGTTTTCAGCATGCTCCCACCATCTCTTGCAAGGCTTGTCCTGGGGTAGATGTCATTAAGGAAAAGACTATCCCCAACTGTCCCTCAAAGATTAAAGATGTGGACAAAGTACTTGGCTAGAGAAGGCCCAGCTGAACAGGAAGTGATCAGCTTTAATGTGGAGCTCCCACTGTGAAGCATAGTAGAATCTACTCAGCTCTTGAGTTGGGTCCTGGGAGAGATGGGCAGCTTGGTTTTCTGCTCCAGTTGAGGGAAGACTACCTGTGTGCCCCTCTGAAGCTCAGTAAGGAATTGCTAGTCACCTGTTCTCTTATTGGAAGCAGCAGGCCAGCTGAAAGGCTTGTGGTGGTTTGCCAGTAAACTCACCAAATCACAGCATCCGAGACACTGCCCTGAAGCTTCCCTTGGTTTTAATTTAGACAGTCTGAGAGGGGAAGCAAAGGATATTTCCCTATGTATGGAGCAGTGTCTGGGGAGCAGCACTGCATGCATGCACAGCCACTATCCATTGAGAGGGCAGGGGCCATGGGGCAACAGCTCCTGTACTGTTTCCAACCCTGGAAGTACGTGTCAAAAACACAGTAAACATATATAAATTAATATGGGGTTTATTTCAAGACGCTTTACAGTTCATGGGACATGAGCATAAGCTGCTGTTCTGACCTGAATCTATTAGTTTGGCCTAGTGTTACAGTAGGCCAATGACAGTAAGTATCCATTGCATGATAGGCAAGCTGTTTGACTTTTCACATAAGCAGAAACAAGCTTTAACTGTCAGACAAGTTTAATAACTGAAAACATTTAAACAGCCAGTTTGAAAAATGTTTAGTGTGAACACAGGCAAAGTTATGCAAAGTTACAGTGCCACCATTTACCTCCTAAGCTATGACATGTTAGCTTCATGTACTGCCACCTAACCTTAACATTCAAGAGAATTAGATTTTGAATCCAAAAGTAGGAAAATCAGTCTTGCATGAAGTACAATAAAATACTTCAGGTGTGACTTAGTTTCTATAAGATCATGAGTTAGAGATGGAAGAGACCTATTAGTTTATTCCATCCCCCTCCCAGGGCAGGATTGTTCCCTACAGTTTATGTACACTGGACAAGTAGTGCTTTGTCCAGTCCACTCTTGGATGTCTGGTGTGAAAGTGGCAGGTGCCATATCACAGCAAGACTGAAAAGATTTAATGACTTGGAAGCTTCTCCTAATGCTTAGCTTAAATTCCCTCTTATGTGATTTTACACATGCCACTTGCCTTTAATGTACTCTTAGCTTAGGCTGGATATATGGGTCCTTCTCCTGCCAATGAACATATGCATGGACTCTTTTTCCTATTAGCAGTTTGAAGGTGGGGAGGCCACATGTGGCAAGCCATGTGGATGCAATAGTTTGACCTTCCATAATGAAGGCTCTTGAACTCCCCAGTCTCTCTTCCTTATCCTTGTTGACCAAAACCATCAAGAACTCTACTCCTATCCTTGCTACCCATTGCTGGGTTTTAGTGGTTTTAACCTAGTTGTCTGCTACCCAGGACACAATGTTCCAGCAGCCTATGGAAGGGTCTGTCCCAGGTTCAACTTGCTTGGCTTCAGAGTATTAAAAGTAGCTCTAAGCTTTGGTCCACCACTGTCAAAATACTTTCATATAATGATCTAAGGATTGTGGTTCTTAGGGAAATTACAAAATGGACCATAAAAAATAATCCTCTGAGAAAAGAAAAGCTGTACCTCTACAAAAAAATGTACATTAAAAAAGTCTTTCAGCTCTTCAGTTACCGAATCATATTTGGTCTACTGGAAAAGGATCAGAAATAGGTTTTTAGGTGCTTAATTTTTCTTTACAGTCAATCAGGTCATTAATTTCCTTCCTGAGGGCCAATAAATTGTGTCTCAATGGAGAGACATCACTCAAATTTGCAGAAGGGCTTACTTTAGTACAGGTAGAATTATTTCTCTACAATTTCATAAATGTTACACAAGTTACTTTGTCTTTAAAAAAAGGCAACTGCACTACTAGAGCATTTAGATAATAGTGCAGGAATTAAAGGCAGAGCCTCGTTTGTTACTGCTTTGAGTAGGCACTAGCTTTCCTTTGCCATAGTAACCTGTGAATACGGCTTTCACTTCAATCTTTTTAGAAAGCAGGAGCATCCACATGCCATTGCCAAAGTACTGCAGTTTCCCTCCTCCAATTTCCCCAACTTCATCACCTTTGTTCCCTGCCTTTTCCAGCTTGACGAATTCCAGGAGGTCAATGCCAGTCTGAACTGCTTCTATGCCACTGGCACATCCAAGGGTAACATGAGCTCGGCTGCCTTTGGGCAGGTTGTCCGTGGGTTGTATCTTGTCAACATCATTTGGCCACAGCAGCAGGTCTTGATCAGTCAGATCCACACGAGCACCAGCAGTTTTTGTCGTGATGAACAGTGCAGAGATAGTCAGGGTAAAGGCTTTTCCGTAGGCCGCCTTCACAGCCTGCAGAGAGAAAGAAAGCAAAGAAGAGACTTGAATCTAGAACAAAATTTTGACTGCCTGTAAAAACAGACATTCAGTTTGCCAGGTCTATGCAAACCACAGACATCTTGATCTTCTAGCTCTCTATTTCTTTCCGGTTTTAATCTCCAGGAAAGAATTTGCATATTTCACTTACATAGCAATGCCTACAAAGAGCTTAATATATACTCGGATCTTTCCATTCTCCAGAAACATCCTGGCTACATGTAATTTCTCTCTCCCCCCACCCCCTTTCAGTCATCTTAATTCCTGCATTTAACTGGACCCTCAGGCTAATCAACTACTGAAAGGTGCAAATTCCTTAAGTAACTCAGGATCTATTAAAACCAACCCTCCTACATCCGAGAAAGCCATGAGAACCTCTAGCTAGATTGGAGGCAAGCTGAAAACATCAGACATCTCCACACCATCATTTTTTTCAATCCCAATGAACACCACCACCCTGCCTGCCTCTCTACAGCTCAAAGCCAGGTAAGTGTTCTTGTGATAGAAATGTACACTGTTGCTACAGCAAGCTGCTTGTCCTCTTCTGGCCTGAACCAAGGTAACCAGCCCACTTGAACATGGTGCTGGGGGCAAGGGGAAGGGAGTAAAACTCAACCAGACACTAACTTCTTGTTGTGCGTATTCTTCAGCTCCTGGAGCCTTCCCGAAGTCGGTGTACTTTGTAGTACAGTGCAAGACACTCGGTGGCCTTTTCACGAAGTAGCTGGTTAGGTCTATTTTAAGTTTGGGATCTTCAATGGCAGGAGCAACTGTAAATATAGATGAGCAGAATTACTACTGAGAAATCAGGGTGGCCCCATTATGCCTCTTCATTCCTACAAGCACTGGTTTAAGTTTCTTTAGCATTTAATGCTGTTTAGTGCTAAAGATAGCTGGGCAGGAGAAGATATTGAACTGGGCCACATGGCTAGCACAGAGCAGCAAGGCCACTTCTTTAGACCACCCAGCCATCTTCCCTGACCTTGACCCTGTGGGGGATGCTTTAGGAGCAGGAAAATAATTTGATCTTTTTGGTCCTTGGCTGCTTTGCTGTTTTACTTGGGCCATCAGAGGAAACAACTGGGAATTACTTTGCTACTTCCTTTCTTAGCTAGATTCCAACCTGAGAGCTGTAGCCAAAAGACCCTACGTCCCACTGCCAGCACCTGGAACTGGGCTCCTTGGGGCACACTGTCCAGAACTTTCCATTAAAAAAAAATCTGGGGTTTGCTTCCTTATAACTCATATAACATTACTTTGGCTTCTAGACATTATGTTGCCCAGTATCCTTATCAAGAAAGGTTGCATTTCAAATTTCAAACTGAACTGGAGGTATTCTTTTGAAAGCAGAGTGGGTAAGTTTGCTTATTCCCTGTGTTTTGTTTTGGGTTTTTTTAAGTGGTGATTTTTTTCCTTGTTAAAGTAAGAGCTTTAAGATACTTAAACATACAGTGTTTAGACTCCTTTTTGAATGCCTTGGAGCTTCCAAGCTCATCGAGAAAAGCCTGCCCAATCTTCCTCAAGTTCTCAGAAGTTTTTCTGTTCAAAAACCAACCAAAATACATGGGTAGGAATTCTTTCTCCAAGTTTGGCTTCATCTTTTTCAGGTCTTCCACAGACAGTTTCCATTGATTCTTTTCCTTCAGCTGCAAGCAATCCATTTTCCACTGTGTTTTGGGTTCAGCAAAGATGACTTTGTACCGGTACTTGTCAGCAATATCAAAGAGTTGATCCAGCCGCTCCCTTTCATGATGAGTGTCATCCACAACAACAACACTGATGTCTCGCTTGCAACAGTCAACTACATCCTCATCCATCTTTGAATAATCTTCAGGAATGGTGCTTCTTACTGCAGGTACAATCTTATAGCTATCAACAGAAATGATCCGGCAGGCATCCTTATATCTGTCTTGAATGGCGTGGGCAAGAGTGGATTTCCCACTGCCTGGTAGACCTCTTAGGATGATAAAGGTTTTAGATTCCTTGATTGTAGAAACAGTATCATCATCATCAAGGAATGGAAACTGCAAGTTTTCAGGCCTCTCTTTTGATGATTGAGTAGACATTTTCCTAAATATTTTAGGCAGGAATGTGTGACTCTTCTTTGTGAAGCCTTTGTTCTGAAATTAAAACAAAAAAAATGTATATTTTAGACATCCAAAAAAATACCGTCTTTCTGACTGTGAACAATACAGCACTGTCCTGGTCCTTATTGGAAACCAGGGGGAGGAGGGGAGGGCTACTTAGAAAGGCAGAAGTGGTCCAGTGATGACTTTAAATGACACTATTATGTCATACATCTATGCCACCATTATTAGACCTCAGCTGCTTTATTCAGCTTACAATGCTCTGAACAATTAACAGAAACTTGTCCCTCAAAGCGTTTCTGCTGGGCCCCACAGCGAGTCAAAAGTACTCCATCTCAACCAAGTAGACAACTCAAAAACTTAAAAGGTGCAAGTCAACCTCCTTTGCTTATTGTTCTGTGGATTGTGCCTTTTCCCTAAGTGCCCATAACTAAACTCCTTAAATGCCAGGGAGAATAACATCACCGCAAGCTCCACAGTTCTGGAGGCTCAGTCTCTCCTCTCCTTGCCCCACGTACCAGTTAGGGGTCAAACTCAATTTGGTACATTTGAAAACAGAGGCTATAAAGTTCCCGAAGTTAAGCTTTTATAAAGACTACGCCAGCCTATGGAAACTTAAAAATAACCCAAAGAGAACCGAAAATCTTGTGCTGTTGTGCAACTGCTGATGTTGGGCAAACTCTGTTAAAAATCAAGCTGCAGAGGCTACAAACTAATTTGCTTCAAAGTGAATTTCTTTTACTCTTTTTATGCATTAGAAGCACTTACATCAAGCCTGCATCACTGCCTACACACGAATGATCACATTTGGTGCCGTGCACCTTGCAATTTGCCAATTAATTACCTTACACCATTCCCACCTGGCTTCCCAGGTATGTACCACATTTTGGTTGTAACGTACTACATCAATCTTATCTACCATTGTATTTATTCCACCCATCCATCCCAGGATGCTCTTGACCAGATTCCAAATGTTCTGACGTACTCTGGTGCTTTCCACAAAACTAGAGACTTGCAGATTTTAACTTTTATTGCTCTTGGCCTATCTTATGACTTACATTAGGGCTGGCTAACTTTCACAAATGACACGGGCAGCCTCCCAGTATAGCATGCGAGGTGCAGGCAACACAGTGGCAGATACGGCAGGGAGCATAAAACAGAGTAGCAGATAGGTTAGGGGACTGAAGTGGCATGAGGATGGTATAGGGCTTCATTTGTGGTACACCTACCAAAGAGGTTGGCTCCCACTGGCCTACCCTGTAATGACAGGCACCTTCAAAATGCCTTGGAGGTGAGAAGTCTACCAGGAATAATTTCTTGCAGTGTATTTTTGTCAGACATGTACAGGTCTAGGACTGACATTTGAGGTTTCCTTTTCCCCTCTCAAACTAATAAAGTTGCTTAGAGTATACAGCAGCAGGGGCTACAGGAAGGACCTTAGAAGGCAGCAGCATATCTGTCAGTGCTTTGCTCTGAGAGCCAAATACACAATGGAGTGGGGTCACTCAAGGCAGATGATGGTCTTTCAAATATAATTGTAACACAGGTCGGGGGAACTAGAAATCCTAAGATGTCATTTGGGCAAGGATCAATCCAGGAACTGCTGTGGTACCAGGGTATTTCAGCATCATGTTATCACACTAGTTTCCTTATCAGTATACTTACGATGGAGGGTGACCTCCTAAATGGCTAAGCAGAAGCTGAGATTTGAATGAAGAAATTTTTTTTTAAAAGCCCATGACCTGAAGATGCACATTTTCAGTTGCAGAGCAGGGGCAGGGACTTCTGAAAATTAAAAGAATTGCTTTTCAGCTTCCTTCTCCAGTTAGCAAGGTAGCCAATTTCCCTGGCAAAAATCTGTGTGCAGCTGGAGCAATAGCTTGGCTTACCAGAATACAACATATTTATATCTACAACTAGTTGCTCGTATTAGCCAGTAAAAGTGTTGAATCTTAGGAAAGTGAGTGGTCTGCACTATTGATGGAAAGTGATCAAAAGCCTTCTCCCACTAAGGACATCTAGTCTGTAAAAGCGAACAATAGGACTGGGGAAGAAGCACCTCCATTATGCATGTGAGATGTGATCACATCTCCCCATCTTTCCTCCTCCTCTTTGCTTGTAAGCATTTTGAAGTAAGAACTGTCTTCCTCTAAACCCAGTTTAACATGGTGGGTTAAACACTGCTTACACTCTTGAAACCCAGAAATCCAGTCCCCTGCAGTCACTCACAAGACCTTGGTCTCCAAGCTGCTTGAGAATGGCTACTGGAGTGACCCCGGATTGGTCTCATTGGCACACTGCCAGGTGCTACTAGCACACAAGTCTTCTGCAGCTGGCCACTGCCACAACTGAACTGAACTTTTCAGGTAGGAAAAGCTTAGCAGGTGTTTGTACTGGCAGCTTGTATGTATAATTCTTAGCACCGAGCGTAGCATGCTCACAATGGAAGATCACCATCTGAATGGTTTTCAGGAAAGATCCAATCTAGATGAGAGACTGACACAGCCAACCTTCACCCTCCCACCCTACAGCCTTCTCCCCTCAGTGGCTGCATGCTACTCTCCTTCATCAGAGAGCCTGGCATCTCAGTTCTTCTGCCAGGCCCCTTATTCATCCAGCATTCAAGTCCCTTTAGAGTCATTTCAGCCCCAGGACTCAGAAAAACTAAAAACATCCTTATTTATTACTTCCCTCCCCTTAATCAGCCTACTTCTTCATCTGAGACAGGGATCCATCCCTTCTTGAACGTCTGGAAAGCACTTGAGCTCACTGCTGGAGTCCACAGCAAACAAAACAGTAAGTCCCAATACTTCAACTAAGTCTTAAAGCAATTCAGTTCTTCCTGCGTGCTGTGTGCTGCTCCTCTACCAGCCTGAGCAGTGAAGGTTGTCTAATCGGTTACATTAGTGCTGGCTCGCAAGAATTAAACTGCAAGGCATGCGTGGGTGCAAGGCTTTTGCTGCCTATTTTTAGAAACAACAGGACGGCAAAACATTTTAGTCTGGTTTCAGCTACATTTTTGATCCCTGTGAACTAGTCAAAGAGAAGCAGCTGGTTGGCAAACGCTCCAGAACACTATTTGTCTAGAGAGAGAGAGAGAGAGAGAGAGAGGGAGCGAGCAGATTTTGCAGGGCATCATTTTTAAACTTTGCAGTAGGCTTCTTTCAATCTGAGCAGGGGCTGCAAAAACGTTAGTGTATCATGTAAA
Source organism: Alligator mississippiensis (assembly GCF_030867095.1). Lineage (NCBI taxonomy): Eukaryota > Metazoa > Chordata > Crocodylia > Alligatoridae > Alligator > Alligator mississippiensis. The sequence goes on from NC_081827.1 coordinate 162,955,466, forward strand.
AGATCAGACAGGCTCAAGAGAAACCAGCTACAGAGCTGTTAAACATTTTCCAGCACTAACTTTTAGAGTTTGTTGGCTCTTTTTATAGCTAGGTAGCCCTTTTTATCCTGTGAGATTTCCTTGGCACATGCAGCCAGTCAAAATTGTACTGTGCTACTCACCAGCAACCTGCATGATTAAGTACTTTGCTGAATTAGTCGCACAGATCACTTGAATCATGTAATACATTTTCACCAGACCTGTGCGAGGTGATTAGCTGCACCGGTCACTGGTGACGCACACCATGAATTCCTGCGCCCGCGTGGCCCTTCTAAACTTTATTGCAACATTCGCCAGCAACTCGTGCGATGGATGACTTGACACATGTCACCCATCTAAATGAATCGCACCGGTCACCGAAGCATCGTGCAGTGACGTTTCGACTGGCCCCCGACGCCGAGTCACGAATTGCATGGGTCACGTGGGATGGTCCCGATAAAGTTTCGACTGGCCACCAGAGCCGAGTCATTTCTCGCGTGGTTCCCCAGCGACCAGTGCACAGAGTGACCCGGGCTGCGTGGCCAGTGGAAAGGTTTGTCTCGCAGCTTACCAGGGCACAGCACGAGGATGGGCCTAGCCCTCCTGTGGCCCCTGCTCTATGTTACATACAAGTCGACAGGGCAACCACGTTCCCACCAGGCGGGCAGGTGGAGGCGCCCACCCCCTCACTCCCACGTGAACTGGGCCAGACTCCTTGGCAGGGGTGGGCAGACACGGAAACTTTTATGGCACGGGTCACCAGTGCCCGGGGCTTCGCGCCATGGATGTAACGTCGGCCGACAGGCTGCCCCTCTGCCTTTAGGGCCGGGACGACGCCCGAGCGCCCATTGTCCGAGCACAAGGCGCGGGGGACCCCGGGCAGGGGCCAATCAGCGCCCCCCTCCCCTCCCCTCCCCCCGCCCCGCTCACCATGGTGAGGGCAGCGCCTCCTGTGGCAGCCGCCGCGGGCCCGAGCTAGGACGCGGCTGAGAGCGGAGCGCGGGGAAGCGGCTCTCGGGGAGGGGGGCCCGGCCGCAGCCGCTTTCATACCCCGAGGGGAGAGGGCTGCCCCCCCCAACACACCCACCAGTGGTACCGCCCCAGCGGGCGGCCCCACGGCGCCTGCGTGGGCGGGTGGGGGGGCGCGGCCCCCTGGCGGCTGGGGCGGGGGTTGCAGGAAGTGGAGCCGCTTGCGGCGCCTAGCGGGACCGAAACGCCGCGGTGACGTGCGGCCCCGCCCCGCCCGCAGGGGCTTTCCGCGGGTGTCGGGCTGCGCCAGTCCCTGCGCACTGCAACCTGCAGGCCACCGAGCCCTTCCCCGCCCTCCCGGGACCCTGCAGAGCTACAAGCCCCTCGTACCCCCGCTGCGCCTGGGAAGTGCCCAAATGATCGCCTTGTCCCGGGACAGTCCGGACTGATTCGCGGCTATTGCCCTGCCAGCTACATGTGCAAGCGATTGTCTCTCGTCCCCTTCCCTCCCCCATTAAGCAATGAAGACCCCCCCACCTTTTGGTGCAAGTCAAACCCTCGCACTGTCAGCCCCGAAGTAAACAGATCGCCTGCTTTTAGCCAGTGACGGTAGCTCATGTTAGACGCTGGATTTTTGTGTGTCCCAGGTAGTGACCTAAAATGATCAATACAAGCAGGGGGACAATGGAGAAGAGCTGAATCCCAAAGTGCAACCCCCCCCCCCCCAAGCTGTGTAAGGAGAACACATGCACAGAGTAAGAAACAAATCTGCGCACACAAAGAGCTGTGTTAAGAAACACACACACACCTGTATGTTAAGGAAAATGTGCACACAGCTGCAGAGGAACACGTGCACGCGCGCACACACACACAGCTATATGTTAAGGAATGCACATTCATGCACAGATGCATACACACAAAGCTGTATGTTAAGGAACATATACACACACAAGTACACACAGACACAGCTGTGTGTAAAGAAACATACACCTGTATGTTAAGGAAAGCATATGTGCACACAGAGCTGTAAAGAAACGCATGTGTGCATTCACACACACACACACGAAGCTGTATGTTAAGGAACACGCATGCGTGGATGCACAAACAGCTGTATGTTGAGACACACATAAGTACACACGTATACACACACACACACACACACACACACACACACACACACACACACACAGCTGTGTGTAAAGAAAAGGAAGCAGCAGGGATGATCCACACCTGGTTCTTGTAGACCAGCTTCAGCCTCCCTGCACACCATACAGAAGGAAATGGCTGTCAGTCGTCACATCCTGGCTTTGCCTTTGTTTATTTACCAGTCAGAATGAAACTAACGTTCTTTATCCGATTGGAGGTTTCACACTGGATTCAAATTCAGCAGATATGCAAAGACACTGTTAACTTATCCGGTTGTTACAAAAACAGCAGCTGTGCCTAGTTTTGATCACACCCTGCAGACACTGACTGAAGATACACGGCTCATTTTGCCAAGAATGCCACTGTACTACTGGATCAAATATATTCACAAGATCCCAGTCCTGCAGCTTAATACATGTAGATTCCATTAGCATTAGTGAAACTTTGTGCCTGCACAGGAGATGCAGACTTGTGCTCTCAGTCAGTGTCTGACTCCCTATCAGAGTCCTGATGTCTGGGTAGAAAGGCAGGAAGAGAATTAACGAAACTCGGTCCAAGGCAGGAACCTAAATTACCTTCAGTTGAAGGGCTTTAGAATGGAAAAAGAAAATAATAATTCAAAGGGGTGGCAAAAACCAGAGGCCGCTCACATAAAGGTGCGGAATGAATGTCCAAGGGAAATACAGGACCAATTTCACACCAAGGGATTATTTATCTACATTAGAAGAGTCTCTGCCATTACATAGCTAGGCTGGCAGAGCCCCCTTCTGGAGGCACAGCATGTGTCAATGGGAGCTTTTCTGCCAACATAGCTACTACGTCATCTCTACAAACAGCACTAAGTAACCTAACAAAATGCTCTTTTTGTCAGTAAAGTTGCATCTAACCAGTGGTTTTGCTGCTGTAGTAACATCTGCTAGGGTGTGTGATTCCTTACAGACATTTTTTCAGGTGCCTAAGTACATAAGATAGACCTGGTCTAAGTAAAAGGCACTAAGTTGTAAAGTCAGCACACCAACACAGACTTTAATCCTACAGGTGAACTCTAGGAAATGTCCCCCTGTTGTTCAGACAAATCCTCCTTTATATCTTCTTCCTCTTCTCTCACTGTCTCCTCTTCTCCTTCCTCCCTTTCATTTCTCTCACTCTCCAACCTTTCTTCTCCACTTCTCTCTACCTCATTACATTCTTGTCCATTTTTCTCATCGGTCTCTTTTTCTTGTCCATTTCTCTCATTCTCTTCTTCCTCTGTTTCATTTCTCTCATTCTCTTCTTCCTCTGTTTCATTTCTCTCTTTCTCTTTCTCTCTTTCATTTCTCTCTTTCTCTTCTTCCTCTCTTTCATTTCTCTCTTTCTCTTTTTCATTTCTCTCATTCTCTTCTTCCTCTGTTTCATTTCTCTCATTCTCTTTCTCTTTTTCATTTCTCTCATTCTCTTGTTCTCTTTCCTCTTGTTTGTCATTTTCTTGCTCCATATTATGTCTGCTCTTTATCTTCTCAAAGAAATATTCACTTACATAGCCAAAATCTGGGGAGAAAAGAAGGGTTTGCTTTTAAACAAAGCAGAAGAGTTCCCACATGCAAAGCACTAGCAGAGAATGGAGCTGTACTTTCTGGCTGCAGGTTGCATTTTAATAGGTGAAGAGGGATAGGGGCAGCAGAACTGTGCCCCACTCACCCCTCTTTTCCTCTTACTTTTTTTGTCTCAAGAGGTGAAATTCATTGCTGGTGCGAGAAGTTAAGCTGCATGATAGATATTAATGAGAAACTGGGAGCTGGCAAGTTGCAGCCCTCTGAAATTCACTGGTCATGCCAAAAAAAAAGATGAATTCCAGGTGGCCATCTGGGGGCTGAGAAAGCAGGTGAGAATGCTGGAAAAAGAAGAATTGTTAGTTTCAAGTGCAGTGCTTCCTTTGGCCTTACTTAGGTAACTCAGGTATTTGGAGGAGGCGGGGAGGGTTACTACCCAAAAGGGCTTAACGGAAGAATGTATGGTAGCCTTGTTTAAATGGGAAGCCTACTGTGCAATAAGCAAGGGTATGGTCTAACAGAGCAGTGGCTGTTCAGTGCTATGGATGTCCTTGGTTCACAGATTCCTAGATGTTAGGGTCAGAAGGGACCCCAGTAGGTCACTGAGTCCAACCCCCTGCCCTGGGCAGAAAGCACTGGGGTCAGACGACCTCAGCTAGGTGCTTGTCCAGTCTCCTCTTAAAGACCCCCAAAGTAGGGGAGAGCACCACCTCCCTTGGAAGCCGTTTGGTGTGCACAAACTGGACACGTCTACACGTGCAATTAATGCAAAGCAATAAACTCCAGGGTTTATTGCCTGGGCCCCCAGCATGTTGAGCTGGGTTGGAGCAGCCCCAGCTGGCAGGGGACCCCAGGGGTCAGCCTGCCAGCCTGGGGCTGCTCTGACCCAGCTCAATATGCTGCACAGGGGCTGGCTTGTCATGAGTGTGCTCCAGTGCAGGGCTAGCCAGTAGGAGCATCTACACATGTGCTGCTGCAGAGTAAAAAAACTGCAACAGGACAGTACTTGCATGTACAAGTACTATCCTGCTTCAGAGTTAACTACAGTAGTTTATGCTAGCCTAATTGCCCTGCACCTGGAGACACCAAGGCATTTACTGTGGAGCTAATTAGTCAACTCTGAAGTAAATATCTTGTGTAGACATGCTCACTGTGTGGTAACTTACTCTGATTTAAGGTGCCTCATGCAAAGGTATTCTTAGCAATCATTATAAAGTGTTTACACGGGGAGTTAGTATGCGCTAAGGTAAAAGTATAATGTACAGGACTTTGCACTAACTCATTTGTGTGCACAGTGCCCTAGTCTTCCATCACACACATCCACACTTAGCCCTTCATCAAGGCCTCAAACTGCAAGCAGGGGATACAAAAGCCTCACAGTCTGTGGAACAGCTGGCCAAACAGCAATGAGACTGAAACTATAATTTAAATAATCCACTGATGCCATTCTTATGATATTCAAATAAATGGCAAACACTGTAAAGACACAGATTCAGATATAATAGTCATGTGTGTAAAACACTGTATCAATTTTATATCTTTACTTTATTATACAATAAGGTCAAATCCAAGGCTTTGCACACCTGTCTTCCCAGAAGCAGAGTGAGGCCATCACCCTGTGTTTTACCTGAGGATCTATCTATCACATTTGCATTTTGTACATAATTGATTTATGTTTTGGCATAAATATAGACTAGCATAAATAAAGACTTCATGCTTTAAATACACCATATATAACATATATAGAGTGTAAAAAGGGTTCCATTTTGTAACATTTCAACATACAGTGTAGTCTACTGAAGTGCATACCTGATAACCATATCATTTGTTTAACTGTATAGCACAATGGTAGTCCCAGTGTATTGCCTAATACTTGTGTTGTAACAAATTCCAGTATTCTCCTATCTGGTGAAAGTATAGACTGTTTCAGTGTAAAGTATCTTTCAATCCTCCTATTTACTTTGCAACTTATCTATACTTCTATTTATAACTGTCTACCTTGTTAATAATTGTATTCCCTTTTAACTGTGGCAGAAGCAGTAAAAGGGAAGTAGCTAAGGGCAGCTATTAGAAACTTTATAATGATGGGAAGAACCACAGGCAGCTATGGGATTTTGTAAAGGGATGTGTGGAGCAGTGACTGATGCTGCAAGGGTGGCTGTGCCCACCACTCCCAGGCTCCTTCTCCCCTGCCCTTGCACCAGGAAGAGCAGGCTGTGCCATGGAAGCAATAGCTGGGACTTTTGAAAGACACCAGATCAGGTAAGTTTATATTCCACCTCTCCAGCACCTTCTCCTCTCCCGTCTGTGCTCATTCCTTTCCATTCTCACCCTCAGCTAGGGACAGCAGCAGCGGTGGATGAGCTCCCCTACCCTGTGCCTGTGCCTACACGTACACCTGCTCATGGGCTAGCAAGGAACACTCGGGGAGACTAGGCAGGGAGGGAGAACCCACCAGCTCCTGCCACCGCTGTCCCTGGCTAAGCCTGGCTCCCTGTGCAGCCTAGTTGGAGTGGGGCAGGAGGGGCTCTGGACTTTCCCTTGTTCCTGAGTCAGTCAGGGACAGTGGCAGAGGCACATAGGGGAGGTGTGGAATTGGAGGGGAGGGGAAGGTCGGGGGCAGGGATGGAAGTCTTACCTTCTTCAGAACTTAAAAATGGTCCCCAGCTTCTGCTCCTGCCACATAATTTGAAAGGACAGGTGCAACCACATTGCCACACTCCCTCTGGATCCACCTCAATGGGGGCTAGTTTGTTTCATGGCTCCCTGTCCTCTCATTTTTGGGACTTTTAATAGCAGCCCTAACAGTGACATTTAGAAACCGTGAAAATGAGAGGACCTGAGAGTGCTGTGTATATAAGGAGCACTGACTATTTAGATTAAATGTGGGTCAGGGCATAGATGTTTTTAGTCCCAATTCTATGTACTCAAACAGATGTAAACTTTTAATGATCCATTTTTGGCACATTACCTGTTGTTAGGTACAGCTCTTCTCACAAGGAGGCCATGGTGATTCTCTATACTCTGTGAAGCCCATCCCCAACTGCTATTCTTGTGTCTTACAGCTGTGCCTCTCATGTCATTTGCTTTCCCCACAAATCCCTCTCATCAGTGCTCTTGTATACCCCTCACCCTCATTCCTGCCTGCCCTTAAACCAGTTTTACTATGTACTGTGGAGTTCTGCTTGTTTTACACCATAAGAGTGAAGGGAGTGTCAGGCCCAATGTCAGCTTCCATGTGGTCCCTGTTGGGGTATATACCAAGAATCTCAGGACAGATTCTCTTTGCCATCACACTTATAGAGAAGCTTGTCATCTGAAAGGAGCAAGTGCTTGAAATAAGCTACTTGTCCTTAAGGGACTCTGTGACAGAGAAACTTTGGAAATGCTGCCACCTACAGTGCAAACGTGATACCGTACTTAAATAGATAAGCCATGGGAATTCATCTGCTAACCTCTCTTTTAGCACAACCTCTGCTCTTTCAGGCTTTCAGCAGAGGTAGCTAAGAAACTAACCAGCTCAAGATAATTTTTAAACTGAGTTTCCCTTCACTATGAAATTGTAATCCCTTTAGAGATCCCTTCACTTACACATGCAGGGAAGGGGAAAAGATGCCATGTTTTCTTATCTGTAAATTTTTTAATTTAACAAAACCTAATCAAACTAGGAATGATATTTGTGGGTCATTCTACCAACATTTCAGCACACATGTTGGCTGCTCTGGCATTGACATGTCATGCTGCTGCTTCTCCCCAGGGAATGTAGATGCTTAGGTGATGATGGGAAACTGGATATAAATTACTTAAGCAGATTTCTTTCTTCTCTGTTCAACGGCCATGCCTGCATATCTCCCACTTGCACACATTTATACATTCATGTTTTGCTGAAACTTAGCAGGCCCATCTGTGGAATTTAGGCTGTAGAGCAGGGATGGGCAATTATTTGGGCCTGAGGGCCACATAGGTAGTTTTCATGCACTGTCACAGGGTCAGCACCCCCTCCCCAAAACAACAACTCACCAAAAATCCTGTGGGGCTTTGGGTGGGTGGGGAGCAGTGTTCAGGAGTGGGGCAGGCATGATCCTCTCCCTACACGCCCTGCCCCATGGAGGAGGAGAGTCATGGGGAGTGTATAGGGATGTGTAGAGGGGGCATATGTGTAGAGAGGGCTGCCTGGGAGCCAGCTGGGGGTGAGAGGAGGCAGGAAGCGCATGCAGCTGAGCTTGCCCAGTTGAAGGCGGCCCCTGCAGCACTCCGCATTGCAACCTGTTTCATGCTCCTGCCCATACCCACCAGCCCAGGCCCTGGCCAGCACACTTCTGGCAGGGCTGTTCCCAGTATGGCTGCAGCCAGCCGGGTTAGCATTGTCACTGGGAGGTGAAGGGATCAGAGCGGCACCCAGCTGGCTGCAGCTGCACTGGGAACAGCCCCACCAGAAGGTGTGTGCACTGGCTGGGGCCTGCACCCGCGGAGCTGTCCTGCTCCCCTCACTTCCAGCTGTGGCTGTAGCTGCTGTTCCTGCTGTGCTGCTCCAGGTGGGCAGGGGTGGAGGGGAAGCTTCAGCCAGGTGGCTCCTGCTAAGCATGTCGAGCTTTGACTCCAGCTCCCGCCTGCCTTCCACCTGCTCTGCCCACCCACAGGTGGCTGCTCATCACTCCAGGCAGGCAGAGCAGGTGGAAGGCAGCTGAGAGCTAGAGCTGGAGTTCCACCCACTGGACAAGAGCTTCCCCCACAACCATCTGGGGCAGTGTGGTGCAGCAGGAGCAGGAGCAGGAGAAGCAGCTGCAGCTGCAGCTGCAGATGAGGGGAGCAGAACAGCCCTGCCAGCCTGGGCTGTGACCAGCGTGTGCAGCTTCTGGTGGGGCTATTCCCAGTGCGACTGCAACCAGCCAGGTCCTGTTCTGCTCCCCTCACCTGCAGCAGCAGCTCCTCCTGCTTCTGCCCCTGCTGTGCCACTCTGGGTGGGTGGACAGGTGGGAAGCTTCAGCTGAACGGCTCCTGCTGGAGGTGAGGGGAGCAGAGCAGCACCCAACTGGCTACAGCTGTACCGAGAACAGCCCCACCAAAAGCTGTGCGCTGGGGCCTGGGCTGATGGGCACAGGTGGGAGTGTGGTGGCTTCCCCAGCAGGACTGGGTGAGGACTCAGGTCCATGTGGGGCCATGTGGGTCCATGTGGGGCAGCGTGCGCTGGATCTGGCCTGCGGGCCATATTTTGCCCACCCCTGCTCTATAGCTATTTTTGGTTTTGGAAAATGTCTTTTGTTTGGAAACATGCAGTATCACCTTGTAACAATCAGGACCAATCCTCAGCAAATCAGCAAAGCTCCACTGAAGTTAGAGGCACATTGATTTACATCAGCTGGAACTCTGACCGTCAGTGATGAAAAGCAAAGCCATGAGTTGTAACCAAGTTAACAGTTTCACATGCAGAGGTTTTTAATACCTGGCTAGACAAAACCTTGGCTGGCATGATATAGTTGGGGATGGTCCTGCTTTGAACCAGGGGTTGGACTAGATGACCTCCTGATGTCCCTTCCAAGCCTCGTTTTCTGTGATTCTGATACTTTTAGAGCAGGTGAAAATATACACCATAGCAGTGTCCACTGTCCAGCTGCCTCTGTGTACCAACAGAGGAATTCTGTCTTTACGGCACAAATTTCTAGATCCTGTTCACCTGGGCTTTTCCACTGTGAATAGCACTGCATCACCGATGAAAAATTAATACTTATTTTCCTACTACAGGAAAAATTAGAGGGATCCTGTGTTGGGTCCTGAGCAGGCCAGGACTGCAAGCAGTGCAGGAGCAAGGCCATGGCAGACTCTGGACTCATTAGCATCACTGGGGATGGACAATCTGCCAAGTGTCCTATAGGGAAAATGAGGTAGAAAAGAAAGGGAAAGGCAGAATTTTCTAAATTTAGAAGATTATAATTGAACCAGCCAGTACCTTTGAAAGAATCTCTTCTCTCCTTTTCTACTTTCAGTTCTTCAATGAAGTCTTTGTTTGCATCATCTAGAGCCTAAAGGGGACAAAGATCCTTAGTAACAAACCAAGACATGCAGGTGTAGGACAGGCCTGTTTAAAACCATGTCCCATTTCCCACTGCTGTTCTCTCACCCACTACTACTTGCTCCTTTGGTGCCTATAAAGGTACTCTTCCTCCCTGATACTGACTGCACTATTCTTTGGGTTACTTCAGCAAAAATACCCCTTAATATGCTTCAGTTGGACTCACCCCTCCCACCTTTTCTCCCTCATATACAGTTAGAGCTGTTTTTTGCAATTCTACTATCTGTTAGCTGCTCCTGGTCATGACGCTCTTATTTCACAACTCTGCCAATTATTTTTAACTCATTCCAATTAAGTTATATTTATTTTTGCTTCAATCTTAAACTGCATAATATAGCCTAGGCCCCTAGCATATTAGAAAAGTGTCTAGTTTATTTTTAACTGGAGAAAAATGTGTGTTGCTTTATATATAATATGATGCACCAGACTGTCTGCACCCCGCTTTTCAAAATTCTAGATCTGCCCATGCTTACAATGATGATGGCCTGCTGAGCTGCATCATTATGAACGAGCTTTGCCTTCTCAAGAGCTTTTTCAAAGTTCATAACCGCAGACTGGTAATCTTCAAGTTTCACTGGAATAAACAAACATCCATTTTAATTCTGGACCAAAAATAAGAGAAGTATCCTATGAAACAACTAAGGCCATCATGAAAAGGTTTGCTCTAAATGACATGCCACAGGCTTATTTTCATTGTTCTCTAACCAGAGGGGTGTTTTCATTAGGCTGCTGATTGGCCAGGGTCTTTGTGAGCTCAAAGGCGAAGTTCAGTGGCTTTACCTTGTGCTTGTGCAACCAGCACGCTAGCATTGAGCTGCCATTCAACATCGCCTTCCTCCTCTGCTGACTGCAAGGATTTTTCACCATACTCCAGGCCTTCTGTTGCTTGATTTAGCTCCAGGTAACACCGGCCAATTTCATGGAATAACCATGTCTTTTCCAGGCTGGTTTTTGCCATTGGGATCTTCTCCTCCCATCTTCACATAGGAAAATAAAAGTTATTTATATTGCTCTCACCTGGATTCAGTTATGCTACATATGTCTGGGTGTTTTTAAACTTCCTCAGGGGCATTGGGTGTTGGCTATAGCCAAGGCTGGGGATTTTGACTCGGGTGCACCAGTGGTCCTGCTGGGACTTAAACCCAGAGGTTCCTGGCTAGAGGGTCTTGCCCCTCCACTCAGGGTCATACTGTTCGCCATATTTGGGGTTAGGAAGGAATTTAATTCCATGGTCATATTGGTATGGACCGGGGGGGGAGGGGGGGGGAGTGTTTGCCTTCCTCTGTAGTGGGAAACAGCCCCCTACCTAGGATCTCCTGAGTGTATATTAACAACATTTTATAGAAGCAGGATGCTGTCTGCTGTTGTTCCCCTGCTTTATCTATGGCAGGTTAGGGTGTTATGTCTTGTGTTATGTCAGGGCTGATGGCAATTTTAAGAAGAGTTTAGGTTATGGATTGTATAGGATGGTTTGGATAGGGATGATCCTGCTTCAGGCAGGGGGTTGGACTAGATGACCTTTGGCGGTCCTTTCCAGCCCTGCTTCTCAATGATTCTATGATACTGGATCTTGTTCTTTTCTTTTTTTAAAGAAAGGGCCTCAGGTGCTATTACTGGAAGTATGTTATACTGAGACCTGTTACATGTTTAGAAAGAAAACATTTAAGAAAGTCTGGCATGCGGACTGCTGTTGGGTTACAAAGCCTGTGCTACTAGTTTGAGTCAAGGTAAGATCAATATTTGTAATTATTGAAGTTACTGAACTGAATGATTGAAATTATTGTCATCTGACAGCTGTTTGGTGGCCTGCATAAAATGACCTCCAAGTCTCAGTCCAGTTTCTAGTGGTAGATACATATCACAACTGGCTTTAGCAATCCTCCTTGTTGCCCATGTAACTGAATACGTTAATGTGGCCACATCTATTTCATGTTAAATGTTTTCATGCCTTTTATGTTCTGCATTTTACATACGTGTCAATGGCCTCCTGGAATTTGCCGATTCTGGCATAAACTCTGCCAATATTGTCAAGGGCTCTGGATATGGCATCTGGCAGATCACTGTATTGAAAGGAGAGAAAGAAGCCTTAAAATAGTCTTGTTCCTAAAATGGCCTGCCTTTTCTCCAGCCTTGTGTATTTTCTTTGATGGTTGCTTTCAGTGCAGCTCACAAAACAGAGTGAGTTTCTTGAGACAGTATTAAAGGAACACTGGACATGCCTACACATGCATTTGATCTGAGATTAGTTTATTTGCGAGTAAACTACTTGCAAGTAAATGCTCCTGGGCAGGCGTCTACACATGCAGGGACGGGGAAGCAGAGTTGCTGCTCCTAGCAGCAAACTGCTCCCACTTCTGGTAGCCCTGCACAGGGCCCCTGCCACCACAAGAGGGAGCTCTAGGCTCCCCTTGGTTGCTAGCTCAGGGGCTAGCAGGGAGCATGTGGCCAGGAGACAGCTAGCCGCCCCAGTGGCAGATCAGAGCAAGAGTCTAGGACCTGCCCCTCCCCTGCAGCTCTTTCCAAGACCTGTGCCTTGATCACTCAATCAAGGCACAGGGCTGGGACCTGCCCCTGACTGGGACAGTTCCCAGCCCCTGCTCCACAATCACGGGATGGGGGCTGGAGAGTCTGTTCTCTGCTGAGCACAGAGCTGGGCAGGGAACAGGTTGGGGAGCTTGTTCCCTGCTCAGCTCTGCAAGTGCAGAGCTGGGTGAGATCAGGTTCCCCAGCCCCTGCCAGCAGGGAGCCCCCAGCGTCAGTTCTGCGACTGTGGGGGCAGTACTGGAAGATCCTTATCTCCCACAGACAGCTTCACCATCATGGGGCTCAGGTTGGGAGATCCCTATCTCTGCTGTTATGGAGATGGCACTGAGAGATGAGGATCTCCCAGCCCCCCACTCTCTGATCACGATTGTGAAGTGGGGGCTGGATGATAAGGGATCTCCCAGTCCCTGCTCCCTGATCGCGAACTCAGAACAGGGGGCTCGGCTGACCGGGAACAGGGGACTTGCTGCTGGTGGTTGCCTGACCGGGAACAGATTTGCTCCTGGTCAGGCATCTACACGAGCGCTACTGCACAGCAACTGCTCACAAGTAATTAGCACGATTAGCAAGGTTTACTACAGAGTAAACATGTGCATGTGTAGCTGCACATGCTTACTGTGCAGTAAACTACACTACTTCACAGTAAAGCATCTCCCATAGACATGTCCACTGTCAATGTAAAAGTTGTGCTGTTGTTTGAGAGTTTTACCTGCTGCTGTTCTAAGTAACACCCCAACTAGTAGAGTTGGAAGAGATTAAAGAAAAAACTGTTCCATTTGGTTGTTTTGTGCATTTGACAGCCTTTGTGCATAGTCATTTCACAATTCCCTATGTGGATCTCTCAAACAGCAGCATGGGAGAGAGGAACTTTTTTTAACTGGAGAAAGATTGTAACATTTCCAGGAGTAAGGGCCAGATGCAGTACTTAAAATACTTTAAACCCTTTTTTTATACATTCACTAGATTTCAAACTGATAGTGCCCCTTTAAAACTGGTGTCTTTCACAAAAAATCACTTCTCTCTAAATGTAGCTTTACAGATCCAGCCACTGTTTTATGAAACATAAAACTCAAGCTTGTTATTTCTGACAGTGCTGACAATCCTGTTTGGAGTCAGTGCTATGTTCAATGGAAAGAGCACAAGATTGTCAGTTTGGCTCAACTGGGATCCTCTTGCTACACATGAGAAGGCTGTGTTTCTGACTTTAGTCCACTGTCAGGGCTAACCCCCTTGATTGACGATGTGTAAAAAGAAGGGCTATCACTGTTTTTGGTGGCTGTTCAAGGATAAAGTAAAAACCCAGGTAACTGTTTTATTGAGTTGAAAAGCAGAGCCTCAGGGTTCTTGCTAGGGACATTCAAGAATGAGCTCTGCTGCCCAGTGTTCTGTGTGAGCTTTTGTTCAGTGCTAATGGCCACACAGTTTATAACAGTAAAGCCCAAAGAGCAGGGACTTTGTACAAATGTTAATATGTGAGTGCTCACTCCCCTCATCAAATGTGGGCCAGGTTTTCTCTGAGGAAACAGGCAGAGAAATGTATTATTTGGGCAGCAGAAGTGACGAACAGAACCATATCCTGCAACTCCTGCCCTGAGCTTTGACCAGTAGAGGGATATTAGATTTACCCACAGAACCACTAGAGGGCACTTCTCCCCCTTATCATATCACCAGAAGACATAAAACAGATTAGCCTCCCTTCAAACCACCACTTCACTTCTTTGACAAGGGCGTTGCAAAACTAGGTTATGAAAAGGGTGAAATAAAGCCACTCTCTTCTGCCTGAGACAGCCCACAGGACATTTTCTGCATGAGTGAGTGCCTGTGTCCTGTTGAATAGTTCCAGCTTGACATCAGGACTGAAAAGGAAATGATTTCTCAAAAAGTCCCCTCCTAGACTCCTAGAGGACCTACACTGAAATCAGATCACCACATTCTCTCAGGAGGAAGCATGGTCTAGAGCAGAGGTTCCCAAACTTTTTCTTATTGTGAACCCCCTTCCAGATTTACCAGCTGCCCACATACACCTACCAGCATATGTTTTATATTTTAACCCCTTAAGTGCCAATTATTATTAGTATCATTATGAAAATTAAATCCGTTATTACAGTTTTTCCCATGTACCCCCCAGAGATGGCTTGCTGTACCCCCAGGAGTATGGGTGCCACAGCTTGGGAATCCCTGGTCTATAGGTTAGAGTGTGGGAGTAGGAATCAAGGAGTATGTGATCTTGGCCAGGCCACTTAAAATTCCTTGCTCAACCTCTGCATGGTGATGAGGATAAATCAGAGGGGACTATGAGTAATGACTGTTTGTTGTGCCTCTTGTGTTTCCCAGGTAATAAGTGCTACAGAATTTTAAAGTATCACTCTGGACTGGTTTGTGTTCCTCTCCAGTCAGCATATAAGCTAAATCCTCTGAACAAGGGTTTGTTCTACATTTTGCATCCTTTCTGCACGCAACCCCCATCTGGACACTCACTTTTCCTTTGCAATCTCCAAATCCATCTTATGGCTCTGAAGTGCTGCCCCCATTTGTCCCATATCTATCTGAGCATTCCCAATGCAGCTGTAGAGGTTTCCAATCAGTTCGTTCTTGTTGGGAACTTCGACATCAGCCCGACCTTTAATTGTTTTTAGCACATGTTCTGCTTTCTTACAGCTTCCTTCAGGGCAGCCACTGGTCAACACTAGGGGAAAAGAAGAAGGAATGCTAAGTACCAACTCACGGGCACAGCCGTATTAGGAAAGACACAACCTGATTCTCACTGTCATGTAGCTTAAAGAGATATTTACACTTGTGCAAAATGGCTGCAAAATACCAACAAAATGTGAGTGCAAGAAGGATTCTGATTTGACTGCATTCTGCACTGTGGGGGCCCCACAGTCAGATAAATTGCCAAAATCTAATCTATATTGGGGGAAGGGAGAGGTTGAAAGTGTTATGAATTCTTGGCCTCCAAACTGAGTGCCAGATGCAACCACTAAAAGGCATCTTATACAAGTCAGTCCATCTATGCTTGGCAGAATTCAATTTTTATTTTTTAATAACTTTGATGGACAATATTGTTGTTTCTTTTGAAGCATTCATTTTGATTTTTATAGATTTAAATCTTTCAGGATTGTGTGAAATTAAGGGTATGGAGGACAGACAATTTATTAATGACAAGCGTAACTACTGTAGGACTGCTGCCAGCTGAGTGGCAGAGCTGCCATCAGTCCCAGCTCTACTTGCCCATAGCTCCCTCATCTATTTTGTCTTTTCCTCTTCCTTTATTCCCAGTCCCCTGGGGTTTCTGGGTGTTGCAGTCCAAACTGCAGTCAGCACAGTTCTGTAGGATTGCTCCCCCCTGTCGTCACACATTCCATCAGCCATCATTTTTCTTACATCCCCTTTCAATTATTAACAATTAAAATATTTTTTAATCGGTCTGTGAGTGTGAGGTGAAATTAACATTTAACAACATTTATCAATAAAAATTGAATCCTACCAAGCACGCATATAACTCTGTTACCTATCCCACCTGGGACCAGGCTGGGGGCTTTAGACTGGCACTCTGTATTGTGGGGCTCTGTCATCTGCATTAGCTGAGGGAAATGCTGTTGCAACTGAAAGTAACTGAACCTCAGTGTT
The DNA here is from genome assembly GCF_030867095.1 of Alligator mississippiensis. Taxonomy (NCBI): domain Eukaryota; kingdom Metazoa; phylum Chordata; order Crocodylia; family Alligatoridae; genus Alligator; species Alligator mississippiensis. The sequence continues at coordinate 162,971,372 of NC_081827.1, forward strand.
GGTGGCTGAAGTTTTCATGAGTTATAAAGTATATGGTACAGATACACTGAACAGAAATGACTTAGTCTCTCCTCCCTTCCAGATCACTGCCGTACAGATTTTTCATATCTGCCTAATATTACTTTTCCTAATAATGGAGAGAATGACCTTGCTCAATAACACAGCTTTGAATATCCCAGGCTTGCTAGAGGCATTTGCTAAGCATGGAACATTTGCCTGAATAGAACTAGTATCTAAAACACTACTTTGTAAAGCACTGCAAGTATAGAGAAGCTAGAAAAAGCAAATGTTTTCAGTCCTGTACCTCACATACTGCCTTGGGAAAGGCAAGAAACAGCATAACAAATATTTAAAAAAACTCTTGCTACTGTTAGTTAATGGCAATCCCAGAATGCACCTGTTCCTAATGATTGGGTCAACTGTTCACAGTGAACAATATAGCCCAATCATAATGCTTTTGCCTCTTCTACCTGGGACACCTACACATGTCAATATCCTCCATGCTCTTCACAATGTGTCTGGCAACCTCAGATGGTTTGCGCTTTTTGTCTTGGATCCACCTCTGCTGCCTGAGCTTGCGGTCTCTCACCCGGGCGTAGATGGGCTTCTGCTGCTGCCAGAACTCAGTCCGGGTGTCCAGGTACTTAATGCCTCCCAAAATTAGATCCTCCACTGTCATCCCCTGCTTTGTGTTGCTTCTGATCAAGTCTAGAAATTAATGAAAGGCAAACCCAGAAAAGAGGATTAATGTTTGTGAAGAGTTAAGGCACAATTTAATGTGGGAGGCTGAAGAGGCAGGTTGTTTGTGAATATTTTTAGTGCCGGTGCCAAAATGCAACAGCTCTTGAGACTGAAATCCCCTAATAATCCCAGAACAGACACAGCATTGGAACTAGCCCCTGCCAATGGGCTTCAATGATGACTTGGAGGCACCACTTCTCTGACCTGGGTGAGTCTGACATGCTAACTTCAATAGTTTGACTTAATCCAGATACCTGAATTAGCAGGCTTAAGGCTACTGCAAAGTAGCTATAAGTTAATGCTGATCAATCTACCCAGTCCCATGGGCCAGATGAGTGGGGTACAGGGCTGGTTTGCAGGCCAGATCCCTTTGTGCAGGGTTGGTCCACAGGCCTCATCCACTATGATGTGGGCCTGTGAGCATGACCCAGCATGCTGGTCTGGCCCCACTCACCAGATCCAGCCAGGGAGTGACCCCGCATGCTGGCCCAACACCACACACTGGATTTGGCTGTGGCCTGGCCCTATATGCCACTGTAGTCCCCCATAGGACTCCCCACAGAGCAGATGTGCTCCCCACAGAGCAGAGGTACACAGGCAGGCACCTAGGGCAGCTGGTATGCACATGGGCAGCAGTGATTTCTTGTTGTTGCCGCCAGTGTGCGTACACAGCAGTTCCTATTTTTTGGCCTCCCCACCAGAAGTTAGCACCCAGGGCGGCTGCTCCAGTTGCTTCATCCTAGTTATGCTACTGCAGCAGAGTCCCCCATAGGTCAGAAGCCTAGAAGTGCACCAATTATATCAAGTACCTATTGGATCAGCACCGATAAAAGGGAAATTTACATTATCGGCTTTTTTTGGCCATTGTAACTGATAATGCTTACCAATACCTGGACACCTGGGTTCCCTTTCCCCTGTGAGGTGGGGGCCCCCGGATACCTGGATTCCCTTGGAAAATGGTGGATTTCCCTTTGCAGGCAGGCAGTAGGGCTGTGCAAGGCTTTGGACCCTGCTTCGGATCCAGAGAAGCTTCAGACAGTTCGGCATCCAAAGCAGCATGTCCAGATCGAAGCGCTGGCTTTGTTAGGCTTTCTGAAGCAGCTTTTCGGAGCTTCCAAAGTGTTTCAGAAAAGCTTCGGAGATCCGGCCATAGGGTATAATGGGGAATCAATGAAATATCTATAACTTTGTTGTTTTTTTGTCTGATGTGGATGAAATCTGCAGTGGTGGTAGCCTCTGCTGAGAGCATGAAGCCTGCCAAGTTTCAAGAAGATCGGTGCAGGGGTTCGGAGGGAACTGCACCCCAAATTTTTGAAAGCAAAACTCATGTCATGTCATGGCCGCAGCAGAGGCTACCATCCCTGCAGCCTTCACCCTGCTGTGCCTTAACACACACACTGTCACCCATGTCACAAGTTTTGCTTGTCCACAGCTTGAGGTGCAGTTTCCCTCAAACCCCTGCACTTATCTCCTTGAAACTTGGCAGGCTTCATGGCCTGAGCAGGGGCCACCACCCCTGCAGTTTTCAGCCCACTGTGCCTTAACACACACAGGGTCATCTATGTCATGAGCTTTGCCTGTCAGCAGCTTGAGGTGCAGTTCCCCGCAAACCCCTGCACCAATCTTCCTGAAACTTGGCATGCTTTGTGGCCTCACCAGGGGCTACTACCCCTGCAGTTTTCACCCGCCTGTGGTGTAACACATACACGTGACATGAGTTTTGCTTTCAAGAATTTGGGGTGCAGTTCCCCCCAAACCCCTGAGCCTATCGCCTTGAAACTTGGCATGCTTTGTGGCCTCACCTGGGGCTACAGCCCCTGCAGTTTTCACCCCCCTGTGGTGTAACACATACATGTGACAAGTTTTGCTTTCAAGAATTTGGGGTATAGTTCCCCCCAAACCCCTGCACCAATCTTCTTGAAACGTGGCAGGCTTCGTGCTGGCAGCAGAGGTTACCACCTCTGCAAATTTCATCTAAATCAGACAAAAAAACAACATTATAGATATTTAATTGATTCCCCATTATACCCTATGGCCAGATCTCCAAGGTGGCTCTGAAGCTTCAGAGCCGCTTTGGCCGGATCAAAGCAGAAACCCAGTCTGGAGTTCCGGACTGGATCCCTGGCATCCGGATCCAAAGCCAGATTGAATAGCTACCTACTCACACAGGCCTAGCAGGCAGCATTCTAGCCTGCAAGAGGTCCTGCTTGGGGCTGCCAGGAGCAAGACGCAGGGGGCACCATGTGCATGTGTGCAGCAGAATGTATGCACGTGGTCAGGAGTACAGCCAGGCAGTGTGGAGAGCAGCTCCCTGCAGGTAAGTCTATGGAGGTAAAAGGACATGGGGGAGGAAGGAGCATCGTGAGGGAAGATTAAAGCCCCCAGAGTGAGGGAAGGAGTGGGGTTGGGGGTGCTGCCCAGCCAGGGCAGTGCATGGGACCCGGGACCAGGGCAAGAAGCAGGACACAGCCATGGGCAGCTCATTTGCAGGCATGGGGAGGGGCACTCCCCACCACTGTGTGGACCTCTCAGGGGTGGCATGGGGGGGGGGCATGTGACCCCCTAGATTTGTGCACAGGGCAGATATGGGCTGCCTGCTGTGGGCTTGGAGCTCTCCGCTCTGCTGCCTTTGCCCCAGGAGACCCATGCTGGCAATGCGCCCCCTGCCTGCCCAGCAGTAGTGGGGATGGTGAGTTGTTCTTCCTGCTGCCGGGCAGGCAGGACATGGGCCACTGTGGGGACCCTGGAGCAAAGGCAGCAGAACGGAGAGCCCCAAGCCCACAGTGGGCAGCCCACATCCGCCCCGTGCACAAATCCGGGGGGGCATGCGCCCCCCATGCCTCTCTCAGGGGGTGGCAGGTGCATACAGAAGTGGGGAACAGCCCCCATGCCTCCTGGACAAACCACCCATGGCTCTGTCCCACCCCCAGCCCTGCCATTTTAACCAGAGTAAATCGGTTATTGGATAAACATTGGCCAATATGATTGGTTAATAATTGGCTATCGGTATTGGCCAAGAAAATCTTTATCAGTACACCCCTACAGATGACATGGCTTCATGAGCTGGGTCCAGCCCATAGGCTGTAGTTTGAGCACTTGAGCTAAAGCTTTGTGAACTGTGAAATGCCCCCTGCTGGTCAACTGAATAACAGTGAAAAGCAGGGATCAGGAACCTATGGCCCACAGGCCATCTAAAGCCTGGATAACAGCAGGGGAAAACTGGCAGCAGCATTTAGTGGTAAGGGGAATCTGCAAGAACCAGGTCACAAGCCTTAGATGGAGCTCTATTAATTCAGCCCTCCACTGCTAAAAGATTGCCAACCCCCATACAATGGATAAAAATGGACTTGATTTGTTAAGAGAAACAACCTGTGGCATCTAGTTAAATACAATGGAGAAAGACCTTCATCTTTGAGCAGCTTCTCTAGATAGGCCTTGTCGGCATACAGCTCTCCAAGGAGCTGCCGTTCAGCCTTTGTGTTCCTAATGGGCTCCTGTTTATTCAGCCGTTTTTGATCCTTTCTTGCAAGGTTGACTGGAAGTTTTTGTTTCATTTTCTTGCTCTGCAAACAAACAAAACTAAAGTAAGCTCAAGGGCACATAGGGCTAGGGTGATGTCCGCAGAGAAGCTTAGCTTTAAGAATTCTGTCTCATCTGCCTCATCACAACACCTTTTAAGGATGCTGAATTTCTTATTCAGGAAAAAAAAAAATGAAATGGGCATAAGAACAGCCCTTTAACAGTGAGGTCAAGATTTCCGAGTACAAATATGCTCGCTCACTCACACCCAAGAAGCATTACAGAAGAGCAAGAGTTCTGTCCTTTCCAGCAAGTAGTCTTTTGCACTGCCCTTGATGGCCTCCATTGGAATAAGGTAATTTTTTAAAACCAGCAGCTACATCAGTCTGGCCACTGAATATATTAGCCTGTTCTTCGTTTAGCATCACCGAACCATCACAGAATATTAGCTTTGAGTAGCTCTAGTTAGCTTCCCTGGAAAGTTGTTCATACTGTACCTCTGCCTGCCTGCTTAAAAAGCAGAGGTCCCCTTTATTCTCCAGTTTAACTGAGGAAGGACCTGCAGATATAGAAAACATAGTTGTGAGCATTCAAGAATTGCCTCACTGAAGCCCTAGAGATTAAAATAGAAATAAATAAGCTAAAGCAATAATCCCATATTGCAAACAATGCTGAACAAGTATTATTGCATTTGAAATGTGTGGTAAGTTCTGTATCCTCCTCCTTAGCTTAAAGACAGGGATTGCATCTCAGGGAAACAGCTCACCTGCCTTTGTTATTAGTATGCGTATTTGTTTGCTTCCAGTAGCTACAAGTCCCAGTCATGGACGAGGACCACATTGTGCCAGGTGCTATACAAACATGGAACAAACAGATGTTCTTTGTCCCACTGAGCTTACAGTGTAGATGTAAGATGAGTGGCAACGGGCAAATTCAACAAAACATATGGAAGGAAACACTGAATTGAGTCACAAGGGGATCCAATCCGCTCATAAATTTCTTAATCACATCCATCTACATCAGGGCAGAACTGCATGTCATCTCAGCTTATCTGTCCATATGCTGCCAACAAATGCAAAATGTGGGAGGGCTTTCTATTATTCTGTCTGAGTCAGAAAAAAAAGAGATTTGGAGATTGTTCTCAGAGCATTTCCTCAAGTAAGAGAATGAACAGGACTCCTAGGCTAGTTGGGTGACTGTGGAGGAGGTTTACCATTCATTTAAATAATCGTTTCCTCCTGAAAAGGAGAAATGCAATCAGTGAAGACTAGTCTCAGAGGCTGCTTACAAAAGTTTAAACCCCCCCCCCAAAGACTGCTCTTCCAGAAGGATCATGTTGCTCAACCTGGCTCCACAGTGTTTGTATAGATCAGGCACTTCACCAGGGCTTTCTGGTGCTTTTATCTAATAGCTGATTCAATCAGCTATTACATAAAAGTGACAAAAAGGCCCACTAAAGCACCCTATCTATGCAGATATTGAGTGAGCTGCGTCCAACTAACACAATGCCTCTTCTGAGCATGAGCTGGGCTTGGCACATGAGTCCACCGGGTTTAAAGCATCTTTTTGTTTTCTTTTTCACATCTGTAAGCAGTCAGAATGTCTAGCTCTTTGACCCTCACATGGTAGTGTCTACATGCTTCCTAAGCATTTCAAAATATAGACACATTAACAGCAACATGCCCCTTGGGTTTCCCCACCCACCCCCTCCAGACTCGAGGAGATACAGCATGATTAGTGAATAGCTTGTTCCTTTTTATCAGTGAATATATTGTTCCTTGTAATTGGCCCAGACGCTTATAGGTATGTAAGAGTCATTCAGTTTTATAAATGTTTCAAACATGACAAATGCTTCAATGCAGTTTTTTAAAGGTATTTAGGTGCTTAAAATACTTATAAAATGTGGGTTTTCTGCCGTTTTTATATTTGGCATGGTTTAATCCAAAAGAGCAGCTAAGGAGAAATCTGAAGCCTATCTACCAGCAAAACCTCCACTGTGTTTTTAGGACACATCAGGAAGAAAGAGGTTTGGGGTCTAGGCACATCCAGGGCATTCAGATCATCTAGGTTTGCACTTTGCTTTGATCTCGAATTGCAAAATTGATTTCAGTGGAAGTTAGGCACCTACATATTTTTGAGGATCTGGGCTTGTGTATGTACATAGCTGCGACTGTTGTCAGTGTGTGCTTTATCTTCAAGTGGATGTGCTGCAAGTCTGTTTGTCTGAATAGGTGTGCTATGTGTCAGTCTCTGTGAGCAGGTGTGCTGCATGTACATGTCTGTGTGCATCTGTGATGACATGATTGAGGAAAAGCCAAACAGAAAAAGATAGTTTTACTTTTAACTCTGAATACAGGGTTGTTCTTGGCTCTGGCAGAACTGATGTCTGGTATCTAGGTCCGAATTCAATTAAAAAGATACCTCCTTTTAATCATCAACAGTTTATCTGGTCTCAGGCTACCTAGCTGTGGTAGACCAAGATCACAGAGGAAAATGCGTCTCAGGTAGCCAAAACAGTTTTCTTGAAAAACCTGAAATATCAGAGAAGGTTTAAGGGTTTTTGTTTTGTTTTTTTTGTGGGGGGTGATATCTTTTATTAGATCAACTGTATGGTTCGAAAAGATGTTAATCAAGGTTTTGGGCACCAAGTGCCCTTCTAACAGCTCTCCCAACTATACAGTTGGTCCAATAAAAGATGTAACCAAAAAACTCTTCCTTCTTGCCTATTTCCTCGATTAACCTACTCTGACCCTACTCTGGACATCAGGTTGGAGATCTTAGTCAGTGGGGGACAAATTCAGAGAGAAGAGCAGCAAGATGCCAAACAAATGAGCTGTTCTGTTTTGTTCTAGCTGGAGCATTTATTGGGTTTGGGGCTTTATAACTTTGGGGTCATGAAAGCATAGTTCACAGGGGTCTGATCTACAACTAAATGTCATTACAGGGTAATAATTAAATGCTCTAAATTCAGACAACCCACCAAGACAAAAATAAGGGTTGGATCCTGCTTGAATGGTCCCAGAGCTCAGCTGAAAATGGCAATTATGTGTGTTATTCAAAAAGCAGACAGCCCTCACTGTGCAATGTCCTCTGGTGTTTGAAGCACTTGAGGAACTAATACAGTGCATGAGACAGTGCAGCAGATGAGCAATTACTTAACTGCTTGCTTTTTCATACGATTACAGGCTCTAGAAAACATCACATCTTACTTCCAACGCAGTTGTCAATCGCTTCCTGAGCTTTTTGGATCCCTAATCTGAATTTCTGTAGTTCTGGACGTAGTTTATGGCCACGGTGATAAAACACTAATGCAAATTCGAAGTCACCCATGGTGTAGAGGGTCTCAGCTTTTTGGTACAGTCCCTGTAATGATGAAAAATCAGTTGGCGCAAAACTCAGTGAATCATTCACAGGATGGTGCTCAGAGCTGTATGGTACCTCATCTGTATAAAGTCCAATCCTGAAACTTGTGCAGGTAACTATCTTGCGCTTCATTGGAAACCTCACTAATGAGGTTTAGTAAAGTAGGATTGGGCTCATGCTGCTATTCAAGTGTAAATATTGACGGCCATTTATTTTTAGCTGGCACACAGCCTAAGCCTGTCCAATTAACTTTAATGGAAACCCAAGTCTTCCTGGCAGATGTGGGATTTTAGTTTGATAAATGATCATGTCTCAAGACAACTACGTCCTCTTATAAAAGCAGCAGAGCTAGCAACGAAAGAGTGTAGCAGCTCTACAACTGAATGCAATTACAGGATCATAACAACTAAATATTGTAAATTCAGACAATCCACCAAGACAAAAATTGCTGCCTGGTGCAGGAATAAAAAGTGTAGGAAAAGCAGGAAACTGATGCTTCCCCTTGCTTCTGGCAGTACACCTATCACTTGCCCAAGTACTCTTTACCTTGGAAAATGTTTTGTCATTTTGAAGAGAGGCTTCTGCATCTTTCAGGGAATTTTCTGTGTCCCCAAGCTTCAGGTAACATTTTGAGCGAGCAACCAGACAGTGCTTATCCCCTTTTTGAAGCTGCAGAGCCTGGGGTGCGAACACAGAGATGTACTCAGTCGCCTAAGCTTAGCAAGATGGAAAACACACGTTGGACCCATCTGTGGAGAACTGCACTGCATGTAGATGAGACTTCTGGGTCAAAAAACTCAAGGCACATCCCAAGCATCACAACCCTCCCTCCCCACCAAGGTAGGCAAAGGTAATTAATCCGCAGGGGGAAAGCTGGGTCACAGAGAGGGCAAGGTGCTGAGAGAGACTCTGCAGTGGGAGGCAAAAGCAGAACCCAGGAGTCCCAGCTCCTGCCCTCCATCAACAGTTGTCAACCTGCGGAGACTCGAAGCACCTCTCAGAAAATGCCAATTGTCTTTTCTTGTCTCCCACTTGTTTCCCGCCCCCCCAAAAAAGAAACAGAGCAACTCCTCTGTTGCAAAGGGCTCAGAAAGCTCAGAGCAGGGCAGAGCACCTGCAACGCTACGGAGGCCCAATTGAAATCCCTCTAGTTTATCATGCTCACACCAAGCAGCGCCCAGCCAGCCCCTCGAAAAGGTCTTAAGGACCCAGTTTGAGAATCGCTGATGTAGGTAGCCTTCCTCGGGCAGCTCTGCCCCTACGGCTGGCAGGCTGGAGGGAGCTAGTAGCGAGGGGGGTGGCTCAGTCCCACCCCCCCGTAGGGAGGCCGTGGCGCGGGTGGGGAGCGCTACCCCAGAGGGGCAGCACTCCCCCCTCTCCCAATACTGCCTGCCCCGTCCCCTTGGCATCCCCCTCTTGGGCCCCAGCTCCAGGCACGGGGGCAAATACCCCCGCGGCCGCCCCCTCAAGCCCCCTCCTCGTGGCCCCTGCTCTGACACTTGACCCTGCCGGGGGGGGGGGGGGGGAGCGCTCATGCATATTCATGACGCCTGTGTCATGGCGGCGCCCTCACGTTAGTGAAGCAGAGCAGCGCCTTGCTGTGCTGCCCGCGCCGGCTGAGCAGTGCGCCCTCGGCCATGAGGCTGGGGAAGGTGCCGACCAGCTCCTCTGGCTCCACGTTCGCCATCGACCCGGCCTGGCAACAGCCGCCGCTGTAGCCTGGCAACAGCCGCCTAGCAACCGCCGCACTTCCGGGAGGGGCCAGTGAGCCCGCTCCCGCGGTGCTACGGGAGAGCGGAGGGGTCTTTCCTAGTGACTCCGCGCGTTTCTCCCCCCCCGCCCTTTCGATTGGTTCTTTCCAATCTCCCCTTCCTTCCGCAACCCCCTCCCTCCCGCCTTGTTCCTGCCGGGGGTTCCCCTCGGCTTCCCGCTCCCTTGTATCTCACCTCCTTCCCTCCATTGCACTTCCTCTAGGCGCCTGACATACACACGCGGCTCCCAGCCACGCTCCCCTCTTCCCTGCCCTCCCCCCAACACACACGCACACCCCACCCCAAGCACACTCGCCCCTGCCCTTTCCCTAACACACCCACACCCCCCTTCCAGCCATGCTCCCCTCAGCCTGGAGGCTGGTCCTTAGTCTCCTTCCACCTCTACCCCTGTGCTGCCTTGTCATCCAGTAACCCTCACCTCTATCCCACTTCAGGCCCTCTTCAGCTGAGCAGGTTGCACAGCCCCCAGCCCAGGCAGTCCCAGGACTTCTTGGGGTGCTGCAATGCACATGACATTGGTTCCCAGATCCCTATTTCCAGCTTGGTGCCTCTCAGCCACAACCCGCCTGCAGGGCTCATGCAGCCACACCATGGGAGCTGTACCCTGTATTCAGGAGGCTTAGTGGGCCTTCACTTGTTTGCTTGGCTGAGGTCCTCCCCTGTTCTGTTGGGTCCCATCCCTTCCCTTGCAGATGCAGGCAGGATCCCCCTTGTTCCTAAAAGGGGAGTTACACTAGGCTTTCTGTCTTAGATGTTTGTATAGCTCCTTTTGCTGCAGAAGATTGCATATTCCCATCTGAATCACGTGGCTGTCACAGGTATGGGATGTTCCCAGTGCTGCCACATCCAAGCAGAATGCCAGGGAGAGTGACCCCTTGTTACCTTGACCAGGATCTTGCTGTCCTGATTCTTGCCTCATGGCAGTTATTGTGTGTATTACAGTAGCATTCTGCAGCCCCAACCAGTGATCATGGCCCCACTGTGCTGACAAGTATGGAGAGTCATTTCTTTTCCCAAAGAGTTAACAATTTAAGGTCTTGTTTACATGGGGAAACTAATTCAGGTAGGGTCTGAGTTTAAAGAAGAGCAACCGTTTAGGATTGATTCCTGGTGTAAGGATGGTTCTGTTCTGGAATTAGAGAGCCTTGTTTCTAATTTAATCCTAAATGGGTCAAATGCAAAGGGGTAATCCAAACCAGACTAAACTAAATTAGAATAAAGCACTCTAATTCCAGAATAAGAGAGTTCCCCCATGCTAGGGAATAGTTGTTCCAAAATAACTCCTCATATAAATGTCTTCAAAGAATAAGACACTAAAAACAGAGCTAGCAGACAGAAGCATTGCAGCAGTGTAGCTTCTTGCCCCAGTGAATTTGTGACTAGACTGGCAAGCAATCCTGCAACAGATAATTAAAACAATGAATTACTTGGCATCCTTGTTTAGTGGCCTTGCAGAAGTGATCTGAAGGATGGGAGGAAAAGCACTGTGTCCATGTTTAGGGACGCTGTTCCAGGTGTGGGCCATGAGAGATCAGGAGTGAGCAAAGGAAGCGAGTGGTGGATGAAGCTTAAGTGGTAATGAAGAAAGCAAGTTAGGTGGTGCACAGGTGGTGATGATGAGGGCAGAGATTTAGGCAAGGGTAGAGCTGTGCACAGCTTTACATGTGAGGGAAGGAACAATGAATATACTGAAGTGAGAGAGACTTTGGAAATGGGGGGTGAGCTCTCTTACAGAGAACTCTATGGAGAATTGCTGCCTGTACCCCATGGCTTATACTGGTTGTTTGTATTTTCAATAGCTTGTTTTGGACCAACAGGCCTGACCTGCAGAGAATCTGCAGTCTCTTTATCCAGTCTGTGTTCACTTTGCTGAGTATTTCTAAGCTGTGCAGGAGCCCTGGAAGAACGGCAGGCATGTAGGCACAGCTGGTAGCCTAACTGTGGAAAGTGATTAGGAAAAATATTTTGTTGTCACTGCTGAAGGACGGGATAAACTGGTTCTTCTACTCTGTCATCCTAAATGGTTCTGAATGAGGCAACAGTTTGGCAGAGGTAGGTCTGCAGCTGAGTAACCCCATAGCCTGGTGGGATCAGCTGTCATCCTTTAACCATAATGTATCTTATTGATGCTATCACAAGCATCGTCCTTCCAGGCAAAAAAGAAATGATAGATGAAACTTTCAGCTGTTTCACTTGTCCTACCAGAAAACATTAGTTTTAGCTGTACTTTAGCCTTGGATAGGGGCCTGCTAAGATGGATGCTTAAGAGTGATGCTGAAGATTAATTCATTTCTCCTGGCCTAATGATTCATTGTGGGTGTGGTGGTCCCTCTGGCATACTCAGAAAACATTATTTGGAACTAGTGACTCCAGGCTGGGTGTGGGCATGATCACAGCACTTGTAACATTTAACTTCAGCATGTGAAAAAAATCAAAGCGGTGGCTGGCTTCTGAAAGACATGTTTGGTATCTGTAGTTGTGTATATTAATCCTTGCTAATGTTTCAGAGCCTGTACAGCATCACATGAGGATTTTTGGTATGAGAGATGTTTTGTCCTTTGGTAGAGGGATAGGAAAGCCCAAGTGATTAGACCAAGGTTTGGGTTCAGGTTGGAAGAGCCTATGCTCCTTAAAGGAAGGAGAGGGAGCTTGGGATAATCCATAGCAATCCTTTGTGACGAAAGGATTCATGTGGGTATCACAGTATTATTCTCAAGGAGCAAACTTTCTGTTGTGTGTGGAAAAGGACTGCGAGAATAGGCTGTGTTACAACTTTACCTCTGACTTGATGAGCATCCTGGCAACTTGCTTCAAGTTATGTGGAGCACTCGGTTTTCCTCATCTGTGAAATTGAGAAAATAATACATCTTGTTCTTAGGAGGGTTATAAGATGTCATTAATGTTTGCAACATACTTAAATCCAAAGATTGCAAAGACTCTTCAGAGGCATATTTCACTATAGGATCATGGGCTTGCTCCCTGCTAAAAAGAGCTTTGGAAGGGTGAAGTACCATAGTCCTAGAAAAGTAAATCTCAGCCACAATTAACTTACCTCCTCTGCTTATCAGAAGTAAAGGTATGATGCCAACTATAAGGAGACTATAATCTAAAGAAGGAGCAGCTGAGGACAAGAAGTCAGGATGGCTGGGTTTTCCTCCCGACTCTGGAGCACTGCAGGACCTTGGGTAAGTGACTTGGCCTCTTTTCCTCAGCAGGTTTCCCACCTGTAAAGAATGCATTGGCTCACCTCAGTGAAGTGCTTTGTAGGAATAAACCCTTCTAGGCACAGAATGCTAGTGGTCATTACTTACATTTTTAATTTTATTTTTATAGTCACACCAGCAACCAGAGTTTAATCGTATGAGGCAGCAGGTGATACAGCAACACTTACGAGTGACTCTATTTGGGTTTCTTTTCCTTCTTTATGCCTACAACTAAACAGCACTCTGGTCTGTGGCAGATCAGCACTACTGGGCTAGATAAAAGCAATATGTAGCTAGGGTCTGGCAGAAAAGTATGCTACTAGAGCAAAACTAAGAGGATGTTGGGAGTATAGAGAGGCAGGCCCAGGGAAAGTTCCTCAGCACAGTTGTTAGGTAGGGAGGTGTGACTAGCCATAGGGACTGAGGGAAGGTGTCAATCTAGGTGATTATTTATGGCAAATCTAAAGTACCCATGGCTGAGGGCAGGGACCCTAGATTGCAGAGCCCCTTAAATGAATGTTTAGAACTGCAGATACAGGGGACTAAAGCAGGTCATGGTTAGCACAAAGGGAAGAGGACATTGGGTGCATCTACCCGTTCATTAATGCACGATTGTTACTGGCAGACAAGGTTCCTTGGGTGAATCTGATATCTTTTATTAGACCAACCCAAATGGTTGGAGAATAGTTATATAGCAAGCTTTCAGGTTCAAAAACCCTTCATCAGGCTAAAGAAGTTTCAGCAGTTGGTGTGAGCTCTTCCTGGATGGAATGAAAAGTAAAAAAGCCAGGGGCTGGGCTGGTATGCATACAAGACAGGCAGTCAGTGAAGATGTAGATTAAGGAGTCAATGGGTGAGAGACAGGCTGGGGTGGGGGTGGGGGGGGAAGAGAGAGAAGGGGGATGAATAGTGGAGAGAGACCTGGGGAGTCAGATGTTAGGCAGGTTATAATGTGTCATAAATCCAATGTCTATATTTAGTCCATGTTTTTTAGTATCCAGCAGGCTGATGAAGTGGAGTTCATAGGCTTGTCTCTGGGAAGTGTTTTGCAAGTTTCTTTTGAGGATCAGGACAGAGAGATTGGAGAGAGAGTGGTTTTCTTGTGAGAAATGTGCCCCCACAGGTAATTGGGTATTCCTGTCTTTGATAGATTTCCGGTGTGTGTTCATTCTGGTGCGCAGTTGTTGTTTGGTCTCTCCTACGTATTTTCCATCAGGGCATTTGGCGCATTGGAGGAGATGTATTACATTTCTGGAGGTGCAGCTGTAAGATCCAGGAATGCTGATGGCTCTGTTGTGGGGTATAGTGAGTGTGGGGTTGGTGGAGGTGTGTTGGCAGGTTTTGCATTTCTTGTCATGGCACGGTTTGGATCCTTTTGGTGTGTTCTGGGCTTGAGGAAGTTTGCTTCTGGTGATGTTAGTGAGGTTCGGTGCTTGTTTGAAGGCTAGGATGGGTGGCTCTGGGAAGATCTTTTTAAGAATAGGGTCGGGGTTACTGGGTTTTTGGTTGTAGCCATGTTGGTCTAAGGACATATGCAGGCAAGGTTCTTTGAGCAGATGTGATATTTTTTCATTAGACCAACCGAGTAGTTGGAGAAAAGTTCTTAGCAAGCTTTCAGGTACAGTAACCCTTTGTCGGGAATAGGGAGTCTCTGCAGAGAGTGACTGCACCCAATGGTTACTGTACATTTAATTGAGTACTTGTATAATCAAGCTGATTATTGATGGCAATTTAGTCCTTGTATAATCAAGTATTAAATAAATGCGCAGTAACCAGTTACTGCGCAGTAGCGTGGATGATCACCTCTTCAGTGACACCACTGTGCCGTAGCCTAATAACAGTAGTGCTGTTGGTGCTGCGACCTGCTCCTGCGCAGCATTAGTCTGTGCAGCTAGTGTCTCATGTAGACATGCCCCTTATGCCTCGCTTATCCAGGGATCCCATGTAATCAACAAGAGACCAACTGGCTCCACCTGTCATCAGACACGTGGTCCTCATTAGAAGGGCAGCTAGTCCAGGCCAGGGCTGCCCCCAACTCTATGGTCCTTTGCCTAGCCAGGGCCGGGTGCCAGAGCAGTGGGGCACGTGATGGGGTGAGCTCCCACGCCTGTCCCCGGCTGTGCAAGCCCGGCAGGGTCCCTGAGACGCGCGGTCCCTTCCCTCGGGGCCCGCGCTGGCGGCTGTGCAGTGTAGTGCAGTGCCAACCTGTCCCAAGCCTCAGCAGCTGGTGACCTGCGGGCCCGGCCCAGCCCAGCGCCGCCCACGGGAGGTGCAGTGGAGCCATGATCATGCCACCCAGCGCGGGGGCCGCCCTTGCCCAGCGGCCCTATCCCCAGCGCGCCCCGCGGAGCTCCCCCGCGCCCCTCCGGCGGCCGCCGGGCCGGGGTCGCGCTGCCGCCGGGGGCGACACCGCACGTCCCGCCAGGCCGCGCAGCCCCGCCCGCGACGCGCCCCACCGCCGCCGCCCAATGGGGAGCGCGGCGGCGCTCAGGCAAGGCCACGTGGAGCCGGCGCTGCCCAATGGCGGCCCGGGGCGGGGCGGGCGGAGCAGGCTGCGAGCGCCCAACAAAAGGCGGGGGCGGTGGCAGCGGCTGGGCCGGCGCGGAGCTGAGAAGAGAGCGGTGAGTCTGCGGGGCGGCGGCCCGGCCCCTCTCCTCTCGCCGCCGGGGGCGGGGGTCCATGCACCGATCCGGCCCGGCCCGGCCCGGCGGGAGCGAGGGCCTAGCTCGGATCTCGCCTGCCCTGGGGTAGAGGCACGGCGCAGGAGGGCTGGGAGGGCATCTAGGCCACCCCCTGCTCCTAGCGGCACCAGCCCCCACGCGATCGCTCCGGACACCGCTTTGTCTCCCCCGGGGCTCAAAAGCGTCCAGGGATGGCGATTGCACCAGCTCCCTGGGTGGCCGGTACCTTCCTGGGGAGAGACGCTTCTCCTAATGGAAGGCTGGAGCCTTCACCCCTCTTGCTGCAATTTGAGACCATAAGTCCCCCTGGGCTGGCGGAGGACAGTGACATATGGGGTGCTGAGCCTGGCTTCCTCCTTCCCTCCACCCTGCAGCATGCTGGGCTTGCAAGTCATGGGGCCATGGGTGTGCACCTACCTAGCCCTTAGGTAAGGTCCTGCCAGAGCCGCCTCTTCCTCATGGGGGGGGGGGAGTGAATTCTGTGAGCAAGTCTCCTGCTCCAGCTTGGGGTGCAAGACCCTTTGGGGAAGGAGATGGAGACCCCCTCCCTGCTTGGCAAGTTGCAGTTTATTGGATCATATAGTCATCGAATATGAGGGTTGGGAGGGACCTCGGGAGGTCATCCAGTCCAGCTCAGCTCCCTGCCGGGCAGGATGCTTCCTGACTAAACCCTTCCAGCCAGCCTCTGATGAAGTGAACTTGGATTCACCAAAACTAGTGCACTCTGTCTCTTTTATTTACTTGGCCTATAAAGGTGCCTGTTGCCTGAGTTCACACTAACACAGCTAACTACTTCTCTAAAGCAATTGCAGAGCTTTTGTGCTGTACTAAATTAAACTTTAATCCAGGCACTTGGGACTTTCCTTTCCCTACCTCCCCACCCCCTTCCACTGAGATTGTAGCGTGTACCCTCTGTCTCCTTTTTATCGCTTTACTGTTAGGCTGTGCTTGCTATCTGTTGATGGAGCCTGTAGAGAAGTACCCATGACGCTCGCCCGTTCCAAAAACTTTCTCACTGGCTTTGAGAGCCACTAACAGGGCAAACCTCTGCTGTTAGTTGTATGCAATCTAAGGGGAAAAGCTCTAGATTTGGTTTTTTGGTAACCTCAGCAAGACTCTGATATAGCTCCTTCCGTCTGCTTGGGCAGGAGCTATGGCAAAGGCTCAAGTTTCCTGCAGAATGAGCCTTTGAGCTTGGAGATCATTGTGGGGACCCATTTAGAATTTCACTCTTTCTTTCTTGACCTATAGAAGAGTTTTTTGAAGAGAATTTACTCCTCTCCCAGTTTGAGTCAGCACACAGAATTACTATGTCTGCATCTCCTTTTTTTTCCTGTCTCCGTTGTCCATCACTTCCATGCGCTTATTCATTCACATTCAGTCTTATGGGCTTAGTGTGACTAAAATACGTCCACAATGCAGTCATGTTGACTGCAGCTCCATTAGACTAGGTGCCTTTAAACTAGCTTGCTCTGGTACTATTGGCAGTATGGCTGCAACAACAGAGAACTTGGCACAGGCTCCTAAACCTGTCCAAGAAGCTGGGTGAATATTCAGCCTACAACTCAGCTTTGCACTGTAATCATTGGAGTACTTATCTCAGCTTCTCAGGCAGGTTTTGGAGCCTGCACTGAGTTCTTAGAGGTGCGATATGTTGCCAGTCATACTGGAGCAAGCTAGTTTTAAAGGTAGTGTTAAAGGGGGGGGGGTGGGGTGTGTGTGTGTGTGTGTGTGTGTGTGTGTGGGTTGCCATTGCAATGGTGAAAGCAGCATAGATGTGTTTTAAGGCATCTGCCAGATAATAAGTAACCCAAGAGTTTCCTTCTTTTTTTTTAGCAGTGGTAGCACTAATACATTTTAATAACCATACCTTTGGGGCCAGATTCTGTTCCATGTGCTAGGTGGCTAAGTTTGATTCTATTCTACCTTGTTAAAGTCTTGTTTTGGGGGTTTTTTGTTTTGTTTTTTTTTTAAAAGCTTTCTGTAATAGGCTTAAGGGTAAGATGACAGCACGAGTCTCAAAAAAAAGTGAGAAGGACCCACCCATCTTTTGCACTGATTATTTTTTTCAGAGACTCAAGCAGGGTGGAATAGAATTGCACTTAAGCACAACTTGTAAGTCCACTTACCTACCTAATATGTATTCATGAAACCTGGCCCATGGATTCTCTGCTATTGTGAATAAGATCTTGATGAAAATGAATTAATTAATCAAATGTGAAAAGGTAACTTGTAAAAATTTATTTAGCTCTAGGCACTGTACCTTCCTTGCTGTACACAGCGTTTGACAATATTTGAGTCCAGCAAGCTGCAAGTCTTTCACTTCTGCACTTTAGCTTATGATCTGATTCACTTTTTTGGGAGAGGGAAGGACATGGTGGAAAGGGCTGCAGGCCAGATGGATGTTACTTCTCAGACATCTGTAGGGCTGTCGAACGATTTAAAAATTTGATCGCGACTAGTTGTGTGATTTTAAAAAATTAGTCACAATTAATCGTGAACTGAATTGCACAGCTAAAAATTCAAAATTATGCAGGTGCTTTGTTTGAGGGGATGGGTGTGGGGTATGTGTTTGGAGGGGGAAACTTGGGAAGGTGTGCAGGACTGTGGGTGTATGTGGGGTTTGGAGCTGGGGGGGGCAGTCCCTGCACACCTTGGCAGAACGCAGAGTATTATGGGTCATGAGTGAGGGGCAGCAGTGAGGCCGGGGGGGGGGGAGCTGTGACTTGAGTGAGGGGCAGACGGACACACAGACAGTGCCCAGAAGAGGTGTGGGGGGGGGTGCTGATCGAGGGCCCCATCGTGACAGAGGGACTGGGGCAGGGCTGGAGTGACTGGAGCCCCAGGGCTGGGGCAGGTCGTGGGATAGAGCCGTGGGAGGCTTGTCCAGGGGTAAGGGGGGGTGCAGCTCTCTGCTGCTGCACGCACCCCCAGAAGAGGCATGGTGGGCACATGCACCCCAACTTGTGCATGGGGCAGGGGCGGACTGCCTGCTGTGGGCTGGGGCTCTGTGCCCTGCTGTCTTTGCCCTAGAAGTCATGGTACACCATTTTGTGCCTCCTGTGGGTAGGCAAGCAGGGGATGCACCGCAAGGCCAGCATGTGGCTCCCAAGGCAAAAGCAGCAGGGTGCAGAGCACCAGCCCACAGCAGGCAGCCTGCCTCTGCCCTGCACTCAGCTTGAGGGGCATGTGCCCTCCATACCATCTCCAGGGTTGCGCACAGTGGTGGGGAGTTGCACCCCCCCTACACCTCCCATGGCTGTCCCCCAGGGCCTCATTTACCTCCTGCCCCTGCCCAAACCTTCCCTCACTGTGGGGGCTTCAATTTGCACCCCCCCCCCATGCCCCTTCCTCCTTACTGACACGGCCCTGGTCTATACCTAGTGTGCAGGCTGCGGCTGCTTGCATGTGTGTTTCTGTATGCCTGTATGCGCCATTGCGCTGCTCCCCCCCCACTGCAGCCACCTGGAGCCTACACCCAGGCTCGCAGTTCCCTATACTGCCACTGCTGGGCGGCGTGCAGCAGAGCCTGGGTGCAGGCTCCCAAACCACCTGTGTGATTTAACTGCGATTGAGTTAATTTTTTTTTAAAGAACCAATTTAATGCATTAATTGTATGCATTAATTGTGATTAATTAGCATCCAAACTGAGAAGCCCTTCTAGCTTACTATGTAGTACTAATCCAGAAGAACTGTCATGGCCCTAGAAGCAAGGTTTCTTTCCATCAGAAAAATATAGAGGGTTTCTTGCATATAAGATCATAGCCAAGGACAGGGTATAGATGGTGGTTTGAACCCATGGCTAGGAGTTGGGAACTCCTGAGCTCTGATACTCTGCAGCTTTGGACAAGTCACTCCAGCCCACTGCCTTAGTTTCCTTAGCTGTTCAAAAAAAAAAAAAAAAAAAAAGCATAGAGGTAAATAATGTACCCTCCTCTTCCCCAAGCATGTGGAGATCGTGACTTAAAATAATCAACATACAAATGTAACTATAATTAATGTTTTATAAACATATATGCAAACACTCTGTCTCTGAATGGTTTGTGCTGATGCATTTCCTTAATCCTGGCTCTGGGATGTCCCCTCTGTAGACCTAGAGATGACAATTTTGGGAGTTTCACTTCACTCTGCTGAACTCGGTGAAATTGCTGAATAGCCTATTTGTCCTCATTCTCCAGCACTGACTGCATCCGTTGCCTTCATAGCTTTGTAACAACTGTTTTCCTAGCTTTGTTTTTCTTGGTAGCTGCAACCACCTGTTCCTCTTTTGCCTGTATACATATTTTGCATTTCTCTGTCTCAGACTGCATTTGTCATCCGAGTGAAAGCATTCAAAGGCTGAAGGCCTGTCTGTATCTTTTGAGTATATTCATTCCTGGGGTTTCTGCTTCACTTCCTAATCCAGTTAGAAACTTGGAATGGTTCCTATCAGCTGCATCCTGGAAGGCTGGTAGAGTCTACAGTACACAAAGTGCTGTACAAACATGAAGAAAACCTGACCTGTGCCCTCACATTTAATGGTGCACCTGAAATCCTATGGTTATGAAAATAGTCTAGCTCTAGACTCTTGATACAGGGACATTTCTGTCTCATAGGCAAGAAATTCTCAGTAAACGTACTGCAAAGTTTTGCCCAAACACTAACTTTAGTAGTTCTTGACCAGTCCTCTGTGTTCACCTGTGCAAAGCAGGGCTGTGCTCTCACTTTGTATTTTGCAGATGGGAAAACAGAAATAAGAAGACATTGAGGGATTTGCTCCATATTGCAGAGTGACTGAATGTTAAAGCTGGGACTAAATCCCCTGTCTCTTGGTCCTGTGCTTGGCTTTGGATCAATTGCTGGGACAGAGAAGAGCGATATTCTGTTCTCGCGTGGGTTCTGGGCCTGGGAAGGACCTTTCCATGAGAAGCAGGGATTCAAACTCCAGTTTTCTGTGTAGCTGTGCAGAACATGCCTACAGCCTAGCCAGTGAGAGATCCTGGGGTGGTTGAACCTGTTTCACTTGAATGCTGTGGAAGTGATCCAAAGTCTACAGCACAAGTAATCTAGCCTTAATGATGTCCAAGAGCTAAGCAAGGAGACACTACAACAGCTCAATTCTTTCTTTGAAGCACTTCATAGGGTCCCTAAAAAGTTCTTTTGGAGAAGGGGGAAGGTCTAGTGGGAGGAGCACAAAACTGGGTGTTTTTCTTTTAATTTTCTGTATTGTCCGTCTGTCCACTCCTTCCAGGAAGGCTCTCTCTCTCCTGGGTTATGACTTCATAGGTTTGCTCCACACAGCAGTTGATATACCGTCCTTCGCAACTGCACTGGAATCATTCATTGCTGTTCTTGTACTGTGTTCATGAACGATGTGAAGAGAGGCTGGTTTAAGCATGGTTTTGTTGACCTGATTCTGAAGAGAGAGAAATCTTACTGAGGAAGAAATGCTTGTTTGCTGGCATCAGAACTGGTGGAGTGAATGTGGTCTGACACAAGTGTGGGTATGACCTACGTGACCTCTTGTTGCATCAGGCACCAGTTCTGTTCCAAGTTACATGTCATGCCAACTGAAGATGCTAAGCTCAGTTGCATGGAAGCAAATGCCATAAAATTGTGTTTGTGAAGGTTGTGCTGGTTATGGGAGCTGGGTCTGGTGTGGCTCAGTGTCTCTGCCTCAGACCCTGACCTGCTTTTTTGTTACCTTTCCCCTAATGAGAATGTAGGTATTCATGTAGCTAAGAGCATGGACTAGAAATTGAGAGAGGAGAGTGAATGCAAAACTGATCTCTTAACTCGTGAAAGAGCCTGCAAATATTGAAGTATTTGCAGTTAGGCCCCAGCATTTCCCCTTGCGTGTGTTTGTATCCACAGCTACTTTTGGCTGATTGCTACCTTCTTAAGGTTTTCACCTTGGGATCTCTTATCTTGAGAGTACTTGAAGTAGCTCAGGTATGCCGTCTCCAGTATTGCCAGCTTTCATGATTTTTGGCGTTATTCTTGACGTCTACACTTCAGGAATGTGAAAAACCTTGGTGTGCATGCACGTGCACGCACACAACTTTTTTTCCACATTCCCAAAGCATAGACTTCAAGAATAATACTTTAAGAACGA
Organism: Alligator mississippiensis; assembly: GCF_030867095.1. Taxonomy (NCBI): domain Eukaryota; kingdom Metazoa; phylum Chordata; order Crocodylia; family Alligatoridae; genus Alligator; species Alligator mississippiensis. Next base: position 162,992,745 of record NC_081827.1, read on the forward strand.
TGCCAAAAATCATGAGAGTTGGCAATACTGCATCTCGCAGGAAGCACAAGTGGGCAGTTGGGATCAGTAAACATTTTGCTGTTCCATGCTCAAGCAGTGGGCTTAGCATTTTCATGAGGAAACCAGAGTGGTTGTTACCAGACACTTCCTGTTGAGAAGAGCAGAATGATCATAATATCTTAAGACTTTTGGTTGCGTCTGATCAGGTTTGATTTAGTCCATGGCAAGTATCTAGCATTGATTTGACAAGCAAGGGCCTGCCTGTGGCTGCCAACAGACCTGGTCAGGCATTTCCCAAGTGGTTGGAGAGCTTGACCTCTAATGGATGAAAGGTGAGAGCTCCAATTTGACTATCTGAATGAATGGCAAGGCAGCTCTGACATGAGCTGGCTTGGCAGGAAAGGTTCATTGTTTGCTGTATGCTGATTCAGAGATAAAACTATCTGCCATCTGTCATGTTACACAGAGACAGAGAGAGTTTGAGTTCCCTGCTACTGGCAGCCTTCAATAAAGAGGAACTCCTTCATTTAGCATCTGACAGAAAGGCTACATAGGTTCTTCCTCCTAGCTTTTGCCTGGGGAGAGGAGCAGGATGATTGTACTTTGAAGAAAAACCATTGTTATTTCCTTCCCTTAAGCTTGGAAAACTACTGCTCCTGAACTGAACATTAATCGGGATGAGCGCTCTCATGATAGCTTCTCCTGAACAGATGCTCGTCATTAGGATTTCATAGCTCTGTATTAATAATTAAACTCATTAACTCTGCTTGTTACCAAACTCCAGTTTCATCACTTTCCACAATTGGAAAGTGATGACAGTTGATGCCACCTGGTGGCAAAAATCAAATTTAATGATTCCCAGCAGGTTCCCTTTTCCCAAGGAACCTGTCAGTTTTTTCCAAAAGAAGTATCTTAGTAGCCTATGCCTGACGCTGAAGATCCCTCTGCTTTCTTAGACTACATGTTGAGTCCTGCCTGCGTTGCCCTACACATCCCAGACAGACAAACTTACATTCCAAGCTCTTTTAGGTGTTGTGTTTTTCTTTAGAGCAGAACTTGAATCCAAGATGGCATACATAGTACCAGGAGAATCTTTCAGAAGTTGGGGAGTTTGTTTGTTTGTTTGTTTTTCCTACCCCATTTATTTAATCTGAAAGTCCTTTCTTGGCCTCCCCTACTCTGTGCCTTGTTGTTCCAAGGTGTTTCACATTCAGCTAGTTTTCACCAGCTCAGGTCAGAGGCATGTGTCATGTTCCAGCAGACATTAGGTTTAGCTAGCTATTCAGGCCTGTCTAGCTTGTCAACTCGGTATGAATGTTTTGGGGGCTTTATGCAGACAAGGCTCTTTGGGTGAATCTGATATCTTCTATTTGGTTTGGTTTTGTTTTTTTTAGTTTTTCTCCCTTGTTAATATGCCTGAGTAACTTTCCTGAGAACAAATTCTGCCAGCACATTTGACAAGTGACATCTTTCTTGGCAGAGGGAGGTAAATATTTCGGAGCCCCAGAGAATGTGGTTTAATCTGTCAGGTTTTTTCCTCGCTCCTTCTAGAGCTCCAAATGAGCATTGGGATGTCTGCAAGCTTGATTCATATTTAGGAACTGTTGTGATAATTCAGAACCTTGTTATGTTTTTCTAAACGGAGCAACTGGCACCCTTTTTTTTTTTTTTTTTTTTTATGCAGGGGATCAACCCCAGGGTAGATGCAAACCTTTGGAAAATGTAACAAACAGCCTTTTTAGGAAGAACCATTTGGATCTGCCTGGCAAAGCAGAGAGGGGAGCTTCTTATCCTGACAAGTAAAATGAATATCTGTCTGCACTCCTGTATAACCTCTTGCCATTCACTCCTGTATAACCTCTTGTCACCAAAAGGGCTAGGACTAACCTAGGATCTATCCAGCCCAGTATCCTGTCCATAACAGCAGCCAGTAACAGCTGTATAGACCTACTGTGCCTCACTCCTTTGCTCAAAGGCCCTCTTTAGTAATGTCATCTGATGCATCCTCAGCAGTATTCCAGGGACCCTCCCACTTATTGGTTTAGAGGAAGGAAATGACTGCATCCAAACCTGTTTTAGAAGGACAGCTTCTTCCTAACCTCTATGGGGTTAGAGGCAGACTCATACCATGAAGTAGGAGGATGTATAGTATCTTTTTTTTAAGGCCAAGGTACTCTGTTTAAAGTAAATAGCCGTGGGACTGAGACGCTTACCAGAAACAGGTATCCAGACTGGGTGTGACGTGTGCTCGTTAACTACAGCAGGGCTGTCTACCTTCTGAGCAGTCGGGCCTCGTGGGTGTCCCCAGGTCACCATCACACAGATAGCCCAGGCCCCCTCCTGCCTTACTGCAGTCCCCCAGAAAATGAGGGGAATGATAGCCAGACAGGAGCCCGTGGGCCACCTGTTAATCTCTCAGGAGTGGGATGCAACTCATAAACCACAAGTTGGACAGCCCCAAACTTAAAAAAAAAAAAAAAAAAAAAAAAAAAAGCAGCCTGTACTACATTTTTTGAGAACTCATTAAGGTTCTTCCTGGTTTCTCAGCACACCTTATACCTCTAATAGCTGCCTCAAAATTAACAGGGTCAGTTCAGGACTGCCTTGGAAACCTTACATTTGCCAACTGCTAGTCTTGCTAGTTACATATGCAATTAAAGAGGGTTCAGTTGCATTATAAAATAGACTTGGCTTGGAGGTAAGAGGTGAGGAGGGGGAGGAAGAATTTCTGTGCGCTTAAGTAGGTGCATAACTGGCATTTGTAATGGGAGCAACAGGCAAAGCATTAGGACTGTCAATTAAGTGAATTACAGGCTTCTCCAGTATGTATGTAAGTGGAGTACTCTGGGTCCTTCTAAACGTAACTGAGTGTTCTTGTTTTCCCCTATTAATACATCATCTCTAAGGCCTTCTGGCTAATTGGAAACATTGCATTATTAACAGGCTGAGCCCACCAGGTATTATACCCAATTTGGAAAAAAATGTCCGTCTGTATCTTGTTGACACACAGCAGAGCACATGACCTTCTGGTTAGTTACCTTCTTGAATCCTGTCCTTCTAAACATCAAGGCCCATGGTTTCTCTTCCTCTGCTTTTTTCATCAGCCTTGAGGCACCTATTTTATGCACAAAAATTTCATCGGGATGGAACTGAGCCGAGTTGCACTTGTTCAGGACCCCCTTCCTGTTCAGCGATTCCTCCTTGTTGCCAAATTCTAGAACTGAATTCAGGGATTGGTTTAAGGACTTCAGGTTTTGCTCTGATAACTTCTTGTTGTCTCCCTCCCACTCCATTGCACTAGGTTTGAAGATGCTCTACTTAGTCCAGGTCTCTTAAACTACACTTGATTTAAAAACCTTTTTTGCCCCAGAACTTCTGTAACTGAACAGTTCTGTGCATTGAACAGATGTTTGCACTGTTCTGTCACAACCCAAAAGTGTGATTTTGTTTTTGTGTGCGCTTTGGCACCACTGAATTGTTTTCCCGTCGTTTTGAAGCTTTCTTTGCAGGGTGCATTTCTTCTTTGCAGCACAGAAATGCACAGTGCAAAGAGTTCCCGCCATTTGTATTAAAATTCGAGGCCCATTATTGGCTTGTGTTAAAATATTCCCACGTGGCGGCTAGCGATTAGCTTGCTAGCTGTATAAGAGGCTTGAGTGGTTTCCGCCCAAGTTGGAGAACTTGGAGAACTCCGAGGAGAACCCCGCAAGGGAGGACTCCACGAACATCAGGAGGAGGAGACTTCACGTCTTGTGAAGATCTCTAAGTGCTGTGGAGCCTATTGGACCCAGCGTGTTTCAAGAAGGCAACAGGGGTCTGATCAACCTCTAGCCTCTCCCTGTCACCGAGCGCAATCCTTGACGTATCCCTCTTCCCTGCGCGCAAAAAAGGATCCACAGAGCCTCGACAACTCTGTGAGAGAGAGTCCAAGTACTGTCCGAGTCCTCAAACTGGGGATTTAAGCGGAGCTTTGCCTGGGAAACTGTCCAGCCTACACCGCGACCATCTACGGTGTAAGTAAACAATCTTGAATCAACCATTACGCGTCCGTACCTAATTCTAGCGTGTCGCCTGCTTTCTCCGACCCAGCGTGCCCGGGCTGCTGGCCACAGCCCGTGGCACGAAAAAGGGCCCGGATTGCTCCCGGCCCACGCATGTTCCTTCAGGGAAATGCAGCCACTTTTTTAGATCATAAAAACAGAGAGAAAATCCTATCCCAGGATCGGACCAACATTGCCTACAAACCCCTGCTTTACCACAGACACTTTGAGAGTGGGTGATTCTGGAATTTGAAAGCTATTCCCTGGTGCTATGGGACAATTGGGAATACGGGCTATATTCTCTGGGTGAGTTACAATGTTACTGGTGATCTTTCAGGAGCATCTTGGATCTCCCCAAAGATGCACTCTGGCCTTTCTTGTCATTTTCTTCAGTACAACTTGACAGTTGTGGCTGGGGAAACTGATGTGACCTATATGTTTGCAGTAACTACATGCAAGGTCCTCGGGGATTGTAAGCAAGAAACTATGAAAAATCTGCACTTTTCACTTCAGTGGCTAAGATTTTTTGCCCTTCTGATGTTGGCCGGTAACTTTCTTACGATCCTGCTTGAGGTTTATTCTTTTTACCCCCTTGTCATTGAAGCAGCTGCTGCCTTCAAAGCAGGCTCTCAAGTCACTTTTTGTTGAAGACAGACAGGTTCTTGTGCCATGCTTCTGCAGGCACGGTATGATCCACTGTAGTTACACAGCACGAGGCCTGCTTCTGTGAGGAATCAGTGCCACTCAGAATTTCATTTAAATTATTTTATTGCTGTGATTCGCCCATCAGAGCAGGCAGGGAACATGATGTTCATTCAGCAGAGCTTTTTACTTTTCACACAGGAAGTTAAGTATCGCCTTGTATTTTCAATGGGATGTCCATGGTGACCTCTGTGGTCAAGTCTGGACCAACCCTCTGAAATGTTAGCTGTTCTCCAGTCTGTATTTCCTGTGTCCCATTTCAACACATTTCTATTCTTCCCCTGTCAGTAGGGGGTGATGGGTGACTTCTAATGATAATACCATAGTTGGAGTCTCATAGTGAATAGTTTAGTTTTTGTACTCTGCCTGCATAGGGGCCCCAGAATGACTCTAAAGCCAGTTAAAGAATTTGTGGGATTAGAAACCAGGTAGTTTCACCAATCGGTGACCTAAACTTTGTGTAAGTTGAGGAATTGCATTAAGGTTCCTATCCTGGAAGTGGCACGCATAGGACTGCAAGGGGTCTGCCTGTGTGGGTGGCTTACACCACTGGGCCTAAAGCTGCAGGAGACTGGTAAGCTCTGACTTAACGCTGCATTGCTTTTGCTGTACTAACTGACAAATTGACCAATGGGAGATGGAGGTGGTGACGCTGTGGCTTGCGTGCGCATGTAGTGGGAGGTTTGTGTTTTGTTTTGTTTTTTTCCCCCCCAAAGGTGCTGAGAAACTGCAGTTCCCATTGGCGGTGGTTGTGAGGACTTAGTAAGCCCCTTGGCACTTAACATGTGTCCTTGAAATTTGGAACCAAAACTGCCCCGCTCTTTGGAAACAACAGTCATTTCTTTGTTCTCTGTATTCTACACACCTGTCATAGCCAGTTTGCACTGTTGCTTAAATGTTTGCTGAACAGATGCAAGCAATTAACCAGGCCCACATTGGTGATGCCTTATTGGCAGAGAGCTGGAATCTGCTGATGTTTGATGGAAATTTTGCTGCTGATCATTGTGCTGAACAGCCCTGTAGATCAGAGCATGGTTTCAGTTTTTTCTTTATCCCATGGTCATGGAAGCAGCAGGGTCAGTGTGACTGAAGATCTTAACTGTGGCATTAAAGGCCCACTAGCACACTAGGGGGGGGCTTTGCGGTCATCATCCATAATCACAGCCAGGGGCAGACCCAGGCGGGGTGCAGTGGTACAGTCACACCCTTCCTTTGATTTCTGGTCTACCCAGTTTTGAAACCAACTGCCTGATGGCAGCAGCAACACTTCTTTTCAAGCAGCAATGAAGAAGTCCTTGATTTTTGTGGCTCATAATAATCTACCTGATTTCTTCTGAACTGTTCATTCCACAGGTGTTAACAACCCTTTCTCCTTTGTAATGGCCTTGGTTTTTCCACTAATCCATCTATGCCTTCTGCAATTCTGCTATCTGTTAGCCATTCCTGGTAGTATAGCTTGTGTTTCACAGCCTTGGAAACTGTTTCTAACTAGCTAAAAACACTAATTCAGGTGTGGAAATAATTTTCAGTAAAGCATTGGATGCATTGCCAAGATGCTCAAGAAGCTAAATTTTCTTTTATGAATCTGAAAGAGAGATGTGTATTTAATTCTAAGAACAGGACTAATAAAACATCATCTTTTAATTTTCTTTTTTACCTAGTTTGTTGTGGTTTTTATGCATGGTGTGCATTATTTTATGCAAATTAATGCACCTTCTGAGGAAGGTATACTTGTATTTGCTTCTATCTTAAACTGAATAATATAGCCCCAAGCTTATTAGTAAAGATTCTAGTTTCTCTAACTGGGGAAAGATGTGTTTTAAACACAGTGATGCACCACACTGTCTGACCCCTTTAAAAAAAAAAATTAAAAAAAATCCTATATCTTCCCATGATCACAGCACTCCTGCCTTCCTATCTAAGAATCTCCAAGCCCTTTACATCCCCCCCCTGTCGAACAGCTCCCTGGGGATTTGGTTAGTACATCATGACTTTTTAACAATACAAAAGGAAAAGAACAGAGCACCTGAGGTCATTAAGTGGGCTCTTTGCAACCACAGACAACTATGTCATGTATTTCCTTTAAAGAAATGTCAAACTTTTGTTAGTTAATATTTGTGTATGGATTGCAGTTCTTTAGTAATATATTGGAGCCTTATTTCATTTTGAAGGAACCCAAAATGTAAGATCTATAAGTAACCCTTTAAGAAACTGATTTACTACATTTGATTGCCAAGAACAGTGTGCTCGCTGCCGTGAAGATGACCAGAAAGAGCTGTGCGCGGAGAAGGCTTCATTTTAGAGAATCAAGTCAAGTCTAGAGCAGCAATTTTTTAATTAGGCTGGTTATCTGTCCTCACCATAGCCCTTTGTAGTGGCTAGCATGCTGTTCTGAGCAGCTTGTGTTGTGTTACTAGCAATCTTTCATTGTTATTTTACTGTTAAGTGATATGTTTTCCAGGACCTCTCTAGCTACTTTCCTGGCCTTTTCTAGGCTGTCTAAAATGACACTCCAATAATAGGGATGCATTTGGTTACAGACTTACCTGTCTAATTTGGTTTGGGGAAGAATTTGCTTGTTTGCTTCCCTGGGGATATACCTCTCCAAAATGGTCTGTCATACATTATTTTACTGTCCTGAAAATCCCTGCATAAAAATTAGCTGGTGAGGTTGCTTCTCCTCACTAATTGCAACTCAGATTAGCTCAATTTGTAAAATAAATGATCCTTCTAACTGGCGGTGCTGCAGACTCTAGCTGGTCCCTGCTGGCTTTTCTGTTCTATTGCTTCTGCCTCCTTGCAGTTTCTCTACCAGTAAAAGATTCAGCAATCGGATCAGCCCTGCTGCTGAGTTGGATTTGGAATCGAAGGCAGCTTGCTTTCCCCCAGCTCCCTGGCATCTTTAGGGGAAAGGAGGGCATAGCTCTCAAGTCAACAGGTCAGGTTAGGTGCAGAGAGTAAAGAGGAAAAAGGAACTATTCTTCCATCCCGTTGTCCATTACAGTGGTTTTCATTCTATGGTCCGTTACTCCCTGTAGGGGCCCAGGTCCACAGACTATGTCTAAGGCAGTGTTTCTCAACCCATGGGTTGCCCCAAAAGTGGGTTGCAAGAATATATGAGGGGGTCACGAGCAAATGTTTAAGAATAGATTCTCCTTTAAAGGAGGAAAAATGTGGGAAATGGTGGCTTTTCCCTTGAAGGCTGGCAGAGTTCCAGACCGCAAGGGACTGCTTGAGGCCCACCACCCTGCCTCACATACTGGGGAGCTAGGGCCTGGGGACAGCGGATTGGGGATGAAGGGCAATTGGTTGGGACTGCCCATTGATGTTTACAAATGGGTCCTGGTACAAAAAAGGTTGAACTGCTGGTCTACGGGGTCTGCAAAAGATCAGTCGAAAGGATGCAAGTTACCCATGCTTGCAATTCAGAGACTTCCATGCAAGATTTCCAAAGAAGTCTGCACCTCCATTTTTGACATTTTTTAGAGATCCACTAATGAAAAAAGGTAAACCACTGATCTATTAACTACAATAACTCTGGATACGGGGACTTGACTAGCATCTTTCTAATGTTCCCAGACTTTTCTGCCTGCAGCCTATAATATTTCTCTCACTTGAAGCTGTTTTGCATCAGGCCCTGGTTAGTTCACACTCTTATATCCAGTCAAGCTTCATGCCCCCTCTGAAGGTTCACAGGGCTGCAGTCCTAATGACGGCTACATGGTTGAACAACTCCAGCAAGACCAAGCAGGTATCGGTGTTCATATACCTGAACACTGGGCCTGTAGCCCACTCACTGAAGCTGCAGGATAGGCCTTGAGTCCCCGAACGTTTGAGGCAAATCAACTGGCCTACAGTGTTTCTTCTGCTTGCTTGCTTCACCCCTCCCTAACACACACTTTGCTGGTATCAAGATATTACTGTTGTGGGAAGCATTTGTATTCTGATGACACCTGGTAGCAGAAGCATGTGGCATAGCAGTGGGAGAGGAGGTGCTGGTACAAAGTCGGTTATTGGGGATGTCTGATTGAAACCCTGGCTTGCTGCTGCAAAATGACTAGCCACTGTAACTCCACCCTCTCCTGGGGAGACTTTAAAGCTGATTCCATTCACTCACTGAGAAACTTTTTAAAACTAACCCAGCTGTTTGAACCTCTACCACAGCCTCAGCTCAGAGCTTGCATGGACTCTTCTATTAAATGGGTTTTGTGGGGAGGGTAGCTGGACTCTTCCCAGCTCAGTTACTCAAGTGATCCTGGGCATGTCCCCAGTAAAGCAGGGACAGTAGCCTTTTCTTTCATCCCGTCTTGCTTCATGTTTATGTGGACCTGAATTTTTTTGGGCCTTCTTGACTACTGTCACTGTACAGATATGAATAATGTAGAGTGCAAGCAGATGTGGTGTGTTTAGTCGCCCTGTGCTGGTTTAGCAGCATAACTGCTAATTGCCTTGGGCTGTGTGGCTTCATCACTGAGGCGATGAAATTAAAACAGCTTTGGTTCCAGTCTGTCGGAAAAAGGGAGCAGGGGGCAGGAATGGTAACTTTTCAGCTAAGTGGAAAAGAACAGAGAAAGATACTGTATAAAGCTTTTTAGAGCCTACCTTACAACAGGAAACTTGCAACAGGACCTCTTCGACTGAAGTTGCATGATGGATAAATTTCTTCCCTGAAAATAGAAATGAAATTTACCTGCAGCGAAGCATTAGAACCATCTGAGACATTGCTGTTCACTTCACTGGGTTTCAGTCCCACCCTCAATGCCCCCTTGACAGATTCAGTTGCATCCTGGTTTGGGGTTTTGAATGATCTTTTTATTTATTTATTTCCAAAGCATTGCTCTTATGCTGCTGTCCAGTTGCATTTTTTAAAAATGCAATGTAGCAGCAGCAGGCTAGCTTGGGTAATGAAAGAGTTCAAGGGTTCCTGCTCCGAGACAATAACAACATTGATTTAAGTTCAGGGGGAGGGGGAGGGTGAACAACTGGTCCTCTTGTCTGCTTTATTCCTTTTTATATGTGCTTGATTTAAAACAGAAGAGATACTAAATAGTTGTGAAGTCTGGGGAAGATCTGTATGTGGATGTTTCCTAGTTGTAATGGGTGCTGGGGTTTGTCTTTTATTTCTCCCTTGCTGGATGTTGTGCAGTGAGTACCCTATGCAGGCAAGGAAAGTGAGCCAGTTGTTCTGTAATGCATCTACAGCTGTGAAAGAGTTCCCCAGTCATCCAAAATGCTTTGGACCCCACATTCCTAACCCGAAACAAAACTTTGAGAATTCATGGAGGTCAGTGACACTCAAGAGCCACGTGAATACCCAGTGTTGAGTGAAGGGCCACATCACCATTTGCATACCTGGGTGGATTGTGGCAGACACGCACTGGTTCTAAAATTTAAAAAACAACCCGTCACATATGGGCATATGGCAAATTTCCAGCATAGCAGCACTGGCAAGTGGCCATATGTGTATAGTATATGCAATGCATGCAGCAGCAAAAAGTAGTCTTGATAAGAGTTTTGTAAAGGGCCTTGGGCAACAAGTTGAAGAGCCACTTGTGGCTTGGGAGCCAGGACTTAAATGTCATTTCTCAGATGAGTCCTCCCTCTCTGTTTACTACCTCTCTGCCTGCCATCACTTCTTTGTCCTTCCACCCTAGTGCTGTGGCACAAGATCCCTCCCTAGTGCAATACCTGCTATTTGAAGCAGCCTCCCTGTATCTCTGCTTCCTCTACTCTCCATTTCAGGTTATGACTCCTCACCGCAGCTTGTTGATATCAGGGAATGTTGTGCAAGGGACAGTTGAGCAAGAGCAACTAAGACAGCAACAGACTCTAAAAAGAGTGAAGATGGGACTTGCTAGATAACCTAGGTAACTGCCTGCTGTGCCTAAGAAGCATTTGCCACTGCTGGGCAAACTAATGGGACAGCAATTCAGAACCTGGCTTGTCAGGAAGAAAAGGGGAGATGCTATAAAATTAAATTGTGTGTATGGTAACCTGGTCTTCAACATTAGGCTGAATTCCTTCTACCTGTGCAGCAGGCTAGCTAGCAGACTGTGCTGCAGGCTTACTAGTCTTTCCTGGATTAACATGTTAAACCAGGGGTGGGTAAAATATGGCCCATGGTCTGCATCTGGCCTGTGGCGCATCCCTTGGTTCCTTGGCCCAGGTACAGTCCAGCTGTGGCACATCCTGCTGTCTCCTGGGCATGCAGCAGGGCTGGGATGGCTCCGCAGCTGGACTGCCTTTCTAGGCAGCCCAGGTGGCGTCAGCTCCTTCTGGCTGCCACCGCTGCTGGCCCCAGCCCTGTGGTACCAGCAGGGACCCGCGAGGGGTTGGGGCTGTGCAACGCCTGCTCCTGGCTCACCTGCTCAGGTTGAGCAGTGGCAGCGCAGGACAGAAGCTGTTGTTCAGCATGGGGGGAAGTGACCCCTCCCCCTTCCATGGCCAGCAGTTCCCCCCCCTGGGCAGGCAACACTGGAGCAGGTGCGGGGCACACGAGGTTGGGGCTGTACAGCACAGGTCCCCACTGGTACCATGGGGCTGGAGCCGGTGGCAAGAGCCACCTGCTACCTGGGTTGCCTAGAAAGGCAGTCCAGTCACCGTGCTGCCCCAGCCCTGCTGAGTGCCCAGGGGTGGCAGAACGTACCATGGGTAGGTGGTGTGAAGCAGACGTGGGGTGGACCGGGCCAGGGCTGTGCCTGGGTTCCAGCTGATCTGCTCCAACGAAGGTGAGCCTGGAGTAGGCATGGGGCTGCACGCTGCTGGCAGTACTGGGGAGGTGCCACAGGGCACACGGGCTCTGGGCTGTTGCCAGGTGAGGGCGGGTATTGACCTGCTCGGAGGAGCATGCATTGGGGGGGGTCCCATGCAGTCACCACTATATACACAACAAAACACACGCAAGTCAGGACAAAAATATTTAAAAAAATTAAAATATGTTGTCAGTGTTTGGTTGGGTTTTTTTTAGTATATAATTTGCTTTTTTTTTCTGGTTCCAAGATGGCAAACCCCACTCCCCAAAGGAGCATTTCTGGGGGCACAAGGAGAGACTTCTGGTGGCAAAGGTCAGGGGGTGGGACTTCTGGTCCCAAGATGGCAATCGGGGGCAGAGCCCCGGTCAAGGGGCAGGGCTACTCATGTAGCCCCTTGGCAGCTCATCAAAACTTATTAAGCTGCCCTCCACCTAAAATAATTACCCACCCCTGTATTAGACCTTGGATTTGTACAAAGGACACTGCAGGCTCCCATCTTTTTCCCGAAAGAGAAATCCTTCATTTAATTTGAAATGTTGTCCCCTGCTCTGTGGCCCAAAGGAAGGAGGTCATTATTTATAATGATCACTAATTATTCCCAGGCATGTTCCTAGCCTGACCACTCAAAGATGAGAAACAGCACCTTGGGACCAGTAATTATTAACCAAGAATTGCCACAGGGAATAGGTTCGCTGGTATTTTTCAGCTGCTGCTTTTCATCAGTTTGTTAGGACAAGAATGGCAGACTCTTCAAATGGCATCTGATGAAGTAGGTTGTTGCATGTGAAAGGACTTGCCTCTGAAGCAGTCTCTAAGCAACCACCCTGTCTTGCCTTCTGCTGGAATTTCAGGCTAATGCTGATTATCATCTGTCTTCTGCCAGGTATGGTCACTTTCCCAGTCAGGTGTGTGCATATCAGCAAGCACCCAGACCCTTACAAGGTGTCTGAATTGCTGTTTTTTTTTCTTTTCCCCCTCATCTCTTGTTGGTCTTCTATGTCCTGCCTTTCTGCTTATCATTGTTAACCTTTCCCTCTCCACCCCACAAGTTCTCATTCATGGCAACTGGGAGACCAGCCTTTCCTTCCCACAAAAGGAACTGGAGAGTCTTGCTTGTTGAATCGCTCTGCCTCTCCTCCTCCACACTTTCTCTTATGGCTGCCCCATCCTCTCTGGTGAGAGGATTCCTACTCGGATGAGTGGCAGTGAAGCAAGCTGCTATCACACCCATAAATGTATGTGAGTTGGCTCTGCAAGTCGGGCAGCAGACCAGCCCCACAGGAGAAATGGATCTGTTTTGACCTGTACAGGTCACAAGAACGTGGACTCATGCATATGGGTCCAGTAGGATGCAAACTAGCGGGATAAGTATTTGCTTATAGTGGTAGTAAAGGTTTTGTTGTTGCATCCAAAGAAAAATAGCTCCAGGAATAGAGCCCAGTGTGTGTAAAGGAGTGGATTTCCAGCTGGTAAAGGGAGCCTTTCTGGTAGAAGGGGTGAGAATTTTAAGAGCTTCCATCATCTTCCTTAGTCCTTTTTCATGATTCTTTGAAAAGATCCATTTCCCTGGGAGACTGTGTTGTTAAGCGTCTGATTCTGATCAGAAAGGTTGCTTTTAGGCTGCTTTGCTTTAGGAAGATAAAATGATATGATGACATAAACTCTGGTTTCTTGGAAAAGACCTGCAGTAGGCATTTTTTTTTCTGTTTAGAAATTAGTATCTTATTCTTAGTGATTCAGAATACACTGAGAATTGGAACTTTAACCAGGCGCTGTCCAGGGCAGGCTGGAAACCTAGCAGGGGTTGTAAAGCAAAGGGGAAGGAGAAGTCTTTTGTTCTTGCCTCTTGGAAGCCAGGTTGAAAGAAGTGAAAACTTGTGTTGCACAACATGTGGTGATGACCCCAAAGCAGAGAGTTCCTTTGTAGATGCAAGCAGGTTACCTTGTCTATGCACTCTGGCGAGGGGAGAGATGTGGACTCAAGGTATCATCTACTGTAAAAGGTCCCCCAGCACAGTTTGGAGGTGCTCAGAATCCATCTGCAGGCTCTCGTCTGTCTCCAAGGTTCAGGGTGGTTTGGGTGGGGTGGGGAGTTTGGTCACTGGGGAGGAATTCTTGCTTAATCAACTGAATTTTGTAGGTTGCTTATGGTAAGACATGGCCTAAAAAGCAGAGTAGGTACCAGGACTAAGTGAGTACTCTTGTTCTTGTGTTCATGTCAAATCTGGAAGAAATTGGTTTTTTGCAAATCTGACTTCCCTTTTGTCATCTTCTTTCAAGCGGTGACTAGGTAGCCATGTCAGCCAAAGCCATCTCTGAGCAGACTGGGAAGGAGTTCCTCTATAAATATATCTGTACCACCTCAGCTATCCAGAACCGCTTCAAGTATGCCAGAGTGACTCCAGACACTGACTGGGATCGGTTGATCCAAGATCACCCCTGGCTTCTAACTGAGGTGAGTGTGGTGATTTGCCCTTCTGAAGCACCATTCATCAGAGGACCTTTTGAGCCCTTGACAAACCATTAAGTTGTGCAGCCTGCTCCAAGTGATGGGCAAATACAACAGAGAGGGAGGTAAAGCATCTTACTTTCCAAGTTATACTGTAAGTCCCCACTCTCCTGCCTTTTCTCTCCTTTATCTGACTTGCCAAGGTTCCAGTTGGAGTATGCTATGCAGGAACTTTAAAGATGGCTGGGGCAGGTTGCACTCTGGCTGCCCTTCCGTGATGCATCTGAGCCAGAAACCTTTGGGGAGGAGCCAGCTAACGTGTCAGTAGACTGTTGAGGCACTGATGTGGGGAGGAGGTTGTGGGGGGGAAGCTGGCTTCAGGGATGGTGTATCCTTTTCAAAGGAACACGACTTTGTTGATTTTGAGGGCTTGCATGGTGCAAGTAGAGAAGCTTCCAAACCCGATGTTGCCAGTATCCACAAAGACGGTACCACAGACTAGAGTACGAGACAGTCTTGTTACTACTCCGCTCAAGATATTTCAGTCCTCATTCCCAGTAATTTTACACTGCTCTGATACTGTCCTGCTCCAACACTCTTTACCCAAATAGTAATGCATGGGGCCAGGATGGTGTGTCTGTTCACAGTGTTTTGGTGCCAGGCCTTCACTGAGGAGGTTTAGTTCTCAGTGGATAGATTAAAGTAGGTTTTTGGTTTTTGTTTTGTTTTTTGGGGTTTTTTTTCTGGATTTCCTGCAGCTGAACAAAACATTAAGGTGAGCATGATGCTCTTCTTCCCAGCATGAAATTTGTGTCCCTACTGTATATTTTCTGCAGGAAGCTTCTCTGGAGTACTTGATGTTGTTTATCTTAACTGGCTCCTTTCCAGTTCATTAAGCCACTGGTTAGCAGAACTTGAATGTCCCACGTAGTCCATTTTCTTACTGATTGATTGCAGCTTTACAGTAGCTAATTAAATGCTCACCACTTGACTGCATAAGTCAGTTACTGGAAATTGTCAGCAATCTCTCTCAGGTTTGCAAGTAATCCTTTATGGATTCAAATGATACCTACCCACAGGATGGGTTTGTTTAGGAGATTCTAATGTCTGCCTAACAAAGGGACCCTGCTATTACCATATTGTATACTACAGCTCTGTATGCTTGTAGCTCTACACTGTAAGTCACTATAGTGGTTATTCTAGTTGGATGGGAAAGGGGCTGTCCCAAAGAGGAAAGGGATCCCAATGGTGAGAAATTCTCACTTCTCACCAAAATGTGACCCATGTGAGCTTAATGTATGCACTTCTTTTGGTGCAGCTCTTTGTAGACATCCTATATAGTGCAATTGTCAGTTAAGTGAAACACGATAACCTACTGGTTCCACCCTTATTCTTGACATTAGCAACTCTCATGTGCAGACATGTGGTGACAGCAGAGAAAAGAGCCTTATTCATGAGATGCTAAATTACGTTTACTTAGTGTCTGGTATTTCATGTTCCAGTGGCAGTCTCTTTATGAGCCGCTGCTTGCTGGAGGAGCTTAAATTAATGTGAACTCCTGCAGCAAAAGGCACTAGAATTAAAGAAGTAGTGAGCTCTGTCCAGTGTGGGCTCTTGCGGAAAGCAAGCAGTGGGACATATCCCCTTTTTGACCATGACATTAGAACAGCTACTGTAGCAATTCTGAGGCTCCCAAAACAAGTTGTATAGCTTCACCCTTTGCTGACATGTTGCCACCTCTGAGGAGAAACAAGGCAGCTTTATAATTCGACCGAGCAACAAATTGAAACAGTTCAAGGCAAGGAGAGAGACGCATCCTTTATCAGAAAGGAATGGCAGGGGTAGCCCTGTTGGAATGTAACCACCTGCTTGGAATTTACTTGGCATCAGGGCCAGGAAAGGGGGGAGGGGAAAAGTCCCTGTCCTGTCTCTTTCCCTGCCCCCTCCCCCCCATTAATTGAATTTTCAAGATCTCATTCAGTCAGTCTAATTCTCCAGTTGTGGGCAAACATCCTAGTGTTTCCATTTGAGCCATAACACTCCCCAGAAAGCTGTATTTGACTCCTTTTAGGCCCACTATGTAAGAACCATACTTCACAGCACAGCGGCTGGGTTTACACCCCAGTGTATGTGACCATGGTCTCTTCAGGCTCCTTTTGTGAAGGAGGTGGAATCTCCTAATATGTCTTTCTTAGGACAATTCTGGAGGTGCATTTTGTCTAACAGCTGTTGGACACTAGATGCCAGCCAAGAGAATAAACACTGTCTCCTGAGACATTTGCTGCAAGGAAATTGCTTGAAGTTCAGGTTTATCTGTAAGGAGTGTCTCTGTTAACCCAAATCTTCTAATTATTCTCCCTTGATCCCTTTCGGCCCATATTCTAGTGTCTGGTGGTGAAGCCGGATCAGTTAATTAAACGGCGTGGGAAGCTCGGATTGGTCGGAGTTAACCTCAGCCTGAATCAGGTGAAGAGTTGGCTCAAACAGCGGCTGGGACAAGAAACCACGGTGGGTATCTGCCATGATAGTGGAGCTTCTAGCAGCAGATGTGCAAGCAAAGGGGTGGAAGGTCATCTGCACTACTTTTCCAGTTTCCATTATGACCCTGAAATCTAGGAGTATTAGTGCATTAGTTACTGGATGCCAGCTTGTCTGTCTGGCTTGCATAAGTGTAAGATAGTAACTTGACACTAACAAAGAACTGAGTGAGAAGAGAGTTGGCCTTTGTGCATGTCTCCAGTCAGTAATCAAGCACCCTTTGGTAGACTGTTGATGACTGTGGTGCTCAAACTTTTTGCCCCATGGACTGGATGAGCCAGTGTCTGGTCTGCATGTAAGCCGGATCCAGGTGGTGAGCCTGATCTGGTTGCATGGGGGAAAGGGTTGGAAGGCAGCCTGGCCCTGATTTGGCCCCACAGGTCTTGAGAATTTGGCTGCAGGGGAGGGGCGGCAAATTTTACCTCCCACCAAATTTCTGGACCCATGGGGAGCCCTGTTGGCTGTATGTCATGGCTCCACAGCCTGGAGGTTGAGCACCCTTGGCACAGTTTGGTTGACTTAGCAGGCTTAGTCATCAGGGGTGGCATGTAGTGCTGTCAGTAGAAAAGTGGGGTGAATTCCTTGTGAGTTCTCACTTAATTCTGAAAATCCCTTCCTTGCCTTGGGAGCCAGTGAATGCTGTCTGCAACTGGGGAACTATTCTATTTTGTTGGTACCCAACATTGTTGTAACAGGACAGGTATAAAAACAAAGTCATTAAAGCACTCCCTTACTGTTGCCAACCAGTGCATTTCTCACTGCTTTGGCTGACAACTGACTTTTATTTGAGTTTGTATTTTAATGCAACACTGCCTCATAATTCTTATTCTTGTGGGAACACTGCTCTGATACTAATGATAAAAAAATGCCTGCCACTTCAGCTGCTGCTTGTCAGGAGCTTATGGAGTTCTGTTGCCTCAAGGAAGCAGATAGATAGCTTGTTGTTACTGTGACTAATTTGCAACTGGTTCCAGCCCTGAGCTGTTCAGCAGAGCAAGTGCTGCAGCTCCTGAAGGGCATTGTGAAAGGAGATGCGCAACACTGTCCTGTGAGGCTGCTCTCTGGCAAAATGAAGAGTGTTGAAATGACTGCTGAGAGCAGTGCATCAGCTGCCTTCAAATGTAGGGGCTCTGCAGGGCTCCTTTGTGACCCATGCATCTACTAAAGAGCTTCCTCCTGTTTTTAAGTGCATTGGAGTTCCAAAATCATTTGGAGTAAAGCTCCATTTAACTGAATCAAGGAAGGCATCTTTTTTTTTAACACGTGCATTAGGCTTTTGGGAGATTTGATGCATTTCTCCTCTTTGTCCCTTCTCCTGATTTTTCCCCCCCCCCCCCCCCCCCCCCCCCCCCCGCCAAAAACAAAGCAATTTCCAGGGATGTGGAAGTGGCAGATCGATAGCAAGGATTAGATCAAGGCAGGCAGGTGTTCTACACATGTCCTGTGCAGCTGTACCACTGCCCATTCCTGACCTGTAGTCCTTCTCTTTTCCAGTCCTGGACCTTCACAAGCAAAGATTAACTGTACATTGGCTTGGGGATGAGGGTATGCATCTACTATTAAAGCATTGAGTAGAAAACCACCAATCTAAGACCACATGTAGACACCAGTGCTATCTGAAGTTCACACCTAGGGTACTTGAATAGTGACCAAGGTACAGCAGCCAGATCTTCACCCCTTCCTGGATTACTATTATTTATCACCTTCCCTGTGAGCCTGTCATATTTGGGGCATGATTTCCTTCAATGTTGTTTTTCTGAGCCCTGGTTAAGAGCTGCTGCTTGAATTTTAATGCTGAGCTGATGTGAGATTCTTCTGGGTGTTTATTGCAGAGTCTGTCTTGCCTGAACATAGCCTGTTGTCTGCTCCCTGTTGCTGGGGAGATGGTTATGGCCTTTGGTAATGGCCTGTCACTTTTGCCAGCCATCTGAGAATGAAGCTGTGGTTACACTTTTGTGTGTTCCCAGCTGGTGTAGGCTATTGGGGCACAACAGAAATAACAGAAGCTGGCAGTTCTGTTATTAAAGCCCCTCAGAAAATTGCCTGTTAGTGATGTCCAGTCAGAAAATTTGAGATTGGTTCCCCTGTGCCAGCAATAACCTTATAGGCTATGCCTTTTCCTGCAGAGAGAGGTATGTATTGCATATCTTGGGGCTTGCTTTTTAGCACTGAACTGAGGGTAACCTTTGGAAATGTGCTTCTGGGAAAGGAAATAGCTGAGAACTATTGGAGTGAATTTTGGGTGGCAGTGGTGACTTTGTCTTCCTACCAGAGAGGAGGAAGATGGGCTTTGTAGGTGATATAAAATATCCTGGTTTGCCAGCTTTCCTGAGAACAGACAGATCATGGAGAAATGAGAGCATCTGATCTCTGAACAGTCTTCCTTGACATGAATGTTGAGATGACGTGGGCTAGCTCAGTGATATTTGTAGCCGTGGTGGTACTCACCGCTCTGCTGGAGAGGCAGACCCTGGTTTCCTCAGATATACATTAGAGCCAAGAGATTAGATCAGTGTTAGTGACTTCTCAGAGCCTCTTTCTACCCCTTCATAGGCACAGATGTTGTGCAGGCTTTTCATGGTGTGTCCCTGCCTTTTATCAACAGATTGCTAATGCCAAGGGAATTCTGAAGAACTTTCTGATTGAACCCTTCGTCCCTCACAAGCAGGTGGGTATGCTAATTAAAGCACCGTAGAAAGCATAGTCATCTTTGATTGACCTGTGGCTCCCAGACTGATTGCTCCAAAAAGTGGAGAAAGCAGACACTTGGGTGCATGCTGTTTGGGGGGGGAGGTGACAACACTGATGTATGTTGTTACTGAGAACTGAGTAATGCGAAGCTTCAGACTCTCAGCAGAAAGATGTATTTGTAGCATGGCTGGCTGCTTTTACTGCCCACCAAAAGGAGCCTCTGCACAAGAGGGATCAGACTGACAGAGAATGGACAGTAAATTGCTCTGTGAATCAGTGTTGACGAGCATGGAGAAGAGAGAGTGCTGAAGGGAGGTGGCCTAGAGGAGGTGAAAGAAAGTTGCTACTCTGTGGCTTTCCCCCTCCCTCACCCTGTAGTCTGAGAAGCTGGTTAGAAGGTATTTTAAAACTCTACAGCAGTGGGACCCTGTTCTGCGGTGTTAAGTGGGACATTTTAACAGGAGCCTGAAATCTGTAGTTTAGGTTGTGGAAAATGTCACATCTGTGGGCAGATGCCAACTGCTCCCAAATCCTGGCTTGCAAGGCTCACAGCAGCTCCCACTGGGATGAGTGGGGCATTGCATGTTGGGTCCTGCAGTCTCCCCAGGCTTCCCCTACAAGGGAGGTCATGTACTCCTCTGTAGAGTTCTGTGGGGTGCATGGAGCCATCCTGAGGGACACGCGATAATCCTGGGTTGGGTGTTTCAATAGGTTCACTTGGGCAGTCCTGGAAGTTTAATTAGGCAGTTCCCCAGTGCCTCTGACCAACATGCCATAATGTTCATCCCTTGGATCTGTGCCACAGGAGGAAGAATTCTATGTGTGCATCTATGCTGCCCGTGGGGGGGACTGTGTGCTTTTCCACCACGAAGGGGGTGTGGACGTGGGCGATGTTGATGCCAAAGCTCAGAAGCTGCTTGTGGGGGTGAATGAAAAGCTCACCGAGTCCGATGTGAAGAAGCACCTCCTGGTGCATGCACCAGAGGACAAGAAAGAGTAAGCTGAGTTGCATAATAACACCGCCCTCTTCCTGCCTGCCTGTGGCCCATCCCCAAACCTCTCCTGAGTCCTCTACATTTTGGTATACGTGATCCCAATTTTTTCCCTCTTAAGTGACCCTCTTTTGGTTATTTATGACTATGGGCAGGGATGTGAACTGCATCAGGAAAAATTCAAGTAATCTGACCTGGTCTGAGTTTGTTTTTTCTTGCTGAACTGCAAAGGCATTGTTTTTGCATTGTGTAGTGAGCCTTCACTCTTGGGGAAACACTTCTCCCCTGCTAGGATTCTGGCATGTTGAGATGGAAGAGGCCTGTATAAAATTCCTACTTTGTGCAAAGAGGATTGTTGCAAAGTAGAGCTACTTGAATTCAGCAGCGGGTGGCAAACTATGGAAATGGACAGCTACTTGTCCTACTTGAGCTACTTCAAGGATCTGATGATCCAGAAGCTTACTGCAAATGGTTTTGTAGATCTCCTTTAACTAGATGTCTCATAATTTTTGAGCAGCTACTAACTAGGTTTCACTTGTATATTTATAACAATAATAATAAGCATGAGGGGCTTTCCTTAAAGAGATGCCTCCTCACGCTCTTAGCTACAGTGTTGTTCATTCCAGTCTTTCCCTATTGTACACTTTCAGAACTAAAAATGTCAGTAGCTACATCTGTCATTGAGAGACATGGGGAGAGTGTCCTGCCTCCTAATGAGATTTAAACAGATTGTCATCATCTGGTTTTTTTGTTGTTGTTTTTCCTTTTCAATCTTGAATTCTTTCTCAGCAGTTTTTTTTTTTGGGGGGGGGGGGTGTCTAATTGGATGAATCATCCATTGCCTGACCTCCCTGAATCATCATCACCCAGCCATCTTCTTGCAGAGATGAATGAGAATGAAAGAAATTGATGCAAAGTAGCTATACGACATGCCAAGATGATGAAAGAATGAAAACAGGCTGTACGGCGCCTGCTATATGTCTGCCTGCTCTAATGAATTTACGTGTATTCATTTTTCTGCAGCATCCTGGCTAGCTTCATATCTGGTCTTTTCAACCTTTATGAAGATCTGTATTTCACATACCTGGAGATCAATCCACTAGGTAATGTTTTGGGGGAGAATTGGCAAAGGATTCTTTTCCTTAATAGTGGTATTTATTATGGGCTGTCTTTGAGTAGTTAATGTGTTTCTGAAAGTTGGGGACTACATATGTCTGTCTTTTGCCAATCTAACTGGATTATCAAATCATTAGATAACAAAGCAGGGAATCCACTAGCATACTGAAGATGACTAGTGGGTAGTTTGTTCTGGTATGATGAGAGAAGTCTCTAAAGAGAAATAAATGGGATTGGCAGAATGGTTTTAAGAAAAGCTTCAGGAATCTTTCCAATGCTATGCAAGTGCTGGATACATTTTCTCTGCAGTTTTCCTGTAGGTTTTTAAAATTTTCTTAAGGCAGGGGTACTGAACCTCCAGATGTGGCAGTATTGTCTGGCCCATGGGGCTGGATTCTCATGGGTCTAGAAATTTAGTGGCGGGTGAGTGGTCCTACCACTCCTCGTCTGCTGCCAGATCTCTGAACCCTACATGCTAGACCTGATCCCACTGCACAGGACCGGGTGAGGGGGGCAATGCAGGGTCCCAGGGCCCAATCCTGGCACATGGAGCAGAGAGGGGGCAGCATGGGGCCTCAGGCTCAATCCAGCCTGTAAATGGGCCCAATGCCATTCATCTGGCCTGCAGGACCAAAAGGTTGAGCACCACTGCTTGAAGGCATATCTTGGTATAATGACTAAGCTATATTCTGCAAGAATAAATTGTCAATATGTATCAAAGAAAGTTGCAAGCATCTTTTCAGTGTCTACTGAGCTATGGATAGGGGAATCACACCCTCATATAATTTAATTGGCCTTAACAGTTTGTAGGCCTTGTGCTGGCTCTATTTATGTTTGCTGAATTTCATTAAAGTGATTAATAAAGAGAGGAGAAATAAACAAACAGGCCATTGCTTTGTGTAAAGCTGTGTAGAAAGCAGCATGGGATATTCAGCCAGTGGGGAAAGGGTGGTGTTAATATACTTGCATTAGGAGATGCTGGGAAAAGGTTAACTTTAGCGTTTCTCAACTACAGTTGTGACTAAAGATGGCGTCCACATTTTGGATTTGGCTGCAAAGATTGATGCTACAGCTGACTACATCTGCAAAGTGAAATGGGGGGACGTGGAGTTCCCGCCTCCCTTTGGCAGGGAGGCTTATCCAGAGGCAAGTGAAGAATCCCCTCTTTAAATGGCAATTCATGAGAGCCCATTCTTCATGCACACAAGTCTGTGCATACATGATTCAACTAGGGCTTTCCATTTTCCCTGATGTGAACCCATGGCTACAGTTCATGCAGTCAGCATTAAGTACCTAAGTCGAGAGGACAGATAACAGCCTTTGCTTATAAATCCCTGGTGGCTTCATCTGAGTAACAATGCTCTTAGCTCTGGCTGTTTTTCATTGTTGTTGAATCATCCTTGGCCTTTACTTTTTATAAATGGCAGGTCAAATTTAACCACATAGATGTAAATGGTAAGTAAACCATCAGGGTGTGTTTGCTTTGGTATATTGACCATATTGTGGAGCAGCGCCTGCCATGTCGACAGAATCACTACTTCTGCTCTGCCTTATCCTGTTCAATGGCAGATTTGATTTATGGGGCAAGAAGAAAATTGGATGCCCCCCACACTGGTGGGAACTCCCGAGGAGGGAAGGAGCCCTTTCCCCTTCTGGTGCTGCTGTCCTTGCCAAGGGCAGGATGGGCCTCCATGCCCTGTGGAGGAGGCTGAATGGACCCAGCTGGGCTGGGGGTGGGTGGCACATGCCTGCGCCTGCTCCCTGCCCCCCCCCCCTCCCCTAAATGCCATGGCCAGAGTGGAGCAGAGCCAAGTGGGGTGAAGGCAGATGCAGGCTGCTCACTGTGGGCTTGGGGCTCTCCACTCTGCTGCTTTTGCCCCAGGGCTGGCTGTGTACTCCCTGCCTGCATGGCAGCAGTGGGGTAGCAAGTTGTGCCTTGCACTGCTAGGCAGGCAGGGGACATGTGGCTGGTGCAGGGCCACTGGGGCAAAGAACAGAGCAGAAAGCCGTGAACAAGCAACCTGCATCTCCTCCATGCACAAATCGGGGGGGGATATCCCCCCCCACCCTCGGACAAGCTGCTCGTGGCTCTGGGTTCCATAAGCTGCCCTGGTAAGAAGTGCCCCCTGCCCCAATCTCTCTCACCGTGAGGCCTGGGGGCCTCGATCTTCCCTCTCCCATGCCCCTTCCCCTCTATAAATCCAGCTGCATGGACCTGCTCTCCACACTGCCCAGCTGCATTCCTGGCCACATGCATGCACATGGCACCCCTGTATCCCACTCACAACAGCCCAAAGTAGGATCCCTTGCAGGCTGGAATGCTGCCTGCCTGCAAGGGTTAACCTGCCATTTCCCAAGGGAACCCAGGCATCTGGGCCTGGGCCCATGTCCTGCAGGTCTATGTGTTAATCTGCCTATGCTAGTTGTAGGATAGTGCTGCTGCTAGCATTAATAGCCACTCAGCATTTCTGTTGCAACTCCAAGATGAAGGATTATATTTTATTTTTCTGTAAGATCTGTTTTACCTGAAGGCTGGGACCTCAGTCCGAAGAGAGAATTTTCCTCTTGAAATAGTTACTGCTGAAACCGGATGCTGACTAGCGAAGTTGAGCTGAATCTGTGGGTAGGCTTTTTAAGAGTTAGGAACATGCTTTTCCCATGAAAATCAACAGAGCTTGTGCTCCTAAAGTACTTGAACTAGGGCTCGGCAATGTGTTTGGGCATAGTGCCAAAAACACCCGCAACCTTAACTTGTTAGATATTGGTGTGTCGGGGTGGATAGCGAGGAACTACAAGGGGTACAGTCCTTGTTGTGGCAGTGCAGCCCCAGCTGCTTTCCTGCTGTCTGCCCTGAGGTGCATGTGCCAAGCAAAATACCTTTCTGTGCTACACTCTGGCACGTGTGCCAAAGGTTGCCTACCCTTGACTTAGGCAGACACGGTTCTTTGGATGAATCTGATATCTTTTATTAGACCAACTTAAATAGTTGGGGTGGGGGAAATGTTAAGCAAACTTTTGGGTTCAAAAACCCTTTGTCATGCTGAGGAAGTCTTTGCAGTTGGTGTGTGCTCTTCCTGGATGGAATGAAAAGTAAAGAAGCCAGGGGCTGGGCTGGTATGCATGCAAGACAGGCATTCAGTGAAGATGTAGATTGAGGAGTCAGTGGGTGAGAGAGAAGCTGGGTGTGTTGGGGGAGAGAAGGGGGATGAATAGTGGAGAGGTACCTGGGGAGTCAACTGTTAGGCAGGTTATAATGTGTCATAAACCCATTCCTATATTTAGTCCATGTTTTTTAGTGTCCAGGAGGTTGATGAAGTGGAGTTGATAGGCTCCTCTCTGAGAAGTGTTTTGCAAGTTTCCTTTGAAGATCAGGACTGAGAGATTAGAGAGAGAGTGGTTTTCTTGTGAGAAGTGTGCCCCCACAGGTAATTGGGTATTCTTGTCTTTGATAGCTTTCCGGTGTGTGTTCATTCTGGTGCACAGTTGTTGTTTGGTCTCTCCTATGTATTTTCCATCTGGGCATTTGATGCATTGGAGGAGATGTATTACATTTCTGGAGGTGCAGCTGAAAGATCTGAGAATGCTGATGGCTCTGTTGTGGGGTATAGTGAGTGTGGGGGTGGCGGAGATGTGTTGGCAGGTCTTCCATTTCTTGTTGTGGCATAGTCTGGATCCATTTGGTGTGTTCTGGGCCTGAGGAAGTTTTGCTTCTGGTGACGAGGTTGGCGAGGTTCAGTACTTGTTTGAAAGCTAGGATGGGTAGCTTTGGGAAGATCCTTTTTTAAGAATAGGGTCTCTTTCTAGTATAGGTTGTAATTGTTTGAGGATTTTCTATACGGGTTCGAGGGAGGGGTGATATGTCATAACCAGCGGTGTGCGATTTGTGGGGGGGTTTCTTCTGTACTGCAGCAGTTCTTCACCTGGTATCCGGGTGGCTCTTTCAAACGTGCGATCTGTCTCTCTGGAGGAGTGTCCTTGTTGGGTGAAAGCCTTTTTAAGATTGGTGAGGTGGCAACCCCGGGTGTCCTCCTCAGTGCAAATTTGGTGGTATCTGAGGGCTTGGCTTTATATCGCAACTTTTTTTGGTGTTTAGGGTGATTGCTGGTTCTGTGCAGATATGTATGTTGGTCTGTGGGTTTCTTGTATAACATGGTCTGTATTTTATCATTCTGGATGCTGGTCATCGTGTCTAAAAAAGAGATGTTGGTGCTGGAGTATTCAAGAGAAAGTTGGATGGAGGGAGGGTGACTTCCTTAAGGACTGCACCATCACCATCAAACCCTTGCTATACTTATGATCTATTGATGACATCATGTGGACTGAAAACCTGCAATCTCTGACTTGAGTTCCATCAGAAATTCAACAATCGCCATCCCTCCATCCGACTCTCTTGATGCTAAAAATCATGGACTCAATATAGACATTGGATTTATGACCCATTATAACCTGCCTGACATCTGAATCCCCAGGTACCTCTCCACTATTCATCCCCCTTCTCTCCCCCCACACACCCAGCCTGTCTCTCACCCACTGACTCCTCAATTTACATCTTCACTGACTACCTGTCTTGCATGGATACCAGCCCAGCCCCTGGCTTCTTTACTTTTCATTCCATCCAGGAAGAGCACACACCAACTGCAGAAACTTCCTCAGCCTGATGAAGGGTTTTTGAACCCAAAAGTTTGCTTAATTTTTTTCCAACTTTTTAAGTTGGTCTAATAAAAAATATCACCCAAAGAACCTTGTCTGCCTATGTTCTTAGATCAACACAACTACAACCTACACCCCTGTACCCTTGACTTAGACGCTTTAAGGTCAGGTACAGACTAGGGATGGATAGTTTTTAAACAATATTTACATTTAAGGTCCTCTAATTATTGGTTAAATGGTTAACTAGTAACACAGCAGCCCAGACATGCTGCTGGGAGTTGCTCCTGGGGGAGGGGGCTGTGGCAAGCCCCACCAGAGGAGGGGCAGCTCACCTGAAGCTGAGAGAGAGGGAACACATATGAAGGAGCAACTAATTGCTTAATTGACAAGTCATTAGACTGCTCAATGTTTTCCTCTTTAGCCTCATAGGCAAGGGGTGTACTAGTCGCTCTGCCCACCTGCCCTGCCATCTTCCCTTTCCTGCTGTGGTACAGCAAGGCTTCCCATTTCTTTCCCTCACCCCTGCCAGACTGCTCCCTGCCTGCCCCATGCCAAATGATAACCAGTAAGCCATAACCAGCTCTCTCCAGGTTTATCGGTTAGTCGTTTAACCTTTCACATGCATAATACAGACATTATGCTTTTTCTGGTATAAGTGATTGGAAGCCAGTCTAAACCTGCAACAGGACAGATGTTAATCACACACAGACTGGTTTAAAATGGCAGAATGCAGTGTAAAGCAGCCTGTGTGCACCCCCACCCCAGGGTGAATGCATGTTCTGTTTGCTGCCAATGTAAACTACTCCCTGTACAGAAAACCACATAACTTAAATCGATTTCCACCTCTGGCTTTTTGAATGTCTGTACCTAGCCTTGTAAAAGCATATTCTGCGTACAGAGGCTTGTAGCAGACTCGAAGTTCCATCAGGCATAATGCACTCTCCTTAATCAAGCAGTGACTTGCCAGACCCAAGCACCTGACATGTCAAGGAGGATTTGTCTTCTATTCAGCACCTTCATTTTAATAATCATAATGCTTCTTAAATTGGGAAAGGTTTTTTGTAATGTGGCCAAGAAATCCATTTAGATATTTCTCCCCAAGTAGCTTGCTGGATGCAGACACTTAACTCAATTAGCACTCGAGTAGATTAGTTTTGGTTTCATTCAGTCTGAATCATCCACCTGCAAGTCACTCTGAAGGTTATTATGTCTGCATGTTCCTTGAGATTGCTAATGAACTCTCGTTACAGCAGTGCTTCACAACACTAAATGAACTTGCTGCTAGATTGGGCAGTGTGGGGGGTTTTTTTCTGTCATTACGTCTCTGGCTGTGGTATAGGTAGAAAGAGAATAAAACCATTGGCTGATTTGGTTACCAGGTCTGACCTTAGTCTGAATCATAAGGTGCAGCTGTCAGATTAAGTTTTGATTTTGGTACAAAGGGCTGGTTTTGGAAAACATTCTTTTTTTTGCAATTTTGGTCTATGGGGCCATGGAAACCTCAGAGCTTCCAAAGAGTAGCATGAATGCTGAAGTGAATTGACTATCTTAATATGACAGAGCATATTCTGATAGAAATGTAATGGGTGATACAGCTTAGTCAAGCTGTAGCTGACTCGGTAGCACTCCAGAAGTTCCTTTGTGAGTAGTCCTGTCTTAAGTGAATAGTTTACAGTTTGCAAGAGCAAGCACTAAGGGGAAAAAAAATTTGCAGCTCAGTTGTTTTACATATGACCTCCTGCCCAGATTGATATATGTGAGGGACAAACGGGTTATAGGTTTAATAAAACAACATGCATTTCCTAGAGGGTAGGATCTCCATAAGTAAGGATCAAGGGGAGCCAAACTCTGCTCCATTGACCAGGTGTTTGTTGGGGGCTGGGAGGAAAGCCATGTCCAGTAATGAGATGGAGCTTGTTCTCCGCTGTCAGTGCAAGCTCCCGTTTGGGTTTTATTTTGGTTCCATTTGTCACGGTCTCTTTGGTAATGGAAGTGTTTGGTTGGTGGGAGGGGTTGATGGTCCCCCAGGCTGGAATTTTAATCCATTTCCCACTGGTTCCAGTGGTGAGATGCAACTCCCCCAGGTAGGTGTTCCTCAAATGCTCATGTCTCTAGGTCTCTTGAAATGGGACTGGACAAAGTCCTGAAGAGCATAGCTCAGTTGGTAAGAACATGGCTCTAATAACTTCAGTTTCAGGTTCAATCCCTGGTTGAATTAGATGATTTCTTGAGGTCCCTTCCAGCCTTACTCATCTTTGATAATAAAGCTCTATGATATAATAAAGAACAGTCCTGCCAAGGCTCTTAAGGGATGTAGTTAGATGGGTTGGAAACACAGATAGATTAGGCAGTCAAAATAGGTTTCCAAGGCCTGCTATAGGAGACACTAGGGCAGGAGTCATCCTGGTTCTCAGAAATGCTGAGCTCCTATAAATCCAACCTTAGTCCAGGTGAGCTGGAACATCAGGACATCAGGCCTGGCAGCTTTACCCCATCCTGTTCTACAAGAAGGTTGCATTCACTAACCTGGAAAAAAAAAATAAATTAGCAAAGGGGAATTTTAAAACGTGTCTGTCTGTCTTCGGGAATTTTAAAACTTGTCTGTCTGTCTTCAGGAAGCCTACATTGCAGATCTGGATGCAAAGAGTGGAGCCAGCCTGAAACTGACTCTTCTCAACCCAAAGGGAAGGATCTGGACCATGGTGGCTGGAGGCGGTGCATCTGTGGTCTACAGGTACTAAGTGTAGGATTTCTAAAGAGGAGAAGGATTCTGACCCTAGAAAGCCAATGTGAAAGCCCAAAGGGGAGTTTGCAGCAGCAGCTTCTATGTCACATGAGGCTGGGACTTGGCCTGAGCTGTGTTGCCCTGAAGTGCTTCTTGAGTATAGTGCATGTGTTGTGTCTCTGATGGAGATCAGAGTGCAGTTTCGTTCTGGAGGTAGGTAAAGCACCGTGCTCTAAAAATAGCACCCAAGAGAGGAACCTAAGCCCAGTTCTGTAGGTCTTTCTTCCAGCATACCTCCCCATACCGTACTTCAGAACCTCTTTTCTTACTTTCAGATTGGCAGGTCCAGACTATCAGCCTTATTGATAGAATCCTTGGTGCCAGGCTCAGCTTCTGTTCTTCTGATCTGTCTGGTTTGGAAGGGCAGAAAGAAACTGGCTGAATTTTACCTTTGTGATAGTCATAAAGTTTCCTTCCTTTGGAAATATAGTCACATTAGCCCCCATGGGGAAATCAACCTCATCCTCAGGAAATAGTAGAGCCAATTGTTTGTGAAGCTTTCTTCAGGTTTCTGCACTGCCCGAGAAGTGCCAAACGTTCTTTCTTTCTTACAGTGATACCATTTGTGACCTGGGGGGTGTGAACGAACTGGCAAACTATGGGGAATACTCTGGAGCCCCAAGTGAGCAGCAGACCTATGATTATGCTAAGACTATTCTCTCCCTCATGACCCAGGAGAAGCATCCTGAGGGTAAGTAAAGGTGTAAGATGTTGGACTCTAGCAATCCTTCTGGTGTCATGCATTCTTGCTTGTGACAGTGCAAACGGAGCTCTTCCAGGCCAACATAAAGAGCTTAGGTATGTTGCTGTATCAGCCCAAACGCTGTCTGGATAAATCTGAGCTTCTCTTGGTTTTGAACTCGTCTGGAACAACTTATTGAAGTATGGTGTTGGCATAAGTAGTATAAGCCTTTTTACATGAGATGCATTATCATGACCGGGCAGAAAGAATGAGGGGCCTCTTTTGTCACATCTGCTTTCCCTGACAAAATCCAGTGTCTCTTGCAGCGTAAAGGGCAGAAGTGTGAGTAGTCTGGCTTTCATCAGAAAGCTTGCTGTTAGACGCACAGGTCTCTTATCAAATATATTGCAGACTCCAGACAGCTGATCTGTGCAGGGCCCTTGCCAGCAGCCTGAATTGGTAGATCCTGTTCACAACGCCTTTTTCTAAGCTGCTTCATAGTTTTAAGAAGTACATTATGTGCCATGTTCTAAATAGTGTCTCTTCCTCTCTCTTTGCTAAGGAAAAATCCTGATCATCGGAGGCAGCATTGCTAACTTCACCAATGTGGCAGCCACTTTCAAGGTAACAGGATATTTTGAAATGCTAGGAAATGTAAGTGGCTGGCACAAATCTGTACAAACATGCCCCCAGCTAGGCTCCTTTTTGACCGTCTCAGCAGAGAGATTGTCCCTCTGGGCCAGGATTGGAGCTTGTGCTTGGCCAGGGTGCATGCTCCGATTCTTGCTTTGTGTTGGAATGTGACTGACCATGGTAGTAATTAAGCTAAAATGCTTTTATAAAATCCAAAGGCCAATAGCAGTTGTAGAGTTACTTTAACCAAACGCTTTAAAATGCTATAACAAAATACAAACTACATGCAAGATAGCAATGTGACAATACTTATTCACGGCCACATGGTAATTACAAGCATTTGATCAGAATGCTGAACAAGTGGGTTAGGGAGGGGAGAGTCCAGCAATCCCAAGCTGATTGGCTCCAGAAGATCAGCTCATGCTCTGCTCTCTTACTCCATTGTCTACCTGGAAACTTCCACACATACCTAGCTGATTTGTTTCCAATACACAAAACAGTTGTTCTTACTTTCTTTGCTCATTCCTGAGGGGCTTTCTCTTACACGTCCTGGAACCAGATTCCTAGACTACACTCTGGCCTACCAATCTCTTTGCTATTCATCCTTTTTTCCTACATTATCACAGTGGAAGTGGGGTGCATGGCAGCTCCTTTAATATGACAAGCCCCGTCTCTGCCACCTGCAACTTGCTACTGATCAGCGGGGAAGCGAAAACTGCAGTTCTACGTATGGTACCATTTTTGCCTCCCTACTAATCAACAGCGGAGCCATTGGGGCCCCTTGACCAATCAGCAGTGGGGAGGCAAAACCCATCATATTTTAAACTGATTTTTGCCTCCCTGCCAGTCAGGAGTGAGTGGCGTGGCCCTTCCACCAATCAGTGGGGGTTGGGGCAAACCTGCAAGATTAAAAAAAGTTGTCACACCCCACTTCCTTCACAAATTCAGTAGGTCTCTATGTATTGCATAATTATGCTCCATTTTATAAGCTTTGCATTAAAGGGTGCATGATGCAATTCTTGCCTTGTCACTGCAAGAGTGCCTCCCCACTCAGATGGCCCATCTGCTGTCTTTCAGGGTATTGTGAGAGCCATCAAAGATTACCAGGGCCCTCTGAAAGAGCATGAAGTGAGGATCTTTGTGCGGCGAGGAGGCCCAAACTACCAGGAAGGGCTGCGTGTCATGGGTGAAGTGGGTAAGAAGATTCAACCAGTCCCTTAACATTTCTGTGTTTAGTATCTGTTTCCATTGCTCTCTTTTTGTACCTTGAACTGCTTGGCCCATCCCCCAAGCCTGATGGGTTTATTCTGTGTGTGCAGGAAAAACCACTGGGATCCCCATCCACGTCTTTGGCACTGAAACCCACATGACTGCCATTGTAGGCATGGCGCTTGGCCACCGGCCTATCCCTAATCAGCCTCCTGCTGCAGCCCACACTGCCAACTTCCTCCTCAATGCCAGTGGCAGCCCTTCGGTGAGTGTTTGAGCCACAAGGATCTTCCTTGTTTTGCTCTGCTTGGAAACTTCTGTAGAAAAAACAAAGCCTGACAAAAGTGAGAGGGGAGCAGGGTTCTGATGCCCCGTGGTTTAGTATAAGTCTCTCAATGGAACTGTCCTCTGAGTCAGCATTTCCCAACCTTTTTTGCCCCACGGCACACTTACCCAAATTAAAAAAGCCCTGCAGTACACCGGATGCAGAGTTGGGGGTGGGGGAATAGCGTGTGGCTAGCCAGACGCCGACTAGGGCATGAGGGCTGGGGTGGCACATGGCCAGCTGACTGGGTGGGATGGTGCACAGCTGGATGGCATTTTGGGATGGAGCCACATCACCTGCCTGATTGGAGCCATGCTCCCTGTCTCTCTGTGTCCGCAACAGCAGCAGGCAGGGGGCCGTGGCTCCAGCCCAAAATGCTGTGGCATGCCTAGACATGCATGACTGCACACCAGTGTGTTGCAGCACACTGGTTGGGAAATGCTGCTTTGAGCACATCAGGTGTGATGCAGTCAGACTTCCATGCATGATTGTTTTGCTGCCACTGATCTGTCTTGGAGCAGTTCATAGATTCATAGATATTTGGGGTTGGAAGGGACCTCAGCAGATCATAGAATCTGACCCCCTTCCCCAGGCAGGAAAGAGTGTTGGTCAGATGACCCCAGCCACATGCTTGTCCAGTCACCTCTTAAAGACCTCCAAGGTAGGGGAAAGCTCTACCTCCCTTGGGAGCCCATTCCAGATCCTGGCAACCCTTACCATAAAGAAGTTCTTTCTGATGTCTAACCTGAATCTGCTCTCTGTCAGGTTTTTGTGGCCATGGTTTCTAGCTATTCCAAGGGGTGGCCTGGTAAACAGAGTATCTCCCATTCCTTGCTGTCCTGTCCCATCCTGTCCTGTTGTCATCGTGTTTTTTCCCCCCCCCCATGAATTTGTAGATGGCCACAAGATCACCTCTCAGCCTTTTGCGGAGGCTGAAGAGATTCAGGTCCCTCAATCTCTCCTTTGGTAGAGCCTTACCTGCAGGCCCCTAACCATACGAGTGGTCCTCCTCTGGACCCTCAAGATTATTCACATCCCTCTTGAAGTATGGTGCTCAAAACTGGATGGAGTACTCCAGCTGCAGCCTCACCAATGCCACACAGAGGGGAAGCATCACCTCCCTGGACCTGTTTGTGATGCACCTGCTAATGCATGATAAAGTGCATTTAGCTTTACTGATCACTTCATCACATTGACGACTCCTGTTCATTTTGGAGTCAGCTATGACTCCAAAATCTCTTTCTGCTACAGTGCTGCAGTTTTTTAAAACCCTTTTTGCTTTGGAGGGTACCTACCACCAAAGCAAATTGCCAGTCTCCAAGAAGGCAGCATCAGGAAGCCCTACATTGCTACATCATTCATTGCTAACCCTACACCTGGGTTCTTTCTTTCAGACACCAGCACCAAGCAGAACTGCCTCTTTTTCTGAATCCAAGCCTGATGAGATCACTCCAGCCAAGAAAGCAAAGTCTGTGGCACCTCCTGGTAAGCCCAGTATTCTGGCCTATCACTGGTAGCAATGCTTACACACCCTGCCCCCTTCCGCTTCCAGCTCTTGAAAGGGTCAACACCACTCGCTCCCCTCCACTGCTCTCAGCTTGGCATGGGGGACATGGTCCCAGCTAAGCACCTTTGTGGAATCAGCTGTAACTCCAACCTTGAGCTCTGTAACCATTGTTACTTAGAGGGTTACTCATTTCTAAAAAGATGAGTCAGAGTTGTCTTTGCTTGGGCTGTTCTGTTTTTCTTTTCCCCAGGGGAAATAGCAGAAATTGAGAGTTGCAGCCCTCCCAGTTCCCTCACATATGTGAAGTCAATAGGGAAAATGTTCTCAGTATTGTCTCACTTGGTTGTCTGGTTTTGTTTGTTGGTGTTTGTAAGTAGTTGGATATTGTGCTGTTGGAAACCACATCACTGCCTAGAAAAGCATACCTTGCACCTGGGCCCATTTGGGTGTGTGTTTAAAATTCTGGGCAGGGTATTCGGCACCATGGCCTGCTGCCTTCAGTGAATTGTGATATCCCTTGAAGTTAGCACATTTAAGGTTTTTTAATCTAGTTAGCTGGGAAACTTCCCGGTCTTAACACGGCCACAAGCCCTCAAAGCTCATTCTGTTTCCTGCATTAGAATTAAGAGTGTGGAAGGTGTTTCAGGAGTAAGCAAGATGAACATTATGTACATGCAGCAGGACTTGGATCAGTTCCTAATGGGTAAGGTCACAAACAGCCATTACTGCCACCACAATTGTTACTAATAGCCAGTTCTGTGGGTAGTCTTAGAAAAAAGGTTGAAGGTTAAATAGACTGTGGAAGCTGTAATTTAGCTTACAGTTTGGAAGACTAAGCGTCTTATGCTTGAAATATATCTGCACTGGGATGAGCACAAATTCCTACGCAGTGATTGTTTGGTGTCCAGACATCTGGAAAGCAGATGTTTTGACTTCACTCTGTAAGTTCAAAAACCACTTCAGGCTGGCTGCTGCTGCACAAATGTGTTCGGAATGTGTGGTATCTCTAAGCTGTAGTGCTGCACATGATTTTATTTATTTTTAATTATTATTTGATCAGGAGTTGCTGGAGCTGCTTGAGGCCATTAGTATATTGTCATAACACTGGAGTGACCTAGCCATTTTTTTTAATTAAACAGGTTTTTTTCCCCTTTCTGTTTCTAAAATGCCCAATCTGGAGTTCCGTCCTGCTTTGTCAGTCTGTGCTATTATGCAGGGAAAGAGTCTAAACAAATCACTCAAAGCCACTGAGTTATCAGCAGGGATCCTGGTTTTCCCTGATCTTTTTTTAAAAAAAAAAATTGCAAACTCTCTCTAATAAACCCCCAAATCAGTTGTTGTTTAAAATTAAAGCCCCTCCCCCAAGGGGGACGGGGGGGCCCAGTTACCAGGGCTATGGGGCCAGGGACCCAGGTCCACAGCCCACTGCCCCCATTAGAAGGTGGCTGCTGCAGCAGAGCAGAGCTGGGCTCCCCCTGCTGCCTGCTCCTGGCTTAGGCAGGGGGGTTGACTCCCCATTTATGGTGCGCACTCCCAGAGAGGCAGGGGGGACCTATGCCCCCCAGATCTGCATGGGGCAGAGGTGGGGGCCTGCACAAGCTGTGGGTGCAGGCTCCCACCCTGCTGCCCTCTCTGGGGGCCTCCAGAACCCATTGGGCACAACCCAGCATGGTAGGGAAGATTGGAGCCACACAGAGAAGCTGCTTGCTGCTTTGAGCTCTGCGCTACACTGGCAATGTGCCCCCTTTGCACATGGCTGCAGTGAGGGCGGCAGCATGGGGTTATGCCCCTCAAAGCTGCTGCACATGCAGAGGGGACACCTCACCAGGGCAGCACAGAGCTTGCAGTGGCAAGCGGCTATCCTGCACAACCGCAGTGTGCCAGGCTGTGGACGCCCCAGGGGAGGGCAGCAGGGCACAGGAGCTTGAGCCTGCGGTGGGCAGCCCATCCCCACCCCACGCACAGATCTGGGGGGCGTGAGTTGTCCCTCCCCCAAGCTGCCCATGGCCCTGTCCCACTCCCTGCTGGGGCTTTGCAGCCATGCTTTGCAGCCTGGGCCCCAAACCCCACGCGCTACCTGGCTGGGCAGGAGTCCCAGCTCCCTCCCTCCCTCCCTCCTTACAGGGGCCTCAATTCCATCCCTCACCCCCGAACTTACCTGCAAGAGCTGCTTTCCAGGCTGTCTGGGGCCATGTGCGTGGCACCCTTTGCCTGACCGCCTTCCTCCCACTCCCTCCCAGCCCCCTGCAGGCTGGAACTGTGCCCACCTGCAGAGGGCTCACTGCAAAATAGCAGAGAAACCTGTGCATTTTGCAGAAGTGAGCAATCTGCATTTCCCTCCAGTAAGGAGGGAAATCTGCATTTTACTCCATTTTTCCATGGGAAATGGAAAACCTGGACCCCTGGTTATCAGGGTTGCAGCAGGCAAAGTTTTTTGTATTCCACTAGCTGTGCTATATCGTTGCATCAGTGATTCTCTCTTTAACAGATTCAGCCCCAACTTCAAGACGTGTTCAAGGTAGGATGCCTGTGACTAGCTGAATGTGTCTGGCCTTGCTGGCAGCTGACCTTTTATTTTTTTTCATGCTGTTTTGTCTCTCTCCAAAAGTTTGCAGTGTTGTCTGGTTCTTCCACCTTCCCTCATCACTGAGGCCTGTAGAGTGTGACACCATTCTTACTTTTCAGCTGTTTTTGAAATGCAGATCTGAAGCTTATTTGTGCAAAGGAGGAACAGTTTTAACAATGGGAGGATTAAGGGAGAAAAATCAATCTAAAAGGAGAGGGATCATTGCAGGGAGGCGACTTAAATAAGCAACCCCCCATTTAATTCTGACCTGGGTATACTATGGATGACCTGACACTCTCTTTTTAAAACATATGTACCCACACACCTAAGAGGTTGGTGTTTATTTTGATCAGAATCAGGTAATTGGATGTTTTTAAGAAACACATTTTATTTGTGTGTTTTAAATAAAATCATCATTACACAGGTACCATCTGTCTGAGGCATTAACAGCACACAGGGAAGCTTCTGATGAATTGGCTACAGTTGGTGGCTGCTTTACCCATTCAGTCAAACATTTAAGCTTGCATTGCTTTCCCATGGCAGCTGATGGGATTTTAGCCTTTTTCTGCAGCCCTTTGCTGGATAAGGCTGGAGAACTGAGTAAGTGAAGTTTCAGTCACTTGCAGGTGTCTGAAAATATAGGAGCAGGGCAGTTAGCTCAGAGCAGTGATGGTAAGACTCCTGGATTCTAATTCCAGCTCTGCTGCTAACTGTCCCTTGTAGCAAACCATCTCTGTCTCTTGGTCTGTCTTGTTTAAAATGGATATAGTGACACATTGTCTAATTGCCAGGAAGATAAAAATGCTGTGGCTTTTTATATGATATTCTCAGTCTAGAATCCTTCCAAGACATCAACTAAGCAGCAGTATGACCGAGTGAATCATCCATGTACTTGCAAGGATGGGAAAAGTCATAACATTTAAAGCAGGGAGCAAATAGTGGTGGTAACCAGCATGAAGCAAAAGTTAAGAGTGAAACCAGGTTTTCAGCTCCAGGCTGAGTTACCACCAGAAGTTGGTGAAGGAATCCTTAGCCTTTTAAATGAACAAATAGCCTGAGGTTAGAGAGAGGGGCCCAGAATATTTCCTCCTAAAAATCTGTGACTGCAGTGTAAGCAGATAAGCCATCCTCTTCTGTGAGCTTGTTCCCAGAAGCCAAGTTCTGTGCCACCTGGAAATGTTGGAGACAGCCAGTCACATGTTGGATTCATATACTCAAAAAGAACTGAAAGCCTAGCCTGAGTAATGTTAAGCTGCTTTCCTCCTCATTTCCTGCTTTTTCTCCCCACTCCGTATGCCCTTATGTGGGAAACTCCATCCACATAGAAATCTGGCTTCCTGTGGACCTCTTGGAGTACAAGCTACATGCAAAATACATGCTTCAGCATTGGTCTCTCTCTTTTTCTCTCTTCAGCTCCACAGAATACATCTACTGGCCAATCCAGTTGGGAAGTGGGGGGAGGAGGAGCATGGCTAGTACATTTTGGGGATGAGAAGAGGCAGCTGTTTTCCACTTCTCCTTCCTTGCTCTGCCACTGATGGAATCCTTACCTGTTTTGTGAATCTGAAGGGCAGTACCTACAGTGAGACCTCTCAGGCTGCTTGCCCTCACTTGAGTGGCATGTCTGCTAGTTCCAGCGGGTTTGGAGGGGGAATTTGCCCAGTTAAAAGCCTTCTTGGCAGACGTGTGGGATACATAGATAGCACTGCAACTCTGGTTATGCACAACTTGATATTTGGGTCAGTTGTTTTGTCTTTTCTCTCCCCCGTGCCTCTGGACAGGTAAAGCCACGACCCTGTTCAGCCGTCACACCAAAGCGATTGTTTGGGGCATGCAGACACGGGCCGTCCAGGGCATGCTGGACTTTGACTATATTTGTTCCAGGGATGAACCTTCGGTTGCTGCCATGGTTTATCCATTCACGTAAGTGAGCTGCCTTCTTGTTTCCCTTAAATCTTCCTGCTGGCTTCCTCCTCTTTAAGAATCTCTGTTATTCCTCAGGTCCCAGCACAGCTCCACCTCATCCTATGTCTCCTATATCTCTCTTCTCACTCCTGACTCCCTCACCCTTTTGACTGACAAGTCCTGTCCTGTCTGAGTCCTGTCCCTTCTTTGTCAGAGACCTCCCTCCCTCAAATTGCCATGTGTTTACTGACCAGGGTACTGGCCAGACTACATTGAAACAGGTGGTCAGTATATTTGTACTCCTGTCCATCAGCCCAACAGTGAGTATGGGGTCAAATGAGGTCTTTCTTCATTTGACCCCAGCATAGTTGGTTTCAGCCAGGCTAGTATTTGCCTGCTGTTTGTCCAGAACTCCTTGATTTTGTGTCTATGGCCTGAGGGATTTCCTATGTGGTCATCATTCGCATACTGGCCAGGTCCAGTTCAGCTTAGTTTAGGAGCCTGGGTGTCTTCAGTCTGGCATGGCCATAAGTTGGAATGGTAGGCATTCCCAGATAAAATAAGTGGTTTCTGTGTCCTGCCTCAGAGTAGATCTGTTTGACCTCTGTAGACCCTGGGGAAGGGATTGTCCCTTCCTTTGGCTTGGTAACATGTCCATTCTTAGTGCCTTTGTAATTGTATTTTGAAATCCCAGGAGCTTAGTGTTTGACTTGATTCTCCAGGATTTTACTCTAGTTTTCTGGGACCTGTCAGCCAGTGCTGGTTGCCCCATCCAAAGTACGAGTCGGGGCCTTCTTACTTCTATCTCTTCTATAGTTTAAGATCCCTATAGTAGAGACTCCTCTGTGTAAAACTGCTGTACAAATTCAGCCAAAGTCACAGTCCTTATTTGCTTACTTCTGGGCCATGTGCTACTTAGTAGTAATTTTGCAAAGCTTGCTGCTGCTTTTTATTCCTCATCCACATGCTGCCCTAGTTGCTTTATGCCTCCCTTGCTCCCTGCAGGATGTGGTTGTGCTAGAGCTTGGTACCAATGCACTGTCTGAGTTGAGTCATTCTACCTTGGAAGAAGTTATTCTTCTTTGAAAAGGAGCAATAGAGAGGTGAAGAATGGGATAGTGGTGAGAATGAGAGAGTGGCTGTCTGGGATTCTGTTTTCCAGAGAAAGCAGAAAGCTCCTGTAGCTAGGTTTTTATATAAAGCCAAGACACTGAATCAGGAAACCTCTCTCTCTCTCTCTCTCTCTCTCTCTCTTTCTCTCTGTCTCTCCTGCAGTGAATCTCCCCCTTTGAATCCTCCTTACCTTGCCTGCCAATCAAGCACCTCACACTGTTAGTATCTAATGATGATTACAACTTTAGAATCCCTCTTGAGCAAGAGGCATTTTGCAGAGCACTTTACCAGCACAAAATGCAGGCACAGATTTCCTACTGCTGAGATGCAGCCACATGAAACTTTGCCAGTTTCTCCTTACACAGCTACCATATGGCACAAAAGTTTTAAAGTTAGAAAGAGAGAGGAGTCCTGTACTAATAGAAGTCACATGGGGAAAGTAGGCTGGGGAAAGAGGAACTGCCAGGGTCAAGGTCATGTGGGTCCATTAATGACCAATAGCAGTCAGTGGCCCTCTGTTAAGCAATCTTACTCCAGCTGGGAGGTTGTGGAGAATAAGGCCTGGGTGTTGAGCTTTTTCAGGGGTATGTTTTGTTGATGTATCCGGATAGTGAAATCCTCCTCTAGAGGGACGAAAAATCAGCCGATTGGCACTCTGCCATCCAGTTTGTTAGGCCTAAAGGATGACTATATCTTCTCTCAGTTTCCCTTTCCTTCTGCCCTTTATTTATTAAATAATTGCTAATATCCCTGTGTCTCAGTTATTGTTTCTTTACCTTGTTCTTTTTTTTTTTTCATTGTCTAGTAGAGTTGAGGCTCTGCTAACCTTACTGTAGGATTTCTACACCTTAACTCTCTGCCTTCTTTTACCTTCTACATCTGCCTTAACCCCACTCCCTCCACATACCACTCTGTATTTATGCACTGAAGACCCTCTTGTTAGTTATGGTTACTTTTACTCCCACCTTGAGATGAGAGTCCAGGCTGATGGTGTTTGAGAAATGTGCTTTGTTGTTTCTCTGTCTGCAGCACTAGCTCCTTTTCAGCAGCATAAATGATCAGATCTGTCTTGCTTTGGTTTTTTTGTTTCTTTTAGTGGAGATCATAAGCAGAAATTCTACTGGGGCCACAAGGAAATTCTGATCCCTGTCTACAAGAACATGTCAGATGCCATGAAGAAGCACCCAGAGGTGGACGTCCTGATCAACTTTGCCTCTCTGCGATCTGCTTATGACAGCACTGTCGAGACCATGAACTATCCCCAGGTAAGTGAGTAATCGGCAAAGGTCAAAGACACTCGAGCAACCCAGGCTAGTAATATCAGGGAAATAGGACTATGTATTATTGTGACTTTAAAATACTATTTAAGTGCTTTACCTCTTGAATGGAAACTGGGTATGCACTTCCCCAGAGTTAGGAACTTACCTTAACTCAGCTTTTTTAACAATAAATGTAGGAACAAGGTGAGCTAAGCTTTTCACACTTCACTAAGACTCTTTACCTAGCTTCTCAGATGCTTGATCTTGCACCCTGTATGTGTTGTGGTAGGGAAGGTTCTTCTCAAGTAATTGTCCATGCCTACTGTGGTCCTGGAATTCACCAGGATGTTACTGAGGGAGTTTTGTGTCTTGTGCTGTAGATCCGCACCATCGCCATCATCGCGGAGGGCATTCCAGAAGCGCTGACACGCAAGCTAATCAAAACTGCTGATAAGAAAGGGGTCACAATCATCGGGCCTGCAACTGTAAGAAATTGGTTAAATCTCATCCTCCATACATCCCTTAATGTTAAGCTTTTATTTTTCTCAAAGAAAAATGTGTTAATTCATTTAAAAAATCTTATTTATTATAACATAAAAGGCAGAGTAATTCTCAGTTTGAAGGTCACTCTGTGGCATGCAAGGCTGCCGCTGCCTTCTGGTGTTCCAATAAATATTGGCAGATACCACTTGCATTATGGAAATATCTCTAGGCTGCTCAGCCTCCAGGCATCTCTCTCTCTCTCTCTCTCTCTCTCTCCTTCCTGTAGGTTGGTGGGATCAAACCTGGCTGCTTTAAAATAGGTAACACAGGAGGGATGCTGGATAATATCCTGGCATCAAAACTCTACCGCCCAGGCAGCGTGGCCTATGTCTCCCGCTCTGGAGGAATGTCAAATGAGCTCAACAACATCATCTCCCGAACCACAGATGGAGTGTATGAGGGGGTGGCCATTGGTGGGGACAGGTAAAAATCTGTTCCTTCCTCAGACACATCTTTGTTTCTTGCTTTTTGCCTGTCTTAAAAGCAACTTCAGTCATGAATCATTAGGGCTAGTTTTATTTTTTTCAGCGAGTCTTAACTTCCTCTTTTCA
Organism: Alligator mississippiensis; assembly: GCF_030867095.1. Lineage (NCBI taxonomy): Eukaryota > Metazoa > Chordata > Crocodylia > Alligatoridae > Alligator > Alligator mississippiensis. The sequence goes on from NC_081827.1 coordinate 163,033,753, forward strand.
GAAACACGTTGCATGAAAATTAAAAAGTTGAATGTCCTGTCTCTGTCCTTCCATTCTATCTAGGTATCCTGGCTCAACTTTCATGGACCATGTCTTACGCTATCAGGACACTCCAGGAGTGAAAATGATTGTGGTGCTTGGGGAAGTGAGTTTAAATTCTATGCGCTCCTTTCTGAAGCGGACTGACCTTCTCTGGAAACTTGTCCTGATAAGAGACATTCTAGAGAAGCTGCTAGATCAGCCACATATAACTTGCAGATTTGTAGCAGGCAGATTCCTGCTCCTGAAAGGCTGAATCATTTTCTGGTTTGTTTCAGGGTTTTTTTTAAGTCCTGTATTGCACACATCTGTAATGCCCTGTAAAAACAGGCTTACTTGACTGTTCCCTGTTTTTTTTGTTGTTTTGTTTTGTTTGTTTGTTTTAAAGAAAGGCATTTCTGTGGATTAAGGGAATGTTGACTGCATTTCAGATTTGAAGCCTGTCTGAGAGTTGGCAAAAAATGGGATCATGTTGGAGATACTGCCATAGTTTAAAATTGACTTCTATGGAGATATGTAAATGTGAACTCAAGTAAGCCGTTTTTGGTCTCTGCAGATTGGAGGCACAGAAGAGTACAAGATCAGCAGGGGTATTAAAGAAGGCCGCATCACCAAGCCTGTTGTCTGCTGGTGTATTGGTACCTGTGCTACCATGTTCTCTTCAGAGGTAAGCATATAGGCTGATGTTCCATAGTAGCTAGGGTCAGGAGGGACCTGAACAGATCATCTAGCCTGACCCCCTGCCACAGGCAGGAATGAATGCTGGGTTCACAAGACCCCAAACAGGTGATCATCCAACCTCCTCTTGAATTTGCCCAAGGTAGGGGCGAGGACCACTTCCCTGGGAAATTGGTTCCAGATTTTAGCCACCCTAACTGTAAAATATTGCCTTCTGATCTCTAACCTAAACCTATTCTCCATCAGCTTATTACCATTGTTCCTTGTCACCCCAGGTGGTGCTGGGGAGAAAAGGGCTCTGCCTATTTGCTGTTGATCTCCCCTGATGAGCTTGTAGGCAGCCACCAGGTCCCCCCTCAGCCTCCTTGCTGAGGCTGAACAAGTTCAGGTCCCTCAGTCTCTCCTCATAGGGCCTGTCCTGCTGCCCTCTCACCAAGCAGGTGGCCCTCCTCTGAACCCTCTCCAGGCTGGCCACATCCCTTTTGAAGTGCAGCGCCCGGTACTAGACGCAGTACTCCAACTGCGGCCTGACCAAAGTCACATTGAGGGGGAGTATCGCCTCTCTGGACCGGTTTGAGATGCATCTTTGGATGCATGACAAGGTATGGCTGGCCTTGCTGGCTGCGGTCTGGCATTGGCAGCTCCATGTTCATCTTGGAGTCAATAATGACTCCAAGATCCCTTTCCGCCTCTGCTTTCAAGAAGGGAACTCCCCAGCCTGTACGTGTGCTGTGGATTCCTTCTCCCATATGTATAGAAAACATGTATATCTCTGGAGAGAGTAACAAGTGACTTCTGCGCATAAACTTTTCCAAACATCTCGTATCGGTAGGCATTGACATGTAAGTTAATAAATCCTGCTTTATAATGGTTTCCTACAGTTACGTAGTATATTTCACCCAGAAAGATCCTTAAAAGATTCTGCAGTCATGGGGATAGTTGAACTTTGAGCAAAATACAGCGGCTCTTTCATGGCACATGCCATACATTGGTTCAGAAGAGGGAAGGGAGGAAGATGCAGCTTCCATGTGAGTCCAGTATGAGGGGAGATAAAGAAGGCAGAATCTAAGTAGCCAGAGAACGCATCCATGTTAGACTGTACTTTGCATCTCGGAATTTAACTGCAAGTGAAGTCATGGGTCTTGTGCCAATGCATGAGTTGATAAAGCAGGATGGGAAACTATGTATGCAGCTACTTGTCACCATTTTCATGTTCAGTTCTCTCATTTCTATTAGCCAATTATTTCATTGTTGGCAATCTGCTTTCTCCCTGGATTTACAGGTTCAGTTTGGCCACGCAGGGGCTTGTGCCAACCAAGCTTCTGAAACTGCTGTTGCAAAGAACAAAGCCCTGAAAGAAGCTGGAGTGTTTGTGCCTCAGAGTTTTGACGAGCTGGGAGATGTGATTCAGTAAGTGATGATGGAATCAGAGAAAAGTAAGGTTAGAAGGGCCCTTGGGTCATCTAGCCCAACCCCCTGCTCAAGGTAGGATCCTTCCTTTCTAAACCATCCTAGACAAGTGTTTGCCTAACCTGCTCTTAAACCAAAGGTAGAGATGCCACAATTTCACTAAGTGATCTCTTCTATGTTCTGCCATGTTGGTGCTCTGCCATGTTAGTTCCACTGCACCATTAAATGTCCCATTAACACTAAGGGTGTAAACAGATGTCTCTGTTCCTCCCAAGAGAGCCTTTTGTCCTGGGATCCTACTGTACAAATCCGTTGTCCCTCTCTTTTAAATACCTATGAAGTATGTAATATGTGCTCCCCCCCCCCCCCCCGGCCCAAGATAGTGCCATGTTTGTCTGTAAATCAGTCATGGCTTATGCGAGCCAATTGCCAGTCATTTTAGGGACAAGTCTATCAGGGGCAACAATGCAGCTTGGTAGGGCTATATGGTCTATGTAAATGGCCATGCCCCTTGTGTTAGTCTGGGTTAAAACCTGGGCCAGTTGGGACCACCTCAAATGAGACGATGTTTGTTTACAGCCCAAGGTAGTGGCAGGGGAAAATAAAGCCTCATAAGGACTGACTTTAAACTGACAGATGACATATGATAACCCTTCTTTATGAAACCACTTCTGTTCATAATGATGGTTGCAGTTTGGGACCAAAACAACATGGCTAGTATGTACTAGAGGATTAAAAATGAGCTGATGCATGAGCTGGTGTTTGTCTCCTGTTCCCTTTGTGCCTAGGTCTGTGTATGAAGACCTCGTTTCAAAAGGAGTGATTGAACCAGCTGAGGAAGTGCCTCCCCCAACTGTGCCTATGGACTACTCTTGGGCAAGGGTGAGTTGTAATGTGTTGTTCCACCCAGTTTACTTGATAACTGGCTCTGAGGTTTGCTGGGATGCTAGCTAGAGGAGATTTGAAGAAATGAAACTATCTGAGGAGAAGCAGTGCATGGTGCATTTCTTCCTCCACTTAATTCAGCTCCTGGATTCATTCAGCACTCCCTGTGGAAAGCAGAAGCAACCAACGCTTCTCTGACCCATCTGGCTGAAGTTATCTGCTAGGGCTCTCAACCCACTCCACATATGGTGCTAATATGATGCCCAGCTGGTCTACCAACACTTTTCCAGGAATGGTTTTCTCACCTGACAGTCTGATTTTTTTTATAAACACTTTCAAGCCTGGTAGCATGCATGTGACAACCTATACTCTCTTGGCATCTAATACTGTGTCCTATGCAATGAGCAGCCCAGTGTTAGACCAATGATATTTCATCTGATACAGCTGTGTTTCAGTGCTGAGCTAAAGTAGTTTTAATATGGGCAGCTTAATTCCTGGAGAACTGGGTATCGGGGAATGTAGCTTCTGTGCCAGGTGCCTGAATCTGAATTGTCCTTTTGTGGCCAGACATCTAAAATGTGAACACAGATCTGCCACTTCTGTCAGTAGCATTGTTTGCCAGGGTGGTTGCCTTGTGTCTCTAACTTAGCTCTCTTACAAAAAAGATTGGCCTGTTCTTGAATCCTTAACCTGGAGCCATCTGTGTTTTCAAGTTGTTGTTTGGCCTGTGACAAATCTGACTTGAATTTCCCCTAATAATAGTTAAAAATCTGGCCAAGTCACTGGAAGATGCAAACCCTGACATGGTGGAAAGGCATCTAAGAAAAATAGCTCGATAGCAGCTGAGGCAGAAAAGGTGCAGGCAAATACCCGTTGACCTGTCCTAGAATGAACAAAAGAAGAGCTTTATCTCTCTCCTTAATTCAGTTATCAATATTAGTGAAAGAACAGTCCTGATGCTGTCATTTGGGGAACAGTTTGATTTAAGGACAGAAGATGAATTGTTTCAGTCTTCTTGTCACACTTTTTTCAGGAACTAGGTCTGATCCGGAAGCCAGCATCTTTCATGACCAGCATTTGTGATGAGAGGGGCCAGGAGCTGATCTATGCTGGGATGCCCATCACTGAAGTCTTCAAGGAGGAGATGGGAATTGGTGGGGTCCTGGGCTTGCTCTGGTTTCAGAGAAGGTAAGGCAGCTCTTTGGATGCTGCTGACTTGTGCAACTTGATTTTTAACTTTGTGTTTTAATTGCCATTAAGCCCAGACAAAATCCTTCTCCTTATTAATGCCTTCCCAGTATCCTGCTGACACCATATTGGCATTTTGCATCCTTCTGTACAGTATTTGACTTTGGGGGGAGGTGGCCTTGAGGAGGGAGGGAATTCCACGTGGTGGAGCTTTGAAAAAATCCTTCCCAACTTGAATCCTGTTATCCAGCCTTTAAGTGGGTGGGTGGACAGATTCTTTTGCTGTGTGAAACAGGTGTATCCATGTTTGTTCTTAATCATTTCACCCCTTTTTCCCCCAGGTTACCAAAGTATGCCTGTCAATTTATAGAGATGTGTTTGATGGTAACAGCAGATCATGGACCTGCTGTATCGGGAGCCCACAACACCATTGTCTGTGCAAGAGCCGGGAAAGATCTGGTTTCTAGTCTTACCTCGGGTCTTCTCACCATTGTAAGTATTGAATATCTGAGAGCTTTAGTCTCCCTCTCTATAACTCGATCTAATATTTACAATCCCTAGTAACATCACCTGACAGTAGATCAACATGCAGCTTTGTCCCACTGCCATAGATCAGTTCATGCCCTGCTTCCTTTCTCATTGATGGAATCAGTAGCTTTATGCTAAATCCAGTTCTAAGGAGCAGTAGAGTTGGAAATGATCTGATCAAGTTAAGAGCTGCTGGAAAATGTGTGCATCCCTGATCCTCTTTAGCTTTTTGTTTAAATCCATCCCATGAGAGTATCAACTCAAAAGCTGGTGCCCCCTTTTGTGAAATGATTTGGGCAGGTCTGGATTTGTTTTGCAGTAGACAAGTGTTCATGTCACAAACCCCAATTAAATGAGCAACAATCTAGTCCCTTTTCACTGGAATTAATGGGAGACCAAGAAGGAAACAGGCCTCAGACTTTAATTGACTTTTGTCCCTAAAAGTGTCCTTCATTCCTCTCTACTTGTGTTATACCTGACCAATAACTGTCAACTGGTGCTTTATAAGCCCCTGTATAGTCTAATTTGCCCGTTTTGTTGCTGGGAGTATTACATGAGAGAGTCTCCTCGCATCTGCTTTAGCCTGTAGTGGTAGAAGTCATTACTGTAGTTCAGTTTGTTGTATGTTGGGGACAGGGAGACCGGTTTGGCGGTGCATTGGATGCAGCAGCTAAGATGTTCAGTAAAGCCTTTGACAGTGGCATCATCCCCATGGAGTTTGTGAACAAGATGAAGAAAGAAGGGAAACTGATCATGGGCATTGGCCACAGGGTCAAATCGGTAAGTTTACCTGTATTGTTTAGTTAAAGCAGGGCCCCCAGGCTGGATCTAGACTCTGAGAAGGCTTACAAGCTGGATCCAGACCCAGAGGTGGTGGCACTGGAGTTAATACAGCTGCTGCTCATCCCCTCTCCCCCTGTTCTCTGTTGACACAGATCCCTGACTGGGCTGTGTATCTGAGAATTCAGTGGTGGACCCTACCTCCACATTTCTGCCCCTCAAAGTCCTGTGGGCCAGGTGAAATGGCTCTGTAAGCTCTCTTTGGCACCCCTAAGTTAAAGCAAAGGGGTGGGCTTTTGCCTTTGGGAAAGGAATAGAAGAAAATATGAAAGTGATGGAAGGTTTGAGAAGCAGTTAATCTTCTGTTTCTTGAGTCTTATTGCTGACACTTTTGGGTGGTATTTGGAGAACTAGCTATTGCATCTGCAGCAGGGAGAACAATTCAGCACTGTTTAGTAAGACTTTTTGATGTTGTACAGTTGAGTATTTTGGGTTCACTATCCCTCTGCCTAACTAATGTTAGATAGGTGTAACAAATTAAATAAAATATGCAAATATTTTGAAAGCCCTTGGGAACAAAACATTAACTGGGCCTCAGTTGAGGGGCTGGTTTGAGGTGCTGGGCACAATTGGACATAACCTTTTATTTCACACAACTGCTAGATATACATGCAACCTGCTTTACATTTGCAGATAAATAACCCTGACATGAGGGTTCAGATTCTCAAGGACTTCGTGAAACAGCACTTCCCTGCTACCCCATTGCTGGACTACGCACTTGAAGTAGAGAAAATTACAACATCCAAGGTAAAACACCAGCCTGTGTTTTTAAGCTCAGTTACTTGATTTAAAAACTCTCAGAATTGTCAGGGAGGTTGAGGCTGTATTTTATTAGGGAAGGGGTGAGATATTCCAGCTTTAACTAAAAAACAAAACAAAAAAAACCAAACAAACCCAAAGCAGACATAGTAGGACCAGAGCCAGCTACACTGCTTATGCTTAGGGTGAAATGATCTTCAGATGCCACCAGTCATAGCCTACAAGAGTTCACCTAGCTTCTACTGCATGTCTGCAGTTTGCATTTGTAGCCTCCTAAAATTGCTGGTTCCTGGCAGTTCTCCAGCATGAACTGAGCAAAGCCTCATGCAAACAGCAGATCCCTTCAGTCAGACTGGTGTGGTTCCTAAGCTGCTGGGTGTCCTATATTGCTTGCAACCTCTCTGCACCACCCTTAGAGGTACAACTTGCAAGTTATCATTGTTGTTAACTTATATTTGGGGGTGGGGGGGTGGGCTGTTCTGCTTTTTCAGAAGCCAAATCTTATTCTGAATGTGGATGGCTTTATTGGAGTGGCCTTTGTTGATGTACTCAGGACCTGTGGAACCTTCACTCGGTAAACACCAAAATATCTTCTCTGGCTGTTGTACACGGAGGGAGGGTGTTGGTATGATCCTACTGAAGTGATAAAAGCTTTACAGTCAACTTCAGAGGGGCTGGAATTTCACAAAGATGTTGCAAAACAAGGCAGCATGCAGTATCCTGGGCCCTCGAAGGAAGGCTTCCAGGAAAACTGAGCAGTGATATTTTTTTTTTGACTGGGGCTGATTCAAAGATCTGTGAGATCCATCATATCAACTACCTTGTTAGTAAGGAACACTTGTGTTTTGTTGCAGAGAAGAAGCAGATGAATATATTGACATAGGAGCCCTCAATGGCATCTTTGTTCTTGGCAGGAGTATGGGGTTCATTGGTAAGTTTCCCATCCCTACCTAAAGCCCCCACTGCTGAGGTTCCTCACTAGCACCACCACCACCACCACAAAAAGACATTCAAGACATGCCTCTCACCTTATCCTTTTATTCACACCAGTGTTAACGGCTTGTGGTGAATCAGTCACATTTCCAGCACACAAGAACCAGCTGGGATCATGTCAATGCCGTTTCTTACAGTTAGTGAGCCACTGTTGAATGATTAGTAAGGATTTTGCCTATCCCTGTGGAGTTGGTTGCATATCTTTCAAGTACACCTCTGCCCCAACAGAGTGAAACTGACTGTTCTGGCTCTCCAGTACCATTTGTATAGCTGCCAGTGACCATGCAAGACAGATTCTCTCTGTGCTAATGCACATGACAGGATGTGTCCTTTTACTTCTGATTCTAGCTATTTTTTTTCCAATTGCAAGGCAGAGCCTGGAAAACACTAGTCCTGGAAGATGAAAAGAACTTGATGGTTTTTGCAAGGGCTTTTATTGGGGGGAGGGGTTGTATGTTTGCTTTATGGGTTTTTTGCTCCATTTAAGATTTCTCTGAACTTATGCCACCTTGGAACATCAATCATCATGCTAGCCAGCCTAATGCTACTGTCTGTGACCAAGTACTACACCTATATTTAATAAAATATAGTAATTTTTGTGTTAAGCAGCAGACACATGTGCTGTGCCTCTAGAAAAGAGTAGATAGATCTTGAGTTTCAGACTTAAGATGACAGTTGTATCAGGTCAGGAAGGAACAACGATTTTCAAGGGAGAGTCAGTCGGGGAGCAATGGACAGTGTTTATATAAGCTGTGTGTTTTTTAAAAGATCCTTTCATTTTAGGACACTACCTGGATCAGAAGAGGCTGAAGCAAGGCCTGTATCGTCATCCATGGGATGACATCTCCTACGTTCTACCAGAGCACATGACTATGTGATAGCCAGTAGCATGGCCTGAAACCATTGCCTAGAGAAGCTAGTTGCCTGCATAGAAGACAGCTGTCAATGGATTTCAGTGTAAAAGCCTTTAGTGTATAGAAATCACGAACTGTTGTGTTTTAAAAGCAGCTGTCTTACAAGCATAGAAACTTATAAGAACCAAATCTTGAGATACTCCATATGCTACCTGCTGTATTTAATACATGGAAGCAGCCGAACTGTCTCTCTCTTTTTCCCCCCCCCCCTTTTTTTTTATTATTCTATTCTTGTTTTATTTTAAGTGTTCTGCTGAGGTTTTAAGGGTTTCATTTTTTTGCTCATGGGCACAGCCTCACTTGACTTGAATATCAGAGATACTAGTCCTAAGAATAAGCTTGTTTCCATCCTGACAAAAGGAAGAACCAGAACCTAAAGAATATTGTCCCCATCAGCTGTGAGTTTGGGATTCCTTTTTAGGTTGTTTTTCAGTTTGTTTGCTATGTGTTCACCTCCACAGTCTGATCATATCCTTGATGGTGGGACTACTGCTGACTTTTATAGCCAATGCTCTTCAAACCCTGTTGTAGTAAATTAAAATGTAAAGTTGTAACATATCCTGTTGTTAAGACTGTGAAACTACCTGTATCCCCTTTTCTGTATTTATGCAACCAACTTGTCATTTACCACCAAATTACTGTTACAGAAAACATTGGCCCACCACTACATTGTTTGCATATGCAAAATGTATGTTCTTTGGGCAACTAATTATAGCCTTAATCACAACTTCAGCACCCTACTGTGTCTGTATTACTGGAATCTAACACAAATAAACAGTACAGTAATCATGTTTAGCTGGATTTTGTATTTTCTTAGTGCTGGCATCTTAGTTTCTGTGCAAACAAGCTTCTTTCTATAAGGAAATGGATTGCTTCATTTTAAAATAGCAGTTAACTTGCATGCCACAGATTTAAAATTTCTACTTTTTCCTTTGGGTCTCACTGGCAGAAATGCTGAGCCACTTCTATTGTTTTCAGATCTAATTTGACTTCTGAAGATCAAGCCCAATGTGCCTCTAAGTAGATGCACAAAAAAACTGGCTGCTTTTGAAATATGGAGTGCAAATACATAACAAAATGCCAGAAGTCACAATTAACTCGTATCACGTGTAGGTGTTCAGATACCATGGGAGTGGGAAAAGTACTTGGCTAGACCTGGCAGAAACCCTGTTGGTGTGATTAGCATCTGTCAAGTTTTATGTTAATCTCTTTTCACTTTTATGCATTTAGTCTAATAAAGAAATAGGTATAGCTATACCAGTAATATTTCAGCAAAATAGGGCATTCAAGTATTTTGCATTAATGGTCATATCATGTCTGAACTTCAGCTAATGTGAAGTTATTTTATGTAAACAAAAGACCAGCAAAACCAGGTAAACCTTGGTGGATTTTCCAAGCCATCCTACTCAAGTCACTATCCTACCAAATCAAAAGCTTGTCTAACCTGATCCTATACAGTTGGTCCAGTAAAATATTACCCATAAAAATCCTTGCTAAGATCAAAGGCAAAGAGAGAATGTGAAATTGGGGGTAATAAGGTTCAAGACTGATCTCAGAGGCTTGAGACCAGGCTGTTTGTGAAATTATGGGGGAAATATGTACTTGAGCTTTGATAGGTAGTTCCTGTCACCTGTGCCAGATGCTACCTAGCAGGTGCTGTTCCAGCAAATGGGTCCCAAAGCAACAGGACAGACTGTATTTGTGAATCTCTCAGATGCTGAGACCTGGCAAGCCACCCTTGAATTTGATGTACCTTCTTTGTAATATGAATCCAGAGGTGCTCTAATGGATTTTGAGAAAACAATGCAAAGACCATTTGCTAATAGAAGACCGCAACCTGAGAACGGGCTTCTCAGCCGCATCCACGCAAGTGTGAACATTTGGTTCCCCAGGGACAAGTAGCGACAGCACAGCTTGTGTCACCATGACTTGGCCCCAGGAAATGGCCATGCCACATGCACTTTGGTGTATGGCAAGTTACCCCAGGTGTGGTAGGAGAGGCTGAGGTACAGGTCCTGGGGACTCTCAAGGCTACAGTAGCAATTCTGCTGGACAGAGCCAGGCTGTTGGATGGAAACTGTCAAGTAGTAATCTCTTGCATGAATCTCTCTGACCAGGTAAACCAGGCAAGAGACACACTAACACGCTCAGTCTTAGTAGCTGGAGTGAGCTACTTGTATTCTAGCAACCTCAGTTAATAAATTGGTTGGTGCTTAGTAAATGCTACTCCCCTTTTCACCAAAAAACTCAACAATACCATCAAATCATTTCCACTGAGATTACAAGAAAAACTACAGACCTTGATCCCCCCCAGTACCTAACCCAGGAACTTTTTACATGCTCCCTAAAATCCACAAACAAAGGAACCCTGGCAGACCTATCATATCCAACCATGGGACCCTAACTGAAGAAATATCAGGTTTTGTTGAATCCATCCTAAAACCGCTTGTCACCCACAGAGCAAGTTTTGTCCAAGCCACCACAGACTTGCTACAGAAACTTAAAAATATAGACCACCTTCCCAGCAACACACTCCTAGCCACCATGGACGTTACCAGCCTATACACCAACATCTCACACCAGGATGGCATCCACACCTGCCTTACATATCTACAGGAACAAGATTACAACCCAGAATACAGACCCAAAGATATCACTGAGCTTATACACTTCACCCTCACACACAACAATTTCACTTTTAATAACACTTCCTCCAGATGATGGGAACAGCTATGGGCACTAAAATGGCCCCACAGTATGCCAACCTTTTTATGAGCCACCTGGAAGAAGACTTCCCCAAGAACTGCACCATCAAACCCTTGCTGTACTTACGATATATCGATGACATCATCATTTGGAGTGAGAACCAGGAATCTCTAATTGAGTTCCACCAGAAATTCAACAGTCACCATCCCTCCATCCAACTTTCTTTAGAATACTCCAGCACCAACATCCCCTTTTTAGACACAATGATCAGTATCCAGAAGGGTAAAATACAGACCACAGTATACAAGAAACCCACAGACCAACACACACATCTGCACAGAACCAGCAATCACCCAAAACACACCAAAAAAGCTGTGATATATAGCCAAGCCCTCAAATACCACCGCATCTGTACTGAAGAGAACACCCGGGATTGCCACCTCACCAATCTTAAAAAGGCTTTCACCCAGCAAGGACACTCCTCCAGAGAGGTAGATTGCATGTTTGAAAGAGCCAACCTCATCACCAGAAGCAAACTTCCTCAACCCCAGAACACACCAAAAGGATCCAGACCGTGCCATGACAAGAAATGCAAAACCTGCCCCCACATCTCCACCACCTCCACTATTACTACACCCCACAACCGAGCCATCAGCATCCCAGGATCTTACAGCTGCACCTCCAGGAATGTAATATACCTCATCCAATGCACCAAATGCCCTGATGGAAGATATGTAGGAGAGACCAGACAACTGCGCACTAGAATGAACACACACCGGAAATCCATCAAAGACAGAAACACCCAATTACCGGTGGGGGTACATTTCTCACAGGAGGGCCACTCTCTCTCCAATCTCTCAGTCCTGATCCTCAAGGGAAATTTACACAACACATCCCAGAGATGAGCCTATGAGCTCCATTTCATCAACCTGCTGGATACTAGAGATCAGGGACTAAACACAGACATTGGATTTTTGATACATCATAATCTGCCTGGCAACTGACTCCCCAGCCCAGCCCCTGGCTTCTTTACTTTTCATTCCATCCAGGAAGAGCACGCAGCAACCGCTGCAGCGTCCTTAACCTGACGAAGGGTTTTTGAACCCGAAAGCTTCCTTAATAACTATTCTCTAGCCATTTGGGTTGGTCTAATAAAAGATATCAAATTCACCCAAGGAACCTTGTAGTCAATAAAGCTTTTGTTTGTCAAATAAATACCGGTAACTAATCAGACTTCTCGCCCACAAAAAATAGGGCTTAAATACATTTCCGCCCAACGCTGACCAGCAGCAGCAGCGTGGCCCGGGCCCCCTGGCTCCGCTTTCGAGCGCCACGTGCACATCTGCTGCCCCCTCCTCCTTCTCCTCCTCGCGCGCGCATGCGCATAATGGCACGCTCGCGCCTGAATTCCCTTTAGCGTTCCGCCCCCGCGCTCACGTCCCGCTCACATGCGCATGCGCTTCCTGGCTTAACCTCTCTCTTCCCCCCCTTCTTTCTATGCGCGTGCGTCTTTCTCTAGCCCGCTTCCGTTTCCGCTCCGGGAGCCGTTAGCGGTGGGAGCAAGATGGCGGCGGCCTCGGCCTCGCCTCAGACCCTGCCGGGGCCGCCGCCGTCGCCGGGACCGGGGCCGCCGCCGGGGCCGGCCGGAGACGATTCGGGCGCCGAGGGCGGGGCGGCGGCGGACGGGGGGGCAGGCGGGGAGGCAGAGACGGAGGAGTTCGTGTGCCCGGCGCACTGCACGGAGCTGGCCTGGCGGCAGAACGAGCAGCGGCGGCAGGGCCTGTACTGCGACATCACACTGGCTTTCGGCGGCGGGGCCCGGCAGGCGCCGCCCCTCGAGGTGCGCGCGCACCGCTCCGTGCTGGCGGCCGCCACCGACTACTTCGAGCCGCTGCTGTCGGGCGGCTTCGCCGAGTCGCGCTCGGGCCGCGTGGAGCTGCGCAAGTGGAGCTCGGAGGGGGGCCCCGACCCGGAGACTGTGGAGGCGGTGGTCGGCTTCATGTACACGGGCATCATCTGCGTCAGCCCCGGCAACGTGCACGAGGTGCTGGAGATGGCGGACAGGTGAGGCAGGTGCTGGGGCTGCGAGAGAGCCGGTAGTGGGGCAGGGTGGGGGGATGAGAGGGCAGGGGCTTACTGTCAGGGGCTGAGGCAGCAGGTGAGAGGAGAGGGCAGCCAAGGTTGAGGGGGAGGTGGGAGCTGGTAGGGGGGGTGGGGGGTCTGTGGGCAGGGAAGGGTCCCCATAGACCCCAGCTGGGGGATGGGGGTTGGAGCTGGAAAGGCTGTCTGTGGCTGCCAGCAAGGCAGTGGGTGTTGCTGGGGTGGACAGAGGGTGCCACTGTGGATTGGGAACAGCCAGGCATGGCTCTATTTGCTGTGCTCTCTCTCTCTCTGCACCCCTTCCCCCGGTCCAAAGGTTACCCTGCAGAACTGGGTCCGTATCCCGTTTCTGCCCAGTGCTTTATTCTGCTTGCCTTGCAAGTGAAGGGTTTACTGCTGATAGGGGTTGTGTTTCTGTTGTTTTTGTTTTGGCTGTTGTGGCTTTTTCAGGGATTTTTTTTCTTTTTGGTGCGGTGGGCATACTCTATGGCGCAGAATTTTTAGGTTCTGTAAAGCTTTTGCGAGGGCTTTGCCTTTTGGGGATTTGGCAGCTTAACTTCATCTCCCACAGAGATCACCCACAACAGTGGAGTCAGTTGATTGGAGACCCCTTAAGCGAAATCTATTGATGTAACTGATGTTCCTCACTTTAATCAGCAATTTACAAATCTAATAGAAGGTTAGAGGTGCACCAATCCATATCGGATCCACACCTATGAAAGGAAAATGACATTATTGACAATCAGCTGTTTTTGGCTGATGAATATTGCATGCATGCATGCACATAGCTGTAGCATAAATGCAGGCAGCTTGGAAAGCAGTGTCTTGCTGGTAAGTCTGTTGTGGGGGGGGAAGGAGGGAAGGTATGTGGGGAGGGGCAGATAGAGGGCCCCCCCCCCAATAAAGGAGTGGGGCTGGAACAGGGGCTGGTGCTGCTCAGCTAAGGTGCAGGATGGAGCTGTGAATAGCTCATCCAGGGGGTGTGGAGGGGAGGGGGCAGCTCCTGGTGCTGTGCACACCCCAGGGGAGGCATGTGTGCCCCGCCGCCCCCCCGCCCCAATCTGCACATAAGGGGAAGGTGGGCTGCTGCTGCAGGCTGGGGCAGCACTGGGTCCTCCCTGGCAGAGTGTTTGAGCTGGGGCTGTGCTTGGGGTAGGTGGCTGTGGCACTGGGAACAGGGCTACTGGGGTGAGGCTGCTATGGTCACCCCAAAATTTGCTGTAACCCCCTCCCCTGTAGCTCCCCCTTCTAACATCACTGCTGCATGCCCAAGTGCAGCCCCAGTCCACCCCCCACCCCCCGCTGGGAAGAGCCCACTGCTGCCCCAAGCCCCAGCCTGCAGTGGTGTAACGAATAAGGGATACATTCCAAGACCTCGACTGTACTGACCCCCAGACCCACATCTGACACTTTTACAAGACAATTTTGGTACTCGCCAACACATAATGGGGATGGCAACTGCAGAAACACAGGTTGCAGACAATGAGTGAGGAGCACAGATCCACACAGAGACTATTTTGGTGTGCATCACTCCCACAATGCACCACACAAAGCAGCTGACTGCGGGCTTCCACCACACCCATCACATCAGAGTGAATTTACCTCGCATGTAACAAATGTCAATATAAAAAGGGTTATTGCATAAGAGCGAATTCATGCATAAAGTGAGGGAAACCTGTATTAGCAATCAGCTAGGAATTGGCTGTTCTGACTCGTTAATAATCGGCCATCAGTATCAACCCAGAAAATCTTTATTGGTGCACCCCTAATAAAAGGAGTCATTATCTGAACTTGGCTTGAAGTCTATGTATACCTGTATTGGTTAGAAGATGTTTAAAAGGAGCTGCTGAAAGCTGTATAAGGAATAACTGTGTATATTAAGAGCTTAGTTGTCTTGCAATATAAATTGTTCTTTGTTAAAGATAAATGACAGGACTTCAACCTGCTTGTCCCACATTTAATGTCTTAACTCGTCTTTGTTTGCTCTTAAGGTTTTTATTGACCCGGTTAAAGGACTTTTGTGGAGAGTTTCTGAAGAAAAAGCTAAATCTTTCCAACTGTGTAGCTATCCATAGCTTGGCTCATATGTATTCCCTGAGTCAGCTTGCTCTGAAAGCTGCAGACATGATAAGGAGGAATTTCTTCAGAGTTATCCAAGATGAAGAATTTTACACCTTACCCTTTCACCTCATTCGAGACTGGCTTTCTGACTTGGAAATCACAGTGGACTCGGAAGAAGTTCTTTTTGAGACCATCTTAAAGTGGGTTCAGAGGAGTCCTGATGAAAGAGAGAGGTACTTTGAAGAACTCTTTAAATTGCTTAGGTTGTCTCAGATTAAACCCACTTACCTGACCCGTCATGTCAAATCTGAAAAGCTGGTGTTCAGTAATGAAGCTTGTCTTAAATTAGTGTCTGAAGCTGTGGAAAGTCATGCTCTGAGGTCTGAGAACTTGCAGTCTGGTAACTTGCAACATTCTGCTTGTCCTGTAGCCTTGTTGCCTCGCTATGGGCAAAACATGGATGTCATCATGGTGATTGGCGGTGTGTCTGAGGGAGGAGATTACTTAAGTGAGTGTGTAGGTTACTTTATTGATGAAGACAGGTGGGTAAACTTACCACATGTACATAATCATCTCGATGGACATGCTGTTGCCATTACAGAATCATATGTCTATGTGGCTGGCTCCATGGAGCCAGGATTTGCAAAGACTGTGGAAAGATACAACCCAAACAGAAATATCTGGGAGCAGGTCTCTAACTTAATAATCAGAAAGCATTCTTTTGGACTAACTGAAGTCAAGGGAAACTTGTACAGCATTGGTGGGCATGGCAACTTCAGTCCTGGCTTTAAAGATGTAACTGTTTACAATCCTGAGCAAGACAAATGGCACAACCTGGAGTCTGCACCAAAGATTCTTCGTGATGTCAAAGCAGTGGCCATAGAAGATAGATTTGTTTACATTGCTGCTCGCACGCCAGTTGACAGTGATAATGAAGATGGTCTAAGGGCAGTCATCATCCGCTATGACACGGAAACAAGGCAGTGGCAAGATGTAGAATCTCTGCCCCTCATTGATAACTATTGCTCTTTCCAGATGTCTGTTGCCAACACAAACTTTTACCACACTGCGTCCTGCTGCCCCAAGAGTTACCCTATTGACAATGAAGAGGCTAAAAAAAAAATCTCTAGCAGACCATCTGACGAGATTCTTGAAAGCTTACCTCCAGAGGTCCTCAGTATTGAAGGGGCAGCTATTTGTTATTATAAAGATGATGTTTTCATCATCGGAGGGTGGAAGAATAGTGATGATATAGACAAGCAGTACAGGAAAGAGGCCTATCGCTACTGTGCTGAGAGGAAGCGGTGGATGCTTCTCCCTCCCATGCCACAGCCTCGCTGTAGAGCAACAGCCTGCCATGTGAGAATCCCATTCAGATGTCTGCATGGAACCCAAAAGTACCCTATGCCACCAAACTTGATGTGGCAGAAAGATAGGAGAAGGCAGATGCAAGAAATACACCGCCATTCTTTAAGCCTGCGAAGAATGCCACGCTCTCAGATTGAGTGCTAACTCAAAGATCGCTCGTTTTAATTTGCCTTGGTTAAGAAATATCACGCTGTCAGTTTTGTAAGGCTCAGTACATTGCTACAATACATTAGGATGTTGGTAACTGAAATTGGCTTGGTTTGATGCATGAAAGCAGTATCCATAATTTGTATTTAAGTACTGAGGATTAAGAAGTGTCAACTTTGAAGATGACAAGCAGTTAACATGTCTAGAGATCTCTATATTGTTGAAACAAGCATAGGGTAGCTCAGGATAACCGGTTTCCCATTAAGGGGATATGTAAAATTTATCCCTGACACTAAAAATGTGGAACCTGCTAATTGTGTCTGCAAACTCTTCCCCCGGCCCTCTCCCTTCCCCCCCCCCCCCAAAAAAAAAACCAACAACCCAAAGCAAAACACAAACCCCCCCCCCCCCCCCCAACAATTTAAACCTAACAGTTTTATTTAAATATTGTCTTTCAGTTTGGGTAAAAGACTTAAAAATTTCATTTGGATATGTGCTTGAAGCATTAATTTTATTTGCACTTACATTATTGGTATTCCTTTACATTCTTTCATGAGCAGCTAACCTTCACATACAGTTGGTTTCTATGCACTTAGTTCTCCAAAGTTGGAGGCATGTGCAATAGTTTAGGAATACTTGCATATAAAATTGAAAGCACAATCTTTCTTTATAAAATGATATCAGGATGTTTCTATATGTATTAAGTATTTTATATCTGTATATTGTAGAAATGCTACAGAGCTTACTTGGAGATGATTGGTAGATCAGAAACTTGTTAAAACAGGAAATATGAGGCAGTAAAATCATTCCAGGTGTTATCTGGAGATGCCTCTGTTTTTTAGGTCTTTAAGCAGATTCATTAGAAACTTGAGCAAACAGTCAGCCTGAATAAATGAATGAAAACAGTAAAATGTTCAATAATTCAGGCTAGCTGTCCACTTCTGAAATCTCTGTGGAAATTGGGAGTTACTTAGAGCAAAATTATTTCACAGCACTATATTAAAGACTAGCTGCTTGAAACTTTTTTTCCGAACATAGCACACATTTAATTCTAGTCAACATTTAAAAAAATGTGAACCTGTATCCAGCCTGCCTTTGACAATCAGTACTCCTTTGCCTTCAAGATATTCTCCCTTTAAGTTTAAACTAGCCATGCCACACCGTTTCTTCACAAATTAGCATTTATGTTTTCTGTTGATGTAGAACAGTGGTTCTTAATGTGTAAATGCTGATGGGAAGCTTTCAGCAATTTTCCTGCATATTGTATTCCAGCATATAGCTGCTTGTGGTGAAATAAGGGTATTTAATATTTTTTTGAAGTTCTGAATTTATTTTACATAAATTGGTGCCCATAACATGCTCTAAGGAAAGTAGCACTGTTCCAGGGGGATAAAGCTGCCAATAAATAGCTGTTCCATTGGGCACTCCATTCCCCTTCTCTGAAGAACTCCAGAAAGCTTCTCAATTTATTACTTGTGGGTTCTGTGCTTTCTTCTTACCTCATCTTCTTCCCAGTCCTTCCCTTTATTTGACTGTTCCAGTTTTCTGCTTTCAGTCTAACTCAGGATCTTAGGGAAGGGAAAGGTAGGGGTAAACCAGGGTGTTCTAAAAGCTTCCATAGACTAACATTGCTGGAAAAAAAGCTTCTTACAGACTTCTGTTTGTGCTGGTGTTGCTAGTGTCTTAAATGTGGGCAGCTGGTGTAGAAAGCACTTGTAAACATTTTGGCCTTCTTAAATTGTTTAACGTTCTCAACTGATGTATCTTATTTTCCAATTCAGCAGGCAACCTAGGTCATATCTGAAACGTTGGGTAAGTGTTTCAATTGCATGATGTGCATAGTTTTTTCTGACTTGCTTATGTCCCCTAATATTTCATCTTGCAATCCACATGGACAATTTTGTACAGATAACTTGCCTTGGTATAATATTCAGAATGGTCCAGTCTTGTAAAAATATTCAGGAAAATGTAATAGCCCAGACCCCATCTAGTCACCTGCTGTTACCGTGTTATTTCATTTGGCTGTCAAGCTACTCTTCAAAAGCAAGTAGAGTTTTGCAAGTCTGGCCTAGCTTGTTTAAAAGAGGAACTAGTTAGCTTATTCAGGTGTTTTAAGGCTGACATTCAGAAGTGGTAGGTTTGAGAAACTGCACAGACTTATTTGGTAAGATGCTAATTAATGGGGGCTCCACAGAATTAATAAGGCATTTGGGGAATAAGAAATTCAGTAATATCATTTTAATTTTAATCTGAGCTAAATACTTGATTGCATATCACTGCAGGTTCATCCAGGTTAAAGGATGGAGAAGTCAACCTGTTGCAATATTTTTGGGTAAAATTTAAAGTTTAAATATTTTTACTTTTAATGAAATAACTTTTGGGGTTTGTATCGTTTTACCATTTTGCTAGAGGCATTGTTCTTAAAAGAAGATCTGAAAGTAATGATAGGGTGGTTTAACTTGTGAATGTCAGCCATGGTCAGTTATTTAAATGATGCACTTTATCTTACCTGCTTATGTGTTCAGTTTGCATGGTGAGTGGTGGATACAACAGCGCACAGTCAGCTTCACTCTAGCTTTTGCTATGCCAATTCCCAGGGAATTCTTCCTTTTTAAATAGGTTTCTTTACCTTGATTTTAAGTGGACCAATTTTTATTGCACGTTACCTTTAACCAAAAGGCCTAACTACCCATTTTCACCATGTAGATGTTTGAAAAACTTAAATGTGTATTGACTGGATGTAGCTTAGTCCACTAACCTGTCAACCATTTAACAAGCTCCTTGTAGCCTTTGATTAGTGCAGCATGGTGGTACATGTGAAGTGTTCCTATAAGAAAAGTCTGGGGACTGCTCTGCTATGGTTAGTGGCTGGTTAACTTCTGACAAGTCCTACGTCTGTGTTGAAGAAGCAAAACTCAACTGAATTCTTAATGCAAGAAAAAGAGAAAAACAGTGGAAGGAAGGGTCAGACTCCCATGTGTTCAGACAATCATACATTTTTAGCTGTCATAAATGTGCCATGAAATGCATGTCCTGTCCTGTCCTATCTTTGTGTTCATACTGCTAGTGAAGTAGGGTAAATCTCTGACCAGCACTAGACTGACAATATATATAATCATCTCTAGGTGCCATGTGCATACACAATATTTTATAACAACCCGAGTAGCCTCTTTAATAAGCTATTTTATATGTATTTTTAACAAAACTTCTGTTCAAACAAGTGCATGAAAAACTACTCCAAAATTTAGAATGCATACCATCTTTCTTAATAGCTATTCAGAACCTTCTGAATGGGGATCGATTAAGATACTACAACTGCTTATTGTTATCCCCATTTCATTTTTTCCACTACAGCGAATGGCAAACAGGAACATGATTGTGTCAGTCTGTGTTTGAGCAAAGATTGCAGATTAACAAAATCTAAGAGCCTTTTAACCAGAAACTGTAGTAACGTCTTCTAGCATCAGAATGATTTGCAAAGGACCCAGTTAAAATGAGCATTGTGTGGCTTAGTTTTATTTTCAGGCGCCTTCAGTATGCTAGAACACAATCATTTTTCAAATGTTATGAGTTTGTGGAAGTCTCTTAATACAGGCACTCCTGAGAATGTAATCTTATCTGTAACATGAATTTAAATGGTAGAAATTGCTAGATGTTTGAAGATGGTTAAGTCAGATTCCTTAGTGGATCCATGTCACTGTGGATCACAAGACTTGCAGGCAGCTGTACTTTTCTATCAGTCTTGCTGGAGATTTCAGCTAGTTGCTTGGATAAGCAGTACCTCCTGTACTGGGAAGAATGACATCCTTTCCAGTAACGTAAAGTAGTGTTTGTATAGGACTGCTTGAAACAAAAGACCTTGTAATAAAGTTCACGCTAAATATACCGTACTAATGTTTTGTTGTAATAAAGTTCAAAATAAACCTTTTATTTCTTTATCACTGTTTAGTATTGTGGTTTTTTTTTTTTCTAACAGTGATATTTAAGGCTGTAGCCTGTGTTTGTAAGTTAGACCTTTTTGGTTCATAGAATGAAACACTTTTTCAGCACTATTTCTGTGAACTCTGTATCCCATTACTTTTATTTTAAAATAAGTAGATACATACACTTCGTGCTTAGAAGGCTTTATTCGCTAAGTGGAGCTATTTATACTGGTAGGGTACTTGTCGAAGAAGAGTACTTAACTTCATCTCGTGATGATCCTGCGTAGTTTTCTCTTCTGGCAGCATACTCCCCAACATTAGGCAATCCTGGCACCACGCAGCAGCTCAAAGCACTACGGTATATACTCATGTCATGGGCATCATACCACTCATCAGTCTTTTCATCATAGCATTCGACATTGAATGTGGTAGTGAAACCATTAAAGCCACCAACCACGAACAGAAGGTCATCCACCACCTCAATGCCAAAGTTACTACGGGGATTAAACATGGTGGGAATTGTACGCCATGTGTTAGCAATTGGATTGTAGGCTTCTGCGCTCCGAAGACGGTTGGCTCCGTCAAAGCCACCTACCTGTATATATAGGAGAAATTGAGAGTTTACAGTAGGGAAAATGCATGTTAGGCAAGTGAATTTTTATGCAGGTTTTAGGATTAGAGTTGTTCTGTTTGATTGGATAAACTTTTGGGTGTATGCAGCTCCTTTTGATTTCAGCACTTGGGTACTCAGCACTTCTGAAAATCATCCTTAATTACCTATGTTTGCTTATTGCAGCCTGCTGTTTTATTTGTAATTATGGAAAAAAGCCTTTAGCTGCCAAAACCACTCTGGAATTCAGAGGAGTAATCAACAGATATGTGCCCTGGGCAAACTGTGCTGGAGAGCAGGAGTGAGGTGGAGAGAAGGGTGATTGGTCTTATTTGCCCTGGGGTCTCAGAGACCACAGCTGCTGCTGCCATGTTGCTATCTGTCCCTTCTTGGCAGCTGCATGGTGTCCTTGCATCTAGCTGCTACTGCTGCAAAGCAGGGCTACTATGATTCTGGCAAAGAATTCCCAGCGGCACTGTCATTCCAGTGCTCCTAGCTAGTGCCACACTTGTCCACCCCTAGTTATGCTACTGCTGAAATTATCCTTTTACCCAATGTAATTGTACATCTTGTCATACTCTTACAAGAGTTATACTCTTGCAATAACTAAGTAAAATATCTTAATTCCTGGAACCAACTGAAGAGAACTCTTAAGGTGGGGAGACTAAGCACTCTTTAGAAATAGCAACTTTGTGTTTCTCATATGTGCTGTAGTAGTTTCTAATTGTCCCCCATTAGGTCAAACGCATCTTGGCTATCTGCTGACTTATATGTAGTTGCTTGAAGTAATTCTCACTTGTATGAACTAATCCGCTGGTTTTCAAGCAGTGTTCAGTGGAACATTGGGGTTCTGCAACAGGTCATCAGAGGTTCTGCAAAGAGATTGGGGATAGTGGTGGAGTGGGCTGGGAGGTGGTATGCAGCTATTGCTGGACTGGGTCACCTGACTACATCAGCCTTTAACATAAGGGTAGTTGTTCCACAGCAGATGTAGTGACACAAAAGGGTTCTGTGGCTTCAGAAAGTTTGAAAACCACTGAACTAATCCCATTGTCTTTGATCTATAAATATATGGGGATTGATTTCAGTAACTGTCGGTACCCGATTTTGTCTTCTGCTGGCATTCACTTTTCCTTTTGATGGGGATTGAACAGTTGAACTATATGGGCAACTTAGTTATACTGGGTATTTTAGGTAACAGCCTAGAAAATAAGGCAGCAGACTGCAGGGTTGTGTTCTGTTAATCCAGCTGACAATTTCCAAACTTCCACTTCCCCAGCTTGTTCATCTGTAATGTTACAAAAATGCCTTTTATATTTGCAAAAGAAATTGCATCCATACCTTTTGACGCGCACAGTTTTGTAATGCACTACGCCTTTAGATAAAGTTTTAAGAGAACTTTCTTTACTGTATTTAAACAGACTATTATATTGCATATGAATACAATTTAAATGCTTAATTTTGAAGCCCCCATGCATTTTTTTTATTAATGGAACCCAATAAGGTTTTGAGACAGTAAGACTCATGTAGAACTAATTAGGCAAGTAACTTTACCCTTTTCCATGATTGTTGCACACTTGGTTTACTGAGGCAAGGATCTGTGCTGAGTCCAAAAGCATGGCAGATGCTCTTATGATCCCTTTTTCATTTAATTCCAACTTTCCAACTCTGGTTGAAGTAGCAGTCTTCTGCGCACTGTCATATTGTTTTTAGGCAGCACATAGCTTAAAATAAAGCCTGACTAGGGTGTATCCAGGAATTGTACTACAAGTATTATAACTTGGAGATTATTTAATGTCTTCTGTCCAATGAAAGACATTCTCCATTGAAGCTAGTTTCTTTCTAAACTTTATTTCAAGGTTACAGCTTTAATATTTTGCAAGGTTTTTAAGAGGGGAAAAATGTAATGTACCCTCAATCGGTTAATAACTTTTGTCTAAACTTGCCTTCCTAAATCTCTGTTGGAGAGCTGGCCTGGACAGCCTCCTTCCAGAAGAGTAAAGTTAGGAGAACTGTTTTGGCAATGTCAAGGTGAGATCCAGAAATAAGCTATATTGTAGAACTTAACACTGTACCACCTGCAGTCAGACCAATGGTCTGTCTAGCCTAGTATCTGGCAGTGGCAAGTAATAGATACTTTAGAGGGAGAGGTATATAAATGGGCATGTTTGAAGAAGTTCATACCCTGTCATACTCTCCCTGCCATCAACCGTCATTGATTTTAGAGATGCCAGAGAATATATCCCTGATTGTTCTGTCTAATAACTCCTAAAGTGCTTGTCTAATCCTTTTCTGAATCTGGTTACGCTATGTACCTCTACAATCTCCTGTGGCAGCGAGTGCCACGAGTTAACTACCTGCTGTGTATGGGGGGAGGAGGGCCTCCTCTTGTTTAAGTTTTAGTGGGTGTCCTCTAGTTTTCATATGCTAAGACTTGATGAATAATAACTCTTAGGTCTCTCTCCTGAGTGCCCACTAGCTAGTTTAGAGCCTAGCATGGTGTCTATCTGATGGAAGTTATTTTCCCCCCATATGCATTACTTTTCACTTACAAACATTAAATTCATATGCCACTTTGCTAATCATAGTTTCATAGTAGCTAGGGTCAGGACGGACCTGAACAGATCATCTAGCCTGACCCCCTGCCACAGGCAGGAATTAATGCTGGGTTCACAAGACCCCAGACAGGTGATCGTCCAACCTCCTCTTGAATTTGCCCAAGGTAGGGGTGAGGACCACTTCCTTGGGAAATTGATTCCAGATTTTAGCCACCCTAACTGTAAAATATTGCCTTCTGGTCTCTAACCTAAACCTATTCTCCATCAGCTTATTACCATTGTTCCTTGTCATCCCCGGTGGTGCTGGGGAGAAAAGGGCTCTACCTATTTGCTGTTGATCTCCCCTGATGAGTTTGTAGGCAGCCACCAGGTTCCCCCTCAGCCTCCTCTTGCTGAGGCTGAACAGGTTCAGGTCCCTCAGTCTCTCCTCGTAGGGCCTGTCCTGCTGCCCTCTCACCAAGTGGGTGGCCCTCCTCTGAACCCTCTCCAGGCTGGCCACATCCCTTTTGAAGTGTGGTGCCCAGTACTGGACACAGTACTCCAACTGCGGCCTGACCAAAGTTGCATAGAGGGGGAGCATCACCTCTCTGGACCGGCTTGAGATGCACCTTTGGATGCATGACAAGGTATGGCTGGCCTTGCTGGCTGCGTCTGGCACTGGCGGCTCATGTTCATCTTGGTGTCGGTAATGACTCCAAGATCCCTTTCCGCCTCTGTGCTTTCAAGAAGAGAACTCCCCAGCCTGTATGTATGCTGTGTATTCCTTCTCTCAAGGTGCAGCACCCTGCATTTGTCTATGTTGAACCCCATCCTATTCTCATCTGCCCACTTTTGTAGTCTGTCTAAATCTATTTGCAGCCTCTCTCTCCCTTCAAGTGTGTCCACCTCACCCCACATCTTACTGTCATCAGCAAACTTGGACAGTGTGTTTTCCACCCCCTCATCCAAGTTGCTGATGAAGATGTTAAACAGTGCAGGCCCGAGGACCAAGCCCTAGGGGACCCCACTGCTCACATCTCGCCAGGTTGAGTACAACCCATCCACCACTACTCTCTGGGTGCGCCCCATCAGCCAATTTTTTACTCATCCAACTGTGCAGGCATCAATGTCACAGTCGCTTAATTTATTGATGAGTATGGGGTGAGAGACAGTGTCAAAGGCCTTCTTAAAGTCTAGAAAGACTACGTTCACGGCGACACCATCATCCAAGGATTTCGTTACTTGGTCATTAAAGGCAATCAGGTTGGTCAGGCAGGACCTGCCTTTGATGAACCCATGCTGGTTGCCCCTGAGCATGATCTCCCCTGCTGGCCCCCCACAGATGTGCCCTTTGATGATTCTCTCCAAGATCTTCCTGAGCACCGAGGTGAGGCTTACAGACCTACAGTTACTTGGGTCCTCCTTCCTCCCTTTCGTGAAAATTGGGACCACATTAGCCAGTTTCCAGTCCTCTGGCACCTGGCCAGATGACCACAAATGCTCATACAGCTGGGCCAAGGGCTCATCACCACATTGTATGAGATCTTTCTGCAACTCCTTCATCTTGCGATTTGACTACCCAGAATAATTTAGTGTCATCTGCAGACTGATCTCGCTGTCTACTCCCTTTTCCAGGTCACTTAAGAAAATGCTGAACAAAATTGGCCCCAGCATAGATCCCTGAGAAATATTACCGTTGATCTTCCTTCATCTTAAAAAATGACCACTTAACCCTATGTTTTGTTTCCTACATTTTAACCAGAGTTTGATCAATGAAAGGTCCTTCCATGCAATCCTTTGGCAGCTCAGTTTTTTAAGAGTTTAGTGAAGGACCCTGTTGAGCTTTTTTGAAAATCCAAATACATTATCAACTGGATTCCCTTTATCCACATGCTTGTTAACACCTTCAAAAAACTCCAGCAGGGTGATAAGGCAGGGTTTCCCTTTACAAAAGCCATGACTCTTCTCCAGCATTTCATATTTGTTAAGGTGACTGCTAGTTTTATTCTTGATTGTAGACTGTACCAATTTGCCAGGTATAGAAGTGAGGCTCACTGGAATATATAGTTTCTAGGATCACCTCTGGAGTCTTTTGAAGACGGGCATTATGTTGGCAACTTGCCAGTCTTCTGGGACAGAGCCCATTTGTAACTATTGCCAACAGTTCTGCAATTCTGCATTTAAGTTCCTTCAAATCTCAGGTGACTATCATCTGATCCTGTTGACATGCTACTGTTTAATTCAACAGTTTGCTCTAAAATCTCCTATATTGTTGCCTCAGTTTGATACAAGTCTAAAAGCTGTACTGGCAGCCACCTTACCGCATACACGTGTTCTCCGTAAGCAATCACTCCTATTCCACTTCTTCTGCTTCTCATTGGTGCTATGAGAGTCCACTGATTTGTCTTAGCATCATACGCTTCAGCTGTAAATAGGCATTCATTGCCATTGAACCCACCGCATATGTATACCTGTTTAAAAAAAACAAAAAGATGACAGTTCTTATTGCTGGGTAAAAGTGGTCTTGAAACCATTTTGTTTAGATCTAGCCCTTTCCTGGCTCATGTCCTTGGGACAAGGTATTTAACAAATCTGAGAATTCTGCTGGAATCCAACAAGGCAGCGCTGTGAGTGCTTCTATGACCTTGAGCTTTTGACCTTGGGCTTCAAGCTGCTCACCCCAGTGTCCATGCCACTGGAGTGGGGTAGACCCAGCCTATTTCACTGTATTTGGATTAATGCAAGTGCATCTATCACCTGGGGAACTGAATTTGGGCATTTTGTTTCTAGAGCTGGAAGGTTTTCAGAAGCACTGTATATTCCCCTGGCTGAAGGGAGTATTATCAACTGAAGAGTGATGATAAGAGACTGTCAAGTGCTTTTGCATTTAGGACCATAAAATGATAAGAAGATAGGACTGGAAGGGACCTCATGTGGTCAGCTAGTCCAGCCCTCTGCTCAAGGCAGGATCATCCCTAATTATACCATCTCAACCAAGTGTCTGTCTAATCTACTCTTGAAAATTTCCAAGGGTGGAGATTCCACAACTTCTCCAGATAGCCTGTTCCAATGTTTGACCATGCTTAAAGTCAGAATGTTCCTTCTAAAATCCAACCCAAATTTCCTCTGCTCCAGCTTGAGGCCATTGTTAGTTCTGTTCCCTATGGCTACAGAGCAAAGCCCAACTCCATTCTCTATAATTAATTACCTTTCAGGTATTTGAAGACTGTTTGAAAACCACATCTGCCCCTCAGTCTTGTTTTCAGACTAAATAACCCCACTTCATTTTAGCCTTTCTTTAAGTCATGCTTTCCAGACCTCTAATAATTTGTGTTGCTCTCCACTGAACCCTTTCCAGTCTGTCCACACCTTTCTTGAAGTGTGAGACTCGAAATTGGACACAGTACTCCAGATGAGGCCTCTCCAGTGCTGAATAGAGCAGAAGAATCACTTCTCATGATTTGCAAGTGACATTCCTGTTAATATAACCCAGTATACTGTTGGCCTTTTTTTGCAACAAGAGCATGCTATTGGCTCATTCAGCTTATGGTCTACTGTAACCCCCAGTTCCTTCTCTGTGGTACTGTAGCATAGCCAGTCGTTCCCCAGTCTGGTTTTCAGCATGCAATTATTCAATACCAGGTGCAGGACGGAGCACTTGTCCTTGTTGAATCTCATCTAATTGATTACAGACCAATTTTCCAATCTGTCCAGGTGGTTCTGGAGCCTAGCCCTACCCTCCAGGGTGTCTGCAACTCCATCCAATTTTATATAATCTGAAAATTTGCTAAGCATGGATTCAATCCTATCATCCAAATAATTAATTATTATATTAAACAATACTGAACCTAGGACAGAGCCTTGGGGAATCTCACTTGATACTTCTTCCCATCTAGACATTGAGGCACTGATGATTACTCATTGAGTACCATGACCTAACCAGTTATATATCACCTTATAGTACTTTGATCTAATGCGAATGCTGGGGAGACTTTAGCAAGGCTTTTGACAAAGTATATCACATCCACTGCCTTCATCTACAGAGCCTGTAACCTTATCATAGAAAGAAATCAGATTGGTAAGTCATGACTTGCTCTTGGTGAATCCCTGCTGACTATTCAACCTTGTTCTCTAGGTGTTTCACAGTAGATTTCTGGAGGACCTGCTCTGATTTTTCCAGATACTGAGGTCACACTAACCTGTCTACAATGCTCCATGCCTGCATTCTTCCTTTTCTTATAGACGGGAATTATATTTTCCCTTTTCCAAGCATCTGGGGCCTCACCTGATCTCCATGAGTTTCCAAGGATGATAGCTAATGGCTCTGAAATTACTTCAGCCAATTCCTTCAGGACTCTAGGGTGCATCCTATCCAACCCTGCCAGATGAGATAGGCTCATTACTGAGGCAGCCAAACACCTGTTTTTAGACAGGTATGTGTCTGTATCCCCATGGTCTAAAAAAGAACGTGTGAAGTAGGGAAGGGCAAACACAAGTCAGTTGGTCACCAGCTCAGTGGGAGCATCTATTGCCCTTTTCCCTTCAAAAGCTCCTCTCCAAGCTTTTCAAAGTACATCACACATTTTATTTCCAATGCCCATCCCAACATTTACAGTGTAAGTTGGAGACAGGTTGTAAAGTGACACTGGAGAACTGCACTGGTTCTGATTTGAAGTCCCATATTCCATCTAACCTTGTTTCAGTACAGCTTACAGTCCTAAAGAATAAAATCCTTTTGCTACATGTATGTCACTTAACAACAGCACCAACAAACTCTTTTTGCGTCTGCCTGTTTTTTACATGTGAAAGGTGGTTGCCCTAATAATAGATTTTTTAAAAATAAATAACTCCGTGGAATAAATTTTTACTAAAAAACATGAAAAAATCAATATAACCAGTTGTGATTTGTTTTAGAGAAAGATGAAGAGATGGACTTGGCTATTGGGCATTCTACCCTAAAGATGAATGCTTGGTATCAGTGAGAGTGCTTGTATCATGTTCAAAATACCCAAGTCATCAACTACATTCAGAGGTGGAACTGTGGCAAAAGGTACCTTTTGGCTTTCTGTTTTCTTGTAATGCTAAAACTTGTCATTTTCCCTAGACTGACATTTTTAGCGGCCTAGAGATGAAAATTTAAAAAGCAAAGGCCAATTCCTGTCCTTGGCTTACATGCACGTACAACTCCTGAAATCAAAAGGAGTTATGTGTGTGTGCATGCACATACACACACTGATCAAGAGTGGGATTTTGCTCTGCCCAGGAGGTTGGGTGAGGCACTGGGGTCTATTCTTCATTGCCACTGACCCACTGTGTGACAGGTCACTTCCCTCTCCTGTTCCTCTATTTCCACCCTTACAACCCTCTTATTTTTTTTGTTTTTAGATTGTAAAGCTCTAGGTCAGTGGTTCTCGATCTTTTTCCAAGCAGCCCTCCATTACTTTTCTGCATTTGGTGGCACCCCAGCTGAGAACCACTGTTGTGTTGCCTCAGCTTACCACAGTGGTTCTCAACCAAGGTACTGTTGCCATTGCTAGCAGATGAAACTGCTTCTCATGCCAAAGACAACTAGTGATTTTTTTCACCCTGGTAACAGATGGAAGGAAGGGGAATGGAGGTGTT